>NC_134242.1:7775054-8098054 GCF_965152275.1 Natator depressus
CCCAGGGTGCCGCAGCGCGGCCGGGCCGGGCCGGGCCCCCGCCTGAGGCGAAAGCGGGCCGCTCGCACACGAAGCGACGGGCGGGCCGGACCAGCGCAGCTCCGGACGGCGCGCGCCCCTCAGCGCAGCTAACGACAGCCCCAGTCGCGCGCCCGCCGGCGAGGCTCGTAAAGTAGCCCCGCGGAGCCAATCGGCGACAGTCGCCGCCTTTCCTTTTCTTTTTTTTTAAACACAAAAGAATGAGTGGGATGGCCCGACCAATCAGGGGCCTCCGCTCACTTTCTTAAAACGTCCTCGCAGGCCATTGGCTGCGAGGTAGAAGCGGGGGTGGGGTGGGGTGGGGTTCGGCAGTCACGCTAGGCGGGGGCGGGGCAGGGTAGAAGCACAACAAAACAGCCCGGAGGAAAAGCGGCCCATTGGTTTGCAGGAAAGAACCCAATGGCATAACCGCTCGCGTCACGTGACCATTCCGCTCCTCCCCCTGCCCCCCCCCCAGTCCCCACTCAGGGGCGCGCAACCCACCGCCTGGGAGCGGGAAAGGGTCGCGCTGTCAGTGTGCGTGGGGGGGAGGGGCTAGGTCTAGGCAGCAGGATAGGTGCGGGGGCACTGAGCGGGGCAGTGGGGTTACTGTTCAGTAGCGGGGTGAGCGCTCTCCCTCAAGCCACTAACTCAGCTGGGAGCGAGGTTTGGGGGGTGGGATGCGCTGTCCAACCTTCCCCTATCCCCAGTGGTTGGCTCCTCTCACCCTTTGCGTGAGTTTAGTGCTGGTGAAAGGTGTCAGGGAGGTTAGTCCCAGAGGCTATGGGCCTCTTTCAATATAGCAGATACAGCCCAGATCAGAGGGCAAGTTTCTCCCTCTGCACACCATGCCCTGCAGTAACACCCTCTAAGGGGGTAGAAAGGAAGTTGTCCTCTCTGCTGTTATGGCCAATCAGTGTCAAATGTTGTGATTTGCCCTAGGACCTGAATTGAGCACTCCCTCCTGTAAAATTGCTTCACCTGGACTAAGCAACGAGTAGCCCCTATCTGATCTGACAGCACTCAGTAGCTCCAGAGGTGGTGAGCAGTGTGAAGTTACTGTAAATAATTTGTAAAAGACATTTAGAAAAGTATAAAACGGTTCTTGTTAAACTGTAAAATGGAGTCCTCTCTGCTCTGGAACTTCCAGCTGCACTGAAGTCTCTTGCACGGAGACCAAAACAGTTAGTTAGCAGGGGTAGTTCAGAAAATTCATGGGAGGGGGAAGAGGGAAAGTCCACAGGCAGCAGAGAATAAGTAAAACCACCCTGGGCAAAAGCAGATCAATCTCAACCCCTTGAAATGGCTCTCGGGTATTCCCCTTCTGCTGCTGGGCGGCCTGTCAGGAAGCATTCTTCATAAAAGTTTGGTGGATGATGGGAACCAAGTCCTGAGAGAGCAGGAAACAGGTGAGGCTTCTATTTCTGAACTGTCCTCTCCCCTGAATAATTCTCAGGTTTTGGCAATCTTGGCTCCTCAGTCAAATTTGGGGACTGTTAGTGCCTCATACAGACTGGGGGTCTTGTGTCTTGAACCTCATCTGCTATGCAAATTGCTGCCCCTTGAATGGGATATGCTGACTATGGAGTTTCTAGACAGGGTATTTGGTCTTCTGTCTTCCTCTCCCGTCTTCAGGGGGAGGTAGGATGACCAGATGTCCCGATTTTATAGGGACAGTCCTGATATTTGGGGCTTTTTCTTATATAGGCACCTATTACCCTGCACCCCCGTTTCTGATTTTTCACACTTGTTATCTGGTCACCCTAGGGGGAGGACACAACTGAGCTGGTTGGTCTCTTGGGAGCTCCACATGCACTAAGAATCGGATCCCATTTTCTAATTCTTCTTTACTCTCCTCCTCCCCCACAGAACAAGACCCATGTACCTTTTGCACCTTCTGTGCTGCATTTCAAAGACTTCACTCCTCTTGTGTTGGAGGCCCTTGGTTTAGTCATATGATTGCAGGTGTACTGATGCTTGTGCATAGGGGATTTATGCTGATACTGAGTTGGACCTGTTTTTTGGGGTCATCAGGGGCATGGAGGGGTAGGGGACATGGAAGGAACCTAAGATCACAATTCCACCCTTATTTTTCTAAAGGGGTTTTTTCATACTTGTGCATTTGGCTCCCATGTGACCACTTATTGGGGGGAGGGGCATATGGGGGATCTTTCCCTCACTCAGCAATCCCCCGCATTGGGAGGGTTCACTCCCTGTACCTGTCTCCTGCAGTGGGAAACCTAGGCCCGTGAAATACTTTACACTTTTATAGTTTGTAGTCACGTTTTTATTGAAATTATGTAAAATAGCAAATTCTGGTCCTTGCCCTGTGGAGTGTGGCTGGAGTAATATGTATATAATATAGTACTTTTTCAATAATCGTTGTGGCCTTGTCTTGGTTTCATAGCCTCGCCTCTAATCCCACTTGGGGGTGAGTGTCCCTGAATCTCAACTTTGACTGAGAACGTGGTGGGTGGGAATGGCCCCTTGCCATGTCTTTTCTACCATGGCTCACAGTCTTCATTGGGAGTTTGGTGGATCCTGGGGAGTTAAAAATCCAAAGCATGGAAGAAAGAGTTGTCTACATGTGTTTGAAGAGTACAAGCCTCTTGCCCTGCGAAAGAAAGAGTTGTGGAAGTGCAAGCGTGTGTAAAAGTAGGTAGAATGAGGTGAAATTGAGCAAACAAACATAGGGTAAAGAGTAGGGAGAACACCAGGGCTCTAAGCTAGATCAGGCTCAGATGCAGTCTCCCAGTGGAAAAGGTAGGAGACAGTAAGCTGGGGTTCTAAAATCTCAGACTAGAATGTATCTGCTAGCCACAGGCTGAGAGAGAGATAGGACTGATGGCATTTTCCCCCCCATCTGTGATGTAAGCAGCTGAAAACAGGTCTCATCTAGGGTCTTGGGAGTGAAATTACCACTGGTTTTTTTATTACTATTTGAGATGTGCACAGCCCTATTGATTACAAGGGTGGTGGTGGTAGCCTTGTGCTGTGAGGAACTCTGGAAATGGGGGAATTCCAACACCCACTGAAAGCACCAGTTCAACCATGGGAGAAACTGGGAGGCAGGCACAACCCTATGCTACAAGGCCCATATGTCAATACAAGCAGCTCAAACTGGGTGTCCTGTTCTTGTGTGTGTGAGCAGACACCCACTCCTGGTAATGAGCCCCTCTACTGCAGTGCCCTATCTAGACCCCCTGGCTTAATTATAGCTCCACAACTGGTTCCCTCTACAAATCAAAAGAGAATCACCCAAAGTGAATATTTTATTTAGACACTTTAGTTTCCAAAACAGGAGCAACTGAAATTAACCAAAGCAGTGATTTCAAAAACATAGGCTACTCTACATACTGCTGGGACACACATGGCAGAGTCAGCTATTGAAGAAAAACTTTAATTTAAAAAAAAGTATCTGGGGAATCTCACGGTTGTGTAGTTATACTTGGTTCACATTTGAAAGGTTAATTGATGGATGCAGTGTTGTCTTCCTGCATCTGCAGACAGCCTGACATAGTAGCTCTGAGATGTAACACCTTCCCCCAAATTCTCATGGGGTCCTATTGGGTTCAGGGGAAGCAGGTGGGCATAAGTCCACCCATGACTGAAGACCCCTCAGAGAATGGAACAGAAATAGGCCCCACAGTCGCAGAGAACCCCCTCAGCCAACATCCTCTCCCTGGTGTTATAGATGCCCACTTTCGCCATCACTAGGAAGTTGACGAAGAGGTCCCATGACTTTGTGGGGCCACAGATTGGATGTGTAGATGAGAAGGTGGGAGAAAATGCAAAAGTGGGTCCAAGAGGAGCCAGAAAAGAGGCCGCAACCTGGTGCACACAAGCCGGGGTCTCCCTCATGCCACAAAAGGGACAGGCATCAGGGATGGGGTGAACCGCACCAGGTACACGCCTGTGCTCATGGTTCACATTCTCATGGGGTAAGGGGTGCACTCCAAACCCTACTAACATGTTGGGGGGCTTATTCCTTCACCCACTTACTTCCCTGGTCCTTCTCGCATGAAAAGAGAGCAACAATACCTGAAGTCCAAAGGTGCAAACAATTCGATGTTTATTGGGGTGAACTTCCAGCAAGCCATGATTCCAGTTTCCTTCCTTAGTGTCCCCCTTCCCAGCTCTGACACCACAGAGCCTTACACCTGTGTCTCTGTTCCCATTTCTGCCCTTAGCCAAACATGATTCCAATTTCCCCACCCCCATTCCCTGTTCCCATTTCCCCCCCACTCACTTCCTGATTGACTGCAGACTATATAGTAAAACTTGAGTTCTGCTTAGCTATACCTTAACCAATCATTTTCCTAAAAGAAAAGGAGTACTTGTGGCACCTTACAGACTGCCACAAGTACTCCTTTTCTTTTTGCGAATACAGACTAACACGGCTGTTACTCTGAAATTTAACTAACCTTTCCTGAAATTTAACTAACCAATCCTAACATATTGTAACATGATTATGTAACCACTTATATCCCACCACCTTAATTAGTTTACACCCAGCAAAATTAATTATACAGCCGACAGAAACAATCACAGAACCAGACAGAGTTTATACAGACAAACAATAGCAAAGTGGGAACTATAATGACAAAACAATACAGAAGTGAGGATTTCACATCCCAGCTATTGATAAGTGAGTTCTTGCCAGACAGGATGCTATCAAACTAAGTTTCCTTTTACATTTTCTAGGCACTTCCCTTTCTCTGGAGGCGATAGGCACTATCAGGACAGGATTGTATTCCTAACAGCTCAATAGCACCTTATTTCAATGTGACTAGTTTGGAATGTGAGGATGTGACCGTTCGCTTCCCAGCTTATGGCTGCCTCTGCTGCTTAGCCAAAGATCTTAGCCTAAGCACAGGGCCTCAGACTCAGTAAGAGAAGGACCTTACACCGGCAGACAGTGATTTTGATTCTTTCTTTTATACCCCTAACTAGCCAAGTGATAAGAATACACCTGAATTCTTAGAGTATAGGCCTTTACAGACAGGCCTGAATATCTATATCCTAACATAACACTTTAAATGTAAGCAGTTAACGGCTGATCATTTTGACAGACTGTGGGAAAGAGGTTGTGAGGGAAGATGGCAAGAGAAGAAACAGCAGTCCATCTAAAGCAGAACACATTATCCCTTTGTCTGATGCTGAATTGACAATGCGGCCCATAATTACAAGTTCAGTTACCCCTTAAAGTCCATACCTTTTGTTTGATCTTTGGCAAACCTGCCATCGACAGCAGCAAGGATTCCTTGGTAGACTAAAATTCAAGTTTAGTCTTGAACTTACACCCCAGACCATTAAATGGAATCCAGCCCCCTCCCCAGACAACCTTGAACTATGCAGTTTTGTTGTAACCGTGTTGGTCCCAGGATATGAGAGACAAGATTGGTGAGATTATCTCACCCATCTTCTTCTCTGAAACCTGAACTAGACCATTTCACAGACAGACCAACTTATTTCCCTAGAGATGGGATACTTTGCAGCAGCTGCCAGGCACTGGAATAAGAAGTTTAAAGAGGGCAGCTGTTGAGAGAACAGTGAAGTTGTCTACACAGACAGGGAATCAGTTCAGTCCCAGAGCACTAAATGCCAAGGGCTGAGACAGAACCAGAAAATCATTCCCTGTGTCTCCACTCCTGTATGAGACAAAGAGAGATACAATCCTTGCCCCGTGGAGCTTACAATCTTAATAGGAAGGAAGAGTCCAGTCTCAAGCAATGTCTATATTACAGCCACTACAGCAGCACTGCAGAAGTGCTGCAGCTGTACTGAAGATAGTTCCTACACTGAGCAGTAACTAGCTCATTAAAAGACCTAGCCATGTCTACACTGGAGGTTAGGTAGACCTAACTAAACCATTTAGGGAACAAATGTAGCTAGTTAGATCTAATTTTTAAATGTAGACCAGGACTCCGGAGGCATCATGTTCTAGATCCCATAGTTCTGCTGTGGCAGAACCAGAGAGAGTCCATTAAACTACTATCATGGCATCTGGTGAAGACAGAAGTCCCTGGTGGGGTAGTGGCCAGATGTCCCCATTACTTTATTCTTCCCTAGCCCAAACTGAATTGCTTCTCTTCTCCTCCAGGTGGGGAATCACAGCCTCCATGTAGAACTTCTCCAGCTTGGGCTCAGTTCTCTCCCAGAACACTGCATCAAAGTCCACTGAGGTGATGACTGTATCTTTGTTGGTGTGAACCACAAAATCAGCACTGTCAAAGCCCGTTGTTGCCAGCTGGCACTGCACCTGAGTGTAGTAGGGATGGTTTCTCTTCAAGGAGTAGGACTCACCATCCACTTCCAGGCAGAAGGCTTTGTCCTTACAGGCCTCTTTCACTGTCTTGTCTCTGTGCTTATAGGGACACTTGACCTCCAGCAGCCCCAGTAGCTTCCCTGTATCTGCTTCTCTGATAATTCCATCTGGGCTGGCTGCGAGCCACTCCTTCTCTTGGTGAATGAAGAGGCCACACTCCTCCACCTTCACGGGCCTACCTGTCCTCCTGGATTGGAGCTCCTCATATGCCTGCACTGCCTTTTTCTCGTTTTGGGTGCCCCAGGACATGGCTGGTGTCTGCACTTTGGAACCAGAGCTCACCACGGCCTTAAGGTAAGACTGGGGCACCTCTGAGCTCTTGCCATTGACAAACTTGCTGTTAGCAATCCTGGGTGCGACTGAGGCAGTGATGCGGTTTTTCCGCCACTCATACCACTTGGGATTGTCTCTCTGGCCCCGGGTTTCCCTCTCTACTTTCACCACATCTTCTGTTGTCAGCAGGGAGGGAAATTTGCTTGCTTTGCCCCGGCCAGTGGTATTGGCCCGAGAGCGACTGGATTGATTCCTTTCCAGGCAGGGGTCGACACCGGCAGGTGCTTTAGCTGTTGTGGAGCAGGGTTTCCTTCCACTACTCACTGAGGGGTTCTTAGCTGTCACTCTGTAGCTTATCTTGGTGTCTCCTGGATCACTGCCATGTGCTGCAGTGGCCCTTGATTGGGAAGAGCTTTGCCCAGCTCTTCTGGCAGTGGTGCTGCTGGTTGGCTTGTCTGTCTGTGCCCTGCTGGTACCTGAACTCCCAGCAGCCTGAGCACTCTTCGGTCGGCTGGCTGTGGGTGTTGTCTTGGCCTGGGTAGAGGAGGCAGAGGAACGAGGTGCTGCTGGGGTGGCTTTGGGCACAGTTGCAGCCTGACGAGGTGAGGCTGTGCTGTCAGGGTTTTCCCTGGGTCTCCCCATTGTTCAGTGTCAGGGGTCACGCTGTGTGGGCACAAGAGAAAGGTGAGTGTACGTCTCTAGACTATGCTGGTTTCCTGGCTCTGGCTGTGGCCGCTGTGCTTGAGGCTTCAGGAGGATTACGTCCCTTCTCTCCCCATGTAGGCAGGACTCCCTGCTGCCCTCTGCAAGAATTTGTCTGTATCTCCATATTAAGCTGTTACGACACCTTTGTCTCTGTTCTGTCCCTATGCAAATCCCTTCCCCAGGCTGTGGTATCTGCCGGGGAGCGGTCATGCAAATACATCAATGCCCCACCCATCCCTTTATTCCTCTTCTTTAAGGCTGTGTGATGTCTGGCCTCCCTGCAGCAAGCTGGTTCTTGGGGCCTGCAACTCCACAGTATGCATGGCTCTGACCCAATGAAGCCAGCCCAGAACTGAACTGGAGCTGACCCAGAGAGGGGTCAGAGAAGGGCTGGGTATCAAGCTAGGGCTGTCTCATGAGAGCTGGAGCTGTGATGAATGGGAGGGGATGTAATGTAATAATAGCTGGTGTGAAAGTTTAGGGAGATGTCTGAGTCATTATTAATTCCATTTTGCTTTGTTTGGTGAATGTAACTTTGACTAGAGTTTAGAGCAGGGGTGAGCAAACTACCGCCTGGGGGCCACATCTGGCCCTTCAGATGTTTTAATCTGGCCCTCGAGCTCCGGCTAGGGAATGGGGTCTGGGGCTTGCCCCACTTCACATGTGCTGTGGCTCTGCACAGCTCCTGGAAGCAGAGGCATGTCCCCGCTCTGGCTCCTATGTGTAGATGTAGGCAGGGGGCTCCACACGTTGCCCCTGCCCCAAGTGCCACCCCCACAGCTCCCACTGGCGGGGAACTACTATCATGGCATCTGGTGAAGACAGAAGTCCCTGGTGGCCAGGAAGTGCGGCCAATGGGAGCTGCAGGGGCAGCACCTTTGGATGGGGCAGCATGCAGAGCTGCCTGGACGCGACTCTGCGTAGGAGCCAGAGAGGGGACGTGCCGCTTCTTCCGGAAGCTGCTTGAGGTAAGCACCACCCGGAGCCTGCAACCCTGACCCCCTCATGAGCCCCAGCTCCCAGCCTTGATCCCCCTCCCATCCTCTGAACCCCTCAGTCCAACACAGAGCACCCTCCTGCACCCCCAACTCCTCAGCCCGAGCCCCACCCCAGAGCCTGTACCCCCAGCTGGAGCCCCCACCCTCCCCACACACTCCAACCCACTGTCCCAAACCGGAGCCCCCTCCTGCACCCTGAACTCTGGCCGCATCCCAGAGCCTGCACCCCCAGCTGGAGCCCTCACCCCCTCCTGCACCCCGACTCCTAATTTCGTGAGCATTCATGGCCCACCATACAATTTCCACACCCAGATGTGGCCCTTGGGCCAAAAAGTTTGCCCACCCCTGGTTTAGAGCATCCATTTTGTAGCACAGCCTTGACATCTAGTGGACAGACTGTATCTGAAAAGCTGAGAGAGCAATTGAGGGCCATCAGCATTGACTGTTTTATATGGGGTGCTTCTCTAAGCAAGGGAGGCCATTCTATTGCCAGGCCTAAGGAATAAGACCCAACCCAGGAGTCACAGAGGTGGTAAGATCAGACAAATGGGTATTATGTTCAGGAGTTTGATTTCCACACATCTGTAACTCTCTTGTGCTTTTAAAGAGTAAAGTATTTGTGCTTAAGAAATTCCTTTGCTAAGCCTGTTTTCATTGCTTTAGTGCCACATTGACCCTGAAGGGTTTAACTAGAAAACCAGAGCTCCCAGAGCCCATGAACTCTGGGGAAAATGTGACTAAACAACTGGGGGGACTGGGTGGGTTGTGCCACTGTTTTCAGGATGTTAAGAAAGGTCTCAGAAATGGGATCTGTACCTGGGAGTATGCCTGAAAGACCGAGAGCTGTCTCTATCCAAATCTAGGGGCTCAGAAACATGTGGGATTCAGTGGTTGAATCCAATCACAAGAGACTGGTGATCATCCAGAGAGTGGGTCTGGGCCAGATTCTAACAGCTGATTCTTTCCATCTTGAAAGTGCTGCCCAAATACTAAAAAGAGAAACGCCAACTGCTTGGTCCCACAATCAAGATATTTGTAAAAACTCTTTAAAATCCCAATAGTAACATTTCCCTAAATTTTTAAACCAACCAATCTTTACCCGTAGCGTGTGCAACTCTAACACAGCAACAGAAGTGCTAACCTGCAGGGCCAGGGCCTCCACGGAGATTCACTGTCCAATCTGCAAGAAATGCAAAAGAGAAACAGCAGGAATTAGGGTCAAGTAAGCTCCTTTTACTAGTCCAAGCTGCCGCTGATCACATCTTTCAACCTGCTTAAAGGAAGTGTGCACTGGATTGTTCATTAAGTAAAGAAGCTCCAGAGAATATATTATTAGAGGCTCCTGGGGTAGAGACTCCCTCTCTGCTGGCCTATGAAGGTTCACACCTAGCTGCAGTGCTGTGTATATAGAGATAAAGGGGATTAGAGTGCTTCAGAGCCCCAAAGTAACAAACAGAGCCATGGAAAATGCCCAGTCTCTCCTCCTGTGTGTTTACGCCACCATGAAAGGCCCACTTGCTACACGATTCTTTTCAGAAATCAAAGCACTGAAATGATGAGTGCTCTGGGATTTCACTTCTCTTTTTGGCAGGAAAAATTATTAAAAGCCAACAGCAGAATCCCATTCAGCAAACATGCCCCAGTTCGCCTCTCTTCGATTCTGGGGAACCTTAGATTTGGAAGGACTGATAGTCAATTTCACCAGTTCTGGGGCTGAGGGTTAGCTTAAGGGGTGACATGAACACTCTTGACATGGTAATTATGAACTTTTAAAAGACTAATTAAAGAACTGAAAAATTGTAACCACTATTTTGACTTTTGACATGCCCCTGAGTAACCCTCCAGCCATTATCCTGTCCTCTGCCCTGATTTTAAAACCTTATATCCTGGCTCTCCAGTTTAGTGGCTCGGTTGGGCTTTGGGGCAGTGTCATTTTGCAAACAGGCCCAGCTGTTTATTTCATGATAATCTTCAGAATGGTGAAATTTTCTTGGGATCAAATGGTGACACCATGCTTTTTTATAGCCCTAAAACTGGCTTCCCCCTCCATGTTTCTCTCACTGGTCCCACCCTGTCTTTCCAGCTGCAGTGCCAGGATTATGACAAGACAAAATGTTCAGATTCCAGTGACTCAAATAGTCCCTTCTGCCAACAAGTCCGGGCATATCTGTCAGGATGACTTCTACTGCTCTAGTCTGCATCCATGTGTGTGACTGTCAGGGGAAGGTGGTTTATTTATTCCCCACTCTGCAGTTGTAATTCACAGAGCATCCAAATATGAATTTTTCATGATTACACTCTATCATCCCCACAGGCTCTTCAAAACAAGCCTATTAGCTTAAAAGTGAAACTTGTTCCCTGGTTGAAATACAGCCCCCAAGCAGGCTTATTCCTAAAGCAGTACATGTTAACTGAGCAAACCTCTGCCAACCATCTGTGGGTTTCTGTAAACCACCCTCTGCCCCTGAAGGATAGAGGGGTTGTAGTGATAAGTTAGATTTCATTTTGAGCACCGTCCTGGTCTGTGAATTATAATTCATAAAGTGCTAGAGCCAAGGAGGGGCCATGGACAGCTCAAGGGAGTGGAGCCTTTGGCCTGTAGGTCATCACTGATCTCAGACCCACAGGCATCTACAGCGTACCCCCAGCATACCCCCCCCCGAGGGGATTCAGCCCCTACTCTACCCCGCCCCCCGGCAGGGAACCCAGCCCCTACACCACCCCGCCCCCCAACATTCCCCCTGATGGGAAACCCAGCCCCTACCCCACCCCGCCCCCCGGCAAGGAACCCAGCCCCTACCCCACCCCGCCCCCCAACATTCCTCCGGTGGGAAACCCAGCCCCCGCCCCCCAGCAAGGAACCCAGCCCCTACCCCGCCCCCCAACATTCCCCCTGATGGGAAACCTAGCCCCTACCCCACCCCGCCCCCCGGCAAGGAACCCAGCCCCTACCCCACCCCGCCCCCCAACATTCCCCCTGGTGGGAAACCCAGCCCCCGCCCCCCAGCAAGGAACCAGCCCCTACCCCGCCCCCCAACATTCCCCCTAGCGGGAAACCCCGCCCCCGCCCCGCCAGGAAACCCGGAACGTAGCCCCCCGGGCCCGCACCGCCACACTTCCTCACCCAACACCCGGGCGGCGTCGTCAGTTTCTCTTGAGAACTTGTTTGCTCCGCCCCGGCTCCTTCCCCCGCTCCAGGGGCGAGTGATGGGAGGAGCTGGGGGAGGGGCGGGAAAGCCGCCGCCTTAGAGCTGGGAGTTCGGCGGGGGGGGCGTGGCGTGGCGTGGCGCGGCGACGGGGGGTGGGGAGAGGGAGGGGCCATGGCGTGGGGGGATTGGCACAGGAAAGAGCTGTGGCCCGTGGAGGGAAGGGGGAGGGGCAGTTGGGAGAGGGAAGGGCTGTGGCAGGAGGATGGGGGGGCAGTTGGCAGTGGGAGGGGCTGTTGCACAAGGGGGGTGGGGGAGTTGGGAGAGGGAGGGGCTGTGGCACAAGGGGGGTGGGGGAGTTGGGAGAGGGAGAGGCCGTGAGACAGGGATGGAGGGGGTTGGGAGAAGGCGTGAGGGAGCATGTCACAGGGAAGGGGCAGTTGGGAGAGGGAAGGGCTGTGGCAGGAGGATGGGGGGGAGTTGGCAGTGGGAGGAGCTGTGGCACAAGGAGGGTGGGGGAGTTGGGAGAGGGAGGGGCTGTGGCACAAGGGGGGTGGGGGAGTTGGGAGAGGGAGAGGCCGTGAGACAGGGATGGGGGGGGTTGGGAGAAGGCGGGAGGGAGCATGTCACAGGGCAGGGGCAGTTGGGAGAGGGAAGGGCTGTGGCAGGAGGATGGGGGGGAGTTGGCAGTGGGAGGAGCTGTGGCACAAGGAGGGTGGGGGAGTTGGGAGAGGGAGAGGCCGTGAGACAGGGATGGGGGGGGTTGGGAGAAGGCGGGAGGGAGCATGTCACAGGGAAGGGCTGTGGCAGGAGGATGGGGGGGAGTTGGCAGTGGGAAGGGTTGTGGCATAAGTGGGGTGGGGGAGTTGGGAGAGGGAGGGGCCGTGAGACAGGGATGGAAAGGGTTGGGAGAAGGCGTGAGGGAGCATGTTACAGGGAAGGGGCAGTTGGGAGAGGGAAGGGCTGTGGCAGGAGGATGGGGGGGCAGTTGGCAGTGGGAGGAGCTATGGCACAAAGGGGGTGGGGGAGTTGGGAGAGGGAGGGGCCGTGGCACAGGAACAGGGTGGGGGGGTTGGGAGAAGGAGAGAGGGAGGAGCATGTCACAGGGAAGGGCAGTTGAGAAGACTGTGGCACAGGGGGGAACCCTGATGGCCTGGGAAGGGGCAGCTGGGAGAGGGAAGGGATCTGGTACCACACGGGGATGGGAGGTGGTGGGATAGCCAGGATATCAAGTCTGGGATGAAATCTCTCCAAAGCAGATGGGCCCCACATTGCATAAATATCCAGGGGGAGTAGAGTGATGGTGCTGAGACAGGAGCAAAGGGAGCTGGACAATGTGATGGGGGAGCTGATGGGGAGAGAGACTGATGGAGTGGCAGGAGACAAATTCCTCACTTTCTTGAGGCCCAGCCCTGTGCTGCAGATCACTCACAGCACCATAAGGTCAGCAATTCCTGGTAATACAGTAGTGCTTGAAGGGAAGGGTGCTTGTGAAGAGGAGTTCCTTGTCTCTGCTGGAGCTCATCCCTACCTATGGTTAATGCTAAGTCATTACCAGCTGCAGGTTATCATTTCTGAAGTTGAACAGCAAGGGATGAAACGGAAAACATTTACAGGGTGCTAGATCCTTTTTAATGGGCATAGCTGGATTTTCCCACTAGAGGGAGTCATTCATTCAAATATACAGAGAACAGCACAGCGCTTGGCAAAATAGGCAGGTATAAAGCCCTTTAAGGCTAGCCCTGACATGTGTTTTACAGAGACAGGTGACTGGGCCATGTTGAATATACAGCTGCAGCACAAAGAGGCTCATCTCTTAAATGAGCCTGCTGCTTGTAGTCACTGGCAAGCAGAAGGAAGAGTGAAATCCTGTCTGTTTGTGGAAGTCTTGCCACCAATGAGAAATCAGACTTGTCTCCTTGCTCACGAAAACTGAAAATGTTTATGCTTCAACTTTTATGTGGACAAAGTGAATTTTATGAGTGTGAGGACCTTTTACCTGGGGGAAATTCCAGGAATATTCTTTGTTTCCTTGGGGGGTTGGGGGTTAGAGTGTGTCAAATTTTGTTGCATAAAACTAGGCTTGAAAAAGTGAAACTTCACTCTGGATCAAATGTATTGACAATGTCACATTTGCATAGCTCTGCTCTCAAAGTCAACAGTAGAAAATCCATCATTTCAAAACATTCCAACCCCCCCACTTCCCCTCCTTTTTTTTTTTTTTGGAGGCTGTTTGTATCCCTGCAGGGGTGTTGTTAGAAAGTTGACCAGTAAGATGAAGGATGCTCTGTATCTCAGAGTAGGGCTAGGGAAAGCCTGTTTTATAGACACCAGCTGTTGCAGGATCACTTTGCTGTGCTCCACTCCTCTGGATTCCTGGCTACAGCAGCCATGTGAGCTCTGTGGAACACCTTATTCCGTTCAGGCAAGCTGCAGATTAACAGATCCTTGTCAATTGCACTTTCTGCTGGTTCATATCAAAAGGCAAAATAACAGTTGCCATGGGAGCATAGCAGCAGCTGTATGGGATTTGCTTCCTTGATTAAAAGTCTGTGGAGCAGAGGGATGTCCTGCCACCTTAGAGGGCATGTTCCTCTTCTGGCTGCTGAGCACATGCCACCTCCTTTATTCTGTCTTTGGCACAATTCAGATGGGAAAGTAAGGGGACATCCCACTTCAGCACAATCCAGATAGGAGAGGGGGAGGTGCAATAATTTAGCACAATGGAGAGTGGGAGGGAGGAGCCATCCCATTCCAACATGATCAGAAGGCTTATTACAACAATTTATAACCCACTAGCCCCCTCTTTTTGTTCTATGACTGCAGAGGCATTAATGGGCCATTCTACCTTGGTCCCTTAGAATATGTGCTGTCTACTTGTGCTAAACAATCCACCTTGCATTTGCTGTGACTCTGGGAGTACTTTTCCCAAACCTGAAGAAGAGCTCTGTGTGGCTCAAAAGCTTGTCTCTCTCACCACCAGAAGTTGATCTGATAAAAGATATTACCTCACCCACCATGTGTCGCTAAGATCCTGGGACCAACATGGCTACAACTAGACTGCATACAGAAATGGAGTGGCAGTTTCACAGTAGCATGATATAGATGGCAAGATATGATCATCCGACTCTGTTCCTTGCGTCTCTCCTCATGTTCTCCTTCCTTACGTTCCCTCTCTTCTCCTCCCAGCACCTTCATATCTCTTTCCTGCTGAATTTTCGCTCTCTTCCCATTGTCTTCTTGTCCCTCAGCCCTCTTTTCTGGTCTTTCCCCTCTTCTTTTTTGAGCCACCAGATAAACACACCTGTCAGTTGAAATCAGAATCAGAGCCACTTTCATGGACAGATACACCTTTTGGCCTAGTACTGGATTTGGTTCTGCAAATTGTATCTCAGATGGCCTAATCTAACTGTTCAAGCATCTAGCACATTTTTTGGCAATATGAAAATAATTACACACACAAAACTACATTAAAAGAACATTATTAAGGTGGCAAAGTCAAGCACTTAAAAATTAGGAGGTGCCAGAATTAAAGTTGCCTGTGCAACCTTAATTCAGCCCTCTTGTGTCTTTGCATTATGATAGTCTTTAATTACATGATCACATGCTGTTTTTTCCATAAGCAATCTTCCCCTCACTTCCTTATGCTGCTCCACTGGTTCTTAGTACCAGTCTCCTTGCCCAGCCAGTCCCAGTCTCTCCTTGACTTCTCATTTGATCTCAGTTTCTCTGCCACCTCCTGGCTCCCAGCCCCAGGTTCTTACCCAACCAGTGCTAGTCTTCCCTTCCCCAACGAGACCCTGATTCTTTGACCAGTTTGGTCCAGTCTCTCCCATGGGTCCCAGTTTCAGTCTCCTTTACCGGCCAGTTCTTCTCCTCCTACCCTGAACTACCAGTTCCAGTTTCCCTATCTCCCACACCAGCTTCCAGTTCCTGTCTCACCCTCCCCAGGCTCCTTGCCCCAATCTACTCCCAACATCCACCTGCAGGTATGGCTCTTGTCGTCTCTGCGTTTGTCTCAGGCAGCTTCCTCTTCTATGCTGCCTGGGCAAGGAGGGGAGGCACTGAGAGCACAGAAGAGACAATCTTCCTGCTCTCAGTTCAGGTGCCCAAACCCGGCACAGTTCAGAGCCACCCAGAGCTGCAATTGCAGGGAAAATCCTGCTCAGCCCTAAGCTGGAGTATGCACAGTGTGGTTCAAGTCCCTGCTCCAAAACATGGGGGTGCTGTTGAAAGAAAAGGTTGCCAGCATTTTTTGATATGGGCAAACAATGTATTTTCTCCCAACCTCATTCTCAGAAACAGCTCAAGCATTTTGAGGCAGACACATGGCATGGAAAATTTCACCCTAAATGTTAAAGCTTGGCAAAATGATAACTATAAACAGGGTTTTATAATGGGAAGTGTCGGGCAACCTTAATAATAGGTAGTGCTATCAGCCCTGCCTATGATAAATTATATACCCCACATACCCAGACAGTGCTGTAGATACTGTTTGTCTATGCCCTCCAGGTGTGTTTGGTACACCTCTGCCTTTGCTGGGAGTCATTTGGTGGCATACTGCAATGTAGATACTTTAGAGTTAGCAAACATAACTATGAGTGTTAACTTGCTGCAATATATATATGCAAACAGTGCAGGAGATTGAATACTGCAGTATATACATTATAGGAGGTGGTATGCTGCAGTACATACACTATGGAGGGTAGCATACAGCAGTATTTCAGAGTAGCAGCCGTTTTAGTCTGTATTCGCAAAAAGAAAAGGAGTACTAGTGGCACCTTAGAGACTAACCAATTTATTTGAGCATAAGCTTTCGAGAGCTACAGCTCACTTCATCGGATGCATTCAGTGGAAAATACAGTGAGGAGATTTATATACACACAGAACATGAATAAATGGGTGTTATCATACATATTGTAAGGAGAGTGATCACTTAAGATGAGCTATTACTAGCAGGAGAGCGGGGGTGGGGGGAGAAAACCTTTTGTAATGATAATCAAGGTGGGCCATTGCCAGCATTTAACAGGAACATCTGAGGGGCAGTGGGAGGTGGTGGGGGAGGGGAAATAAACATGGAGAAATAGTTTTACTTTGTGTAATGACACATCCACTCCCAGTCTCTATTCAAGCCTAAGTTAATTGTATCCAGTTTGCAAATTAATTCCAATTCAGCAGTCTCTCCTTGGAGTCTGTTTCTGAAGTCTTTTTGTTGTAATATTGCAACCTTTAGGTCTGTAATCGAGTGACCAGAGAGATTGAAGTGTTCTCCGACTGGTTTATGAATGTTATAATTCTTGACATCTGATTTGTGTCCATTTATTCTTTTACATAGAGACTGTCCAGTTTGACCAATGTACATGGCAGAGGGGCATTGCTGGCACATGGTGGCATATATCACATTGGTAGATGTGCAGGTGAACGAGCCTCTGATAGTGTGGCTGATGTGATTAGGTCCTATGATGGTGTCCCCTGAATAGATATGTGGTCGCAGTTGGCAACGGGCTTTGTTACAAGGATAGGTTCCTGGGTTAGTGGTTCTGTTGTGTGGTGTGTGGTTGCTGATGAGTATTTGCTTCAGGTTGGGGGGCTGTCTGTAGGCAAGGACTGGCCTGTCTCCCAAGATTTGTGAGAGTGATGGGTCGTCCTTCAGGATAGGTTGTAGATCCTTGATGATGCGTTGGAGAGATTTTAGTTGGGGGCTGAAGGTGATGGCTAGTGGCGTTCTGTTATTATCTTTGTTGGGCCTGTCCTGTAGTAGGTGACTTCTGGGAACTCTTCTGGCTCTGTCAGTTTGTTTCTTCACTTCAGCAGGTAGGTATTGTAGTTGTAAGAATGCCTGATAGAGATCTTGTAGGTGTTTGTCTCTGTCTGAGGGGTTGGAGCAAATGCGGTTGTATTGTAGAGCTTGGCTGTAGACGATGGAACGTGTGGTATGGTCTGAGTGAAAGCTGGAGGCATGTAGGTAGGAATAGCGGTCAGTAGGTTTCCGGTATAGGGTGGTGTTTATGTGACCATACAGACTAACACGGCTGCTACTCTGAAACCTGTCATTATGCAAGGCACTGCATTTAGCCGTATGGAGTGGAAATCTATCAACTTCATGAAAAAACTCGTATAGATACAGACAGACATCATCTTCCTTTCCAAATGTAAACAGATGGACATCGTACCAAAAGGGCTGAAGTTAAAAAATCCATTACAATCTACATACCACACAGACTATGCTGACAGCTTGTGCCACACGCTCTCAAAGAAACTGCGGAACCACCTGATCAACATCCTCTACAGCAAACAGGGAAAGATTAAGAATGAGCTCTCAAAACTGAATACTCTCACAAAAAACCAACCTTCCACACAAACTTCCTCGTGGCTGGACTTTACAAAAACTAGACAAGCCATTTACAACACACACTTTGCTTCTCTACAAAAGAAAAAGGACACTAAACTATCTAAACTACTACATGCCACAAGAGGCCACAGCAATGGTTCCCTTAACCCACCCAGCAATATTGTTAATCTATCCAACTATCTTAGCCCAGCAGAAGAATCTGTCCTATCTCGGGGCCTCTCCTTCTGCCCCTCCCCCCCACGAACATGATACAGTTCTATGGTGACCTAGAATCCTATTTTCGATGGCTCCGACTCAAGGAATATTTCCAACACACCTCTGAACAACATACTAATCCACAGAGACCTTCCTACCAACACTACAAAAAGAAGGATCCTAGGTGGACTCCTCCTGAAGGTCGAAAGAATAGACTGGACTTCTACATAGAGTGCTTCTGCCTACATGCACAGGCTGAAATTGTGGAAAAGCAGCATCACTTGCCCCATAACCTCAGCCATGCAGAACACAATGCCATCCACAGCCTCAGAAACAACTCTGACATCGTTTCAGAGTAACAGCCGTGTTAGTCTGTATTCGTAAAAAGAAAAAAGAAAAGGAGTACTTGTGGCACCTTAGAGACTAACCAGTTTATTTGAGCATGAGCTTTCGTGAGCTACAGACATCATAATCAAAAAGGCTGACAAAGGAGGTGCTGTTGTCATCATGAATAGGTCGGAATATGAACAAGAGGCTGCTAGGCAGCTCTCCAACACCACTTTCTACAAGCCATTACCCTCTGATCCCACTGAGGGTTACCAAAAGAAACTACAGCATTTGCTCAAGAAACTCCCTGAAAAAGCACAAGAACAAATCTGCACAGACACACCCCTGGAACCCCGACCTGGGGCATTCTGTCTGCTACCCAAGATCCATAAACCTGGAAATCCTGGACGCCCCATCATCTAAGGCATTGGCACCCTGACAGCAGGATTGTCTGGCTATGTAGACTCCCTCCTCTGGCCCTACGCTACCAACACTCCCAACTATCTTTGAGACACCACTGACTTCCTGAGGAAACTACAATCCATCGGTGATCTTCCTGAAAACACCATCCTGGTCACTATGGATGTAGAAGCCCTCTACACCAACATTCCACACAAAGATGGGCTACAAGGCGTCAGGAACAGTATCCCCGATAATGTCACGGCAAACCTGGTGGCTGAACTTTGTGACTTTGTCCTCACCCATAACTATTTCACATTTGGGGACAATGTATACCTTCAAATCAGCGGCATTGCTATGGGTACCACATGGCCTTACAGTATGCCAACATTTTTATGGCTGACTTAGAAAAACGCTTCCTCAGCTCTCGTTCCCTAATGCCCCTACTCTACTTGCGCTATATTGATGACATCTTCATCATCTGGACCCATGGAAAAGAAGCTCTTGAGGAATTCCACCATGATTTCAACAATTTCCATCCCACCATCAATCTCAGCCTGGACCAGTCCACACAAGAGATCCACTTCCTGGACACTATGGTGCTAATAAGCGATGGTCACATAAACACCACCCTATACCGGAAACCTACTGACCGCTATTCCTACCTACATACTGCAGTATATGATGTGTAGAGAATTAGCACACAGGAGAGCAACTCATGCTGATGAATGCTAGATTGGTCACCAACAAAACCAGCACCATCTGTGATCTGGTTTTGGATGGGACACCAGACCTTGCATGCACCAGTAACATCTGTTTAAAACTATCTGTTGTCCCATTGTAGTTCCCCTAATTCCTCCAAAATACTCAGTACAAACTGAGAAGGTTCCCAGGAAAGGGTAAAAAGGAAAGAGAAGGCAGAATAGCAGTCTTGTTCCCCTCCAGCCTCAGATACAGAAGATACCCCATCCTAGAAACCAAAAGCTTTCACCTGCATCCATATGGTCTGGCAAGGCTAGGGACAAAAGGAACCTCCGGATCTACAGACCTCCAGATGAAGACTTCCGGGAGGAACTAATGGACCTGTTGCCTAGCACAGTGCCTGAATCACTCAGGTTCATCATTCTGGGTGACTGTATCCTACACCTAGACAACACCAAATACATCATAATATCTGAATTCCTCAGTTGCATGGAATCCATACAGTGTCTGGATCCAAACCTTCAGCTGGGCATGCACTAGATCTGATCTTCATCCTAATAGATATTATTGATGTCACAATCTTCACACTGTCCTGGTGAGACAGTTGCCTCATGTAAGCAAAGATCATAGTCTTCCCTTTATCGCAGTAGGGAAGTGAAAGAAAAACCCAGTTTACTTATGAAAAACTTTGGAATATGTTAAGTTTTCAGATCACCCTAGACCAACTAACTGCAAAGCAAAGGTGGTGATGATGAGCAAGTAAGATAGTATCACCTACTGATTACTGCGGTCAGGACTGTTGCCCCATCCTGCCCTCTGCCCTCAAGCTGACCAAGATCACCATGGTTCACCAGCAGACTGCATCAGATG
The DNA here is from genome assembly GCF_965152275.1 of Natator depressus. Lineage (NCBI taxonomy): Eukaryota > Metazoa > Chordata > Testudines > Cheloniidae > Natator > Natator depressus. The sequence continues at coordinate 7,795,368 of NC_134242.1, forward strand.
AAGAACATGGGCAAAAGGTTAGAACACTTGTTACAGATCCATCCACTGACAGCACAAAGACTTCCTGCAGGGCCATGTCACTGCAGTAACAAGCAGAACCAGAATTTCAAAATCACTGATGGCAAAGCTGTTCCACAGAGTGAACTAGCTAATCAACTTGGACTGGATCAGTGAGACATCAGACACATATGCCTCAACTGCAAGGTCTTCTACTTTCCAGAAAAGATCAACTGTGAATACATGAGGCAGAATACCTGGTAGTGAACCAGATGGCAGTAACCACCCCACCCCTTTTACTGAGGTTTGTCCCATGACACACAATGAAGCACTGGAATCCCTTAGAAACATTCAACCTACCACCAACGAAACTGATCCCTGCACCTACTGGCTGGTGAAAGCCAGCAAAGAACAACTGTGTCTTAAAATAATCAATGCATTGTTTAGAGAGGCAAACATGGCAGTCTCTAAAAAATGCAAATGGTTAACAGAGCCCTTAAAAAAGACAGCACTCAGTGCAGATTCTCTCTCCAACTAGTGCCCCATCTTCAGCTGCTATTTCCTAGGCAAAATCATCAAGAAAATACTGACAAACATGCACTAACATCGTGTGACCTCTGTTAATATCCTGGATGCTTTGCAACTGGCCTCAGACAGGGCACAACACAAAGACAGTGCAAATTGTCTCAAACGTCAGCCTCCTCATTGCAGCGAATGTAGGCCATGTCTCAGTGTGGATGCTGCTCAATCTCTGCAGGTTTCAACACAGTTGAACACAAGGTGCTGCTGACTCACCTACGTGACATAGAGTAAATGGTGCAGCGATGTAATACCTCCAATCTTTCTTCTCCAGCACGACCCAGAGAATGGTGATGGGCAATTGCTCCGTCTTGTGGAGCCCTCACATGCAGAGTCCCACAGGGATTCGTCCTGTCCCCATTCTCTTCAATATCTACATTAGTCTACTTGAAGTATCAGAGGGGTAGCCGTGTTGGTCTGTATCCACAAAAACAACGAGGAGTCCGGTGGCACCTTGAAGACTACCAGCTTTATTTGGGCATAAGCTTTTGTGGGTAAAAAACCACTTCTTCATATGCATGGAGTGAAAATTACAGATACAAGCATAAATATACTGGCACATGAAGAGAAGGGAGTTACCTCACACGTGGAGAACCAGTGATGACAAGGCCAATTCAATCAGGGTGGATGTGGTCCACACCAAATATTTGATGAGGAGGTGTCAATATCAAGAGAGGGAAAATTGCTTTTGTAGTGAGCCAGCCACTCCCAGTCCCTATTCAAGCCCAAGTTAATGGTGTTAAGTTTGCAAATTAATTGTAGCTCTGCAGTTTCTCTTTGAAGTTTGTTTTTGAAATTTTTTTGTTGCAGGATGGCTACTTTTAAATCTGTTACTGAATGTCCGGGGAGATTTAAGTGTTCTCCTACTGGCTTTTGTATGTTGCCGTTCCTAATGTCTCATTTGTGTCCCTTTATTCTTTTACGTAGAGACTGTCTGGTTTGGCCAATGTACATGGCAGAGGGACATTGCTGGCACAGGATCGCATATATCACATTAGTAGACGTGCAGGTGAATGAGCAAGGGAAGTAGCAGCATATTGCAGTATATATGCTATAGGTCTAAGCATACATGTTCTATAGGAGTGAGGAAGAACCATACTGCAGAATATATAGGAGATCGTCAATGATCTAAAAACCCAGGAGATCTTCCAGGAGATCTCCAATGATCTAAAAATCAAACAAAAAGTGGAAACTAGGTCAAATTACAAAGGATGAATATAAACAAATAACACAAGCATGTAGGGACAAAATTAGAAAGGCCAAGGAACAAATGAGATCAAACTAGCTAGAGACATAAAGGGTAACAAGAAAACATTCTACAAATACATTAGAAGCAAGAGGAAGACAAAGGACAGGGTAGGCCCACTACTCAATGGGGGCGGAGGGGATAATAACAGAAAATGTGGAAATGGCAGAGTTGCTTAATGACAACCTTGTTTCGGTTTTCACCAAGAAGGTTGGTGGTGAGTGGACATCTAACATAGTGAATATCAGTGAAAATGAGGTAGGATCAGAGGTTAAATAGGAAAAGAACAAGTTAAAAATTACTTAGACAAATTAGATGTCTTCAACTCATCAGGACCTGATGAAATGCATCCTAGAATATTCAAGGAACTAACTGAGGAGATAGCTGAGCCATTAGCAATTATCTTTGAAAAGTCATGGAAGACGGGAGAATTCCAGAAGACTGGGAAAGAGCAAATATAGTGCCTTCTTGTAGTGTGGGGCCCAAAACTGGACACAGTACTCCAGATGAGGCCTCACCAATGTCAAATAGAGGGGAACGATCACATCCTTCTGCCTAACAGGCATTTGTCCTGACACCTCTGAGCTGGGCCTGCAGATAGGGTCAAAAGGATCATCAGGCTTGTCTCTGCTGTAATCTGCTTGTTGTGTGTGTAAATCTGTAGCTCCCTACTGCTTTTCTGCCTGTCCCTCAAGTACTCCTGGCAAGGTTCACCATCCCCCTGAGAAGCAAGACAGCACATGCAGAGCAGCTCCATCCCCTCCCAGTTGCTGCCAGACCAGTGCGTATGGCCCTTTAATTAGGCTGGGCTTGGAGCTGCTCAGCTCTCTTACCTCTGGCACTGAGGAGGAAGAGATGTAGTACAGTACTGAGGAAGCCAATGCCAGAGAGAGAGGGACTCTGCAGCAGTGAGAAGGGGGGAGAGAGAGAGAGACAGCAGGCTGAGGAGGAAACACATCATTTTCCTCTTGAGAGGAGAAAGAAGAGCCTGAGAGGCGGAAAAGAGCAGGCTTCTGGTGAGTGTCCCAGGCAGGACACCATCCAGAACGGGGCTGATTTCATTCCTCCTTCTTATGTGTTTTTAATTCATCTGAAGCTGGGCGAGTTGGGACTGCAGACTCTGTCATCATCCTCCAGGTAAGTGCTTAACACTCAGTCCTGCCTGGCAACTTTGCAGGTCAGAAAATGGGAGGTTTGAACAAGGTCTGGTGTGGGGGGGATAGATATGAGACCTTTGCTTTCTCAGGCTTCCCCCCGCCCCCCTGCAACCCTTGGGGGTAAATTGTGGTCAGCGACTCCCTAAACGGAATGTGTGTTTGACTTCTGCTTGCTTATGTTTTTCATGGCTGTCTGGGAGACTCATTGCAGACTGGTAATAAATTTTCTAAATTAGCAAGAAAGCAAATGAACACAATGAAATAACCCTCCAGTCAAGGCCGTAGCATCGCAGACTGACCTGCCCTTAAGTATTTGACAAGTGTAGTTTTAATTATTTATGATAATATGTCATAGTATATTAGCAAATGTTCCCAAGTCTATACTGTACAAGTCCCTGATATCTGAGGAGTGAGGAGCCTGCCCTTCCCCTCTCCCCACCTTCCCCAACACTGCTTTGGCTCATCAGGTTTTGCTGAGAAGTGGGGAGAGTGCGCTTGGGTGTCTTTGTGGGGTTTTTTTTTGCTAAGAGTTACTGGGCTTGGGGATCAATGGCATGAGAATTAGCAGCTTTGATGGTACGCTGAAAAGAAAGTTCTCTCTGTTTCCTGGCATTTGATTATTGTTGTAAAGATCTGTATTTTATAAGTGGCTTCAGGGAAGGCAGAGATTCCCCTGGCCTATTATTAACCCACCACCCATGCAGAGATGGAGACTTTTAGCTTGTCTGAGATCAGTCTGCATGAAAAAGGTGCTCAAGTGAGTTTCTCCCCTAAGATTCAGTGACTTGGACATGAAGGGGCATCATGAGCCAAAGAGACTTTGAGGCATTTTCTTGGCTTGTATCTGACACTTTAACCTGACGCTTTTCCCTGGCCACCTGAGCAATGTGGTTGGGAACAGATGGGGGCCCCCAGCAGGAGGCCCCATTTTTTAATGTCCGATGTGTGTATTAACTTGTGGGTGGCTCTGTCTAAATGGACTCAGGGCTGCATTCCTTATTTCACCTCTTGTGACAATTTCCCTCTTTGCCAGTCAGAAGCGGCAGCGAACACAAGTAGGTAAGCATTGGGGTGGGGTAGAGAGCATTGCCAGTCACCAGTGGGGACTGCTTCTTTGAAATCTGGTGACTGTTGTCTCAGTGCAGCCCATAAAGAGTCGGGATAATCCCTGCTTAGCCTAATGTCCTTATCACGGAGTCTCTAGGAAAATTCTCTTTCCCCCTGCTACCCCACTGTGCCTGACTCCTCCCCCTCGTTCAGCTGTCAGCAAGCTCACTACTTGTGGGTGCCTTGTAAGTGTGGGCACATGGCAATTTTGTGTGTTCACCCACAGCTATCTGCACATTCACCCTTGTCCTTGTTTTTCCTCAAAGTGTTGTGTTGCACCTGTGAGGGTTGGTTTGACCCTGTTGTCAGTGACCTTATGCTCAACCCTAGTGTGGTGATTTGGGGATTTCCTGGGATATTGCCTGGTGGGAAGCAGGAGAGAGGACTGATTTCCAGCACTGCTAGGGAAGGCAAGTTCTCCTTTATTTTCAGGTAAGTCTGTGAGACCTACAGTGCAGAGTGTGTTAGATAGAGAGACAACTAGAGACAAAAAGACAAATGTGAGCACTTTGGTCCAAATCCTTAAAGTATTTAGGTGCCTGTCTCCCAATGATACCAATGGAAATTAGGCACCTAAATACCTTTGAGGATCTGGGCCGTTGTACAAACATCTGAACTTGGGCTGGGTGGAAACTGAGTTCATTAGGTACAAGAGGATCTATTGCGCCCATGCTAGACCTGGGGGGCCCCCCTATCGTGAGCTGTGAAGGGAATTCACTCTCCTCCTGCACCCCAATATTGGCACACATGCTCAGAACTGTAGGATCCCCTCTGGTGGGTCAGCATAGCTTTTAACCTTCTGGATCTCAAGGAAGAGACAACACCAATAAAAAGGAGACAGTAAACTAGTAGCAGAAAGTTGATAGGAGGGAACAATCTGGAGTTGTTTCTTCAGGCAAAGTTAATGGCAGTGGATGCGGTGCTGCTGGAGGTTCTGTCTTTTGGCTGAGGAGTAAAACCAAAGTCCTAACTACTTGTGTTCAATAAGGATCCCGAGGCTGGTTTTGCATGAGTTGGGGTTTGACTGGCTAACTTCCAGCATGGATAATTACATTCTGTCTCCCCAAATTGCTCCTGCAGAGGCAGTTGGACACAACATTCTGTTCATGTCTTGCCCTAAACTACTCTGCATTGCCACTGGACACTGTTAAACATTCCACCCCAGGTTACATTCCACCCCAGGATTGGGAGTGATATCACAGGTGAGTTTAGGAATTCCCATATATTCCATAGGTGCAGGAACTAAGGGTGCTGCCGCACCTCTATCTTCAAATGGTTTCCATCACATACAGGGTTTACAGTTTGGTTCAGTGGCTGTCAGCACCCCCACTGTACAAATTGTTCCAGCACCCCCGATGTATCCTACTTTAAAAAAAAAAAAAGTGTTAAGGTTGCAAAGTGAAGCATTCAAAGTCAGGCTGCCTGCACAACTTTAGCTCTGCTTCTTTGTGTGTGTGCCTTATGATAATCTGTAATTATACATACAGTTTTTCTGCAGGATCCCTGCCTCACACAGTGTGCTAGATGGCTGTTGCTCAGTGAACGAGGCAGCTGTTCAATATTTATTCTTATCCTCTTCATTCAGTTTATGGCCTCTGGGCCCATACACTGCTCATCCTCCAACTCCTACAGTGAGTTAGGCAGTGGTCCTATGGACCTTGAATTAATTTGTTACATGCTACAAAACTTCAGCAGCGAATGAAGTTTGGGTCCTCTGTACTCCTGCCTCATTCCATGTACAGCCTGGTCACTAAATGAGGCTAGGTCTGTGGGGAAGTAATAGTATGTGATCATGCAATTAAAGAGTATGGAACAACTCCTCAGGTGATGTAAATTGGCATGCTGCCCTGATTTTCACCAGCTTAAGATCAACCCCTTTTGTGTGAAATTTCCTACTTTTTTACAAAGAACAAAACCTCTTTATTGTGTTCAGTGTTAGAAAGCTCTGTCCTGTATAATATGTGCAGTCAATGGGGTAGAAGCCCTGGCTTCATTCTCCATGCACCATCATAGACAATATCCCCCCACACACACCATGGCCTTAAAATTGATTTCCTGCTTTACTTTCTTACACATGCATGTGAAAGTCGACTGTAATGTTATGAGATCACCTTTTCAGTGGAAGTTTCCACTGGGTTTGCCTATGTACCTGTGTGTAGTGCAAATGAAGCATTGGCAGATTGTTACATATTAAAAAAAAACATTGCATATGCAAAATCATTATAACTTGGAAAAATTAGACAGAAATATACATGCTGAATTTCAGCAGAACATGCAAAAGTTTGACAAAGTTACAAGCTTCTGAAAATGACCCTTCAGGCTCTAAGCACTTGAGCATCCTTAACTATTCCCATCACTCCAGCTAGAATACAGTCAGGCAAGTGCTTTGGGATTCATTATTTATTTTTTAAAAATACAGTAGGAATAAACTCTCAGGAATATTGTGAGTCTTAATGAATGTTTAAATGAAAGTTCTGAGATCCGTGGATGAAAGAAGCTAGACTATCTTATACTTCATTATCATTGCCTGATCTCACAGACGCTCTGGGCCAAATTCAGATCTGGTTTAAGTAGATTTAACTCTGTTGTCTTCAGTGGATTTCCACCTCCTTACAGTAGGCCTGGATTTGGCCCTTCTCTCAATATCTACTACAGATGCTGTTGACCACTCACCTTCCCTGGCTGTTTACCAACACACAGCTTAGTCCCCTGGATTCTGAATCAGTTGATCCATAGCAGGGATGCTGGCTCTTTAAATTACGATTCTCTTTCCCGTGCCAGCTGAAACAGATATTAACAACAGCTCCCTTAGGTAGAAGTGACAAGCAGGAGTGGGGTAGGAGGCAGAAAGAGCTAGCAAGTTGTACTTCCGTCTGTGCCATTTGATAGGCAATCCAGAATAAGAGAAAGGGGCTGGCACCCTGCTCATGTGAGGGGACCTGACCTGTCTTGCAGGAGATGCTGTGGAGAGAGCAGCAAGAACCCACAGTCTTTGCAGTCACTGCACAGACCATTTGCTTCCCAGTGGGGCAATAAGAGGGGGGGCGGGGACAGGGTGAGGACCTGTGGATCTGTTTTTATTCATTACCAACTGGTTCACTGCAGCCTACATAAAACATGAGAGGACCAGATGGGACTTGTTTACTTTGGTAGAATAAATGTAAAGACTGTTGATAAAAAGCAGCCAGTACAGCCTCTCTGGTAAGTCCCTGGTAAACAGCTAAATGGAGCTCTGGCCAATCAGAGGCCTGGCAAATAGCGGGCTCGCTGGTTGTGCGTTAAGCACACTGTCTTGGGAACAAGTGGAGTGGCTCTGAGGTGAAAATGTGTCTGAGCCCCCCTCAGGTTCCTATGGTTTGCTTGATGCCTTCTTTTCCCTTTGCTAATGCTCAAGGGGTCCTAGTGAGAGCATGATCAGAACAGATGTACATCAGCTTGGCTTCCCAATGCCAGCTGGCACTTTGAGCAGTGGGAGTGTCCCTCTGGCAGTTCCCTATTAGGATGACTGTGCTCTAGAACCCCACCAGAGCTCTAATGCAAACCTGGTGTGATCATCCTCAGAGTAATTTTAATGACACCTGGAACTACAGCACCACAATAGTGCCAGGACTCAAATTTCCAGCCCCTGAGCCCAGAAGGACCTGTACATCAGGGTAAAATCCTGGCTCTGTTCAAGTCAATGGGACTTTTGATATTGACTTGAACAGAGCCAGGATTTCACTCCAGGACTCTAGTGTTAGGAGTCACACTCCCAGCTCCTAAATGCAGCAGGGTCCACACCCAGGGCTGGATTACTACCAAGATACACACTCCCCAGCATCCTAGGATCTGTGCACTAATCTAAGTTGTCTGGTAATTACATTTTATGGGATGTGTAGGTGGATGGCATGGTAATGGCAATCTCATATAATCTATGTTTTCCTGGGTTGTATGTACTTTCTAAGGGTCATCTGTAAAGCTCCGGGACATCGTCCGCATCCTTTGTAGCCACTACTCTCTTCACTGTGATTGACTTGATCACAACTCTGTCTCTTCAGACTTGTTTTGGGTTTATCACTCCTCCACTTCAGCGTCTCCATTTTCCAAGTGGTATAAGGTGCTCTAAACAGATGCATCCTTGACCCATAAATTGTGGGTACATGGAATCTTAAATTACAGTCTGTCTCATAAACCTGCAATTCCTGAGATGAAGGCCACTGGAGTGAGATGAAACCAGATGCTTTGTTTCCATCTGGCCTTGCCCTTTTCTCTTGGCCTGTTGCACTCAGAGCAGCTAAATCTATAGCACACGCTAGTGATGCTGGGATGTCTCTATCCATTATGCTTCTGGGTGAATCAAGAGTGGGAGTTGAGGTGAGGTATGTAGCAAGCTGGATGGGCACAGACTAAATACTTGCATGTGTCTGGAGAAGAAGGACACAAGGAATCTCTTTGCAGGGAAGATGCATTATGGCTTATCCGAATGTTTTATGGAATGTTGATTTGACCAGTTTGGGGATCTATTCACTTACAACTGCGAAGAAGCTCAGCTCTGGCTGAACACTGAGCCAGAATCCTTTTCTTATTCTAGGACTATGCAATCTCTTCCCATGTAGGGGTGAGGGATACTGGTGGAAGAGGGGCCAAACAGTCCCTTCACGTAAGCAGTGAGGCCTGTTGGTTCAGGCAGTCCCTCCATGTGAGTCTTGAGGCACGTTGTGGAAATAACATTACATTTCACATCTTGTTCAGGAAAATCCTTTGGCCAGAGCAATAATTTTGGAGAAGTCTCTCAGTCGATATGGGAAACTGGAAGTAGGAATGGGGTGGGAAAGTTTGATAGCCTCAGGGATGGGCTGGTGTCCTGACCTTTTGGTATCATTCATGGACTTTTCTCAGGGTAAGTGACCACAGGTGGAAGGTGGGCATAGCCTGGGAGCTGCTGTGGCCAGAAGTGGACTCTGTGTGATCTGCCTGAGGGCATTGTGGAGATCCCAGGTTTCCGAGGGATGCATCCTCCCACAATTCCTTCCCTGCTCTGTTGTCTCAGTTTTAGTGTTGTCCTGGTTGTTAATTATTAATCCCCCAACAAACAGAGACTCCAGTCTCTGTTTTGTCCTAGCTACTCTGTGTGTTTTTTCCCTTCACTTGTTTATCAATTACCCAGGTAACCTTTGTGGGTGGCTGAAGGGGATGGGAACAGCAGATACTGCGTGTGCTCTGAGGCTGAAGTATGGTTTGGTGTCTCCTGATGTCCGGTCCCTAAAGACAGGAGAAGAGAGCATGGAGCATAGTCTGGGATTAATCTTCTTTTGCCTTCAGTGTCCGTATAGGCCCCCTCTGGAGATCTTAGCCGCTAGGACTGGTTTCATTGGAAAGTTTAGGCTGAGTGCTCAGCTGCTGCTGACATGGAAAAATAAACAGAGAGCAAGCGCATGGCTATTTGATCCCAATCATGCTTAGAATCAGTCCTCGTGTTGCTCTTTTCCTCCCAGTCAAAATCCATTCTGAAGGGCCGCAGAAACTGGGATTTTTCTCTTAATTTCAATTAAATACAGGGGCTGAGGAAGTCCTCACTCTGCTTAGTGTGTGGGCTCATTTAATTCTGCTGCTGTTGTGGCCAGTGAGCACTCCCTGAGTGGCTGCTCAGCCTGGCAGCATGATGCTACCTTCCTCAGGTCCCTACCCAAGGATTGTTTTTTGAGAACCAACAGTATGCTCAGCCCTGTACAAAACATAAGACGGCCCAGTCTTGCAATAAAGTCTAGATGCAGACAATGCAGAGTTCAGAGACCCACTCTAGTGAGTGCTGGTGTGAGCTTGAGGTACTGGAGGAATCGTGCAATGCTCATTATTGGAAGGCTTGCCAGAAAAAATATTATGAAGAGGGATTTGAAAGCAGAGAAGGAGGTGGTTTGGTGCATCAGCAGAGCGAGCTTCTTCCAAGTATAAGAGCATAATGGCATGGAGAAGGCATGAAGGTGGGCATGGAGGAAGGATACAGAGAGGGAAATTAGGGTAGTGCCTTAGCAGGAGCAAAGGAGAGAGCAGGAGAAATGAAGGCAGAAACATATACATGATCCTGGAGGTGAGGATGATGGATGAGAAGTATGTAATACAGCAGGCTAGGGGAAGTCAAGGAGGGGGCTCAGAGGTGGAGTGGAATGGTCAGAGAAGTGTGAGAGGAGAATTTGGTATTGCACTTTAAATAGATTGGAGGGGAGCAAGATGAGATTCAGGGAATCTCTAGAGGAAAAGATTGAATAGCTGAGGTGAGAGAGGACCAAGGCTCAGGTGAGAGTTTTAGATGAAGGTTGGGATGGAGATGAAAGGACAGTAGAGAATTTGCAGAGTACAAAGTAACAAGAACTGATTAGAACTGAGATGTGAGGAGAGAAGGGGAGAAAGGAGTTGAATAGTACCCCGGGGCTGTACACTTTGGTGATTGGGAAGATAGTGGAATTGTCAAGGGTGACAGAGAAAGGGGGCAGAGGAGAGAGTTTGAGAGGAAAGCTGAGAAGATCCAGGATAGCAAAGCATCATGGAAGCCCAAGAAGCAGAGAGAGGGGGTGAGAAGGAATTGAGGAAGGAAGAATACTGTAAAGTCACCAGCTTCATTGGGCAATATTCTAGTCTTGTGGTTGACTTATTCCAGACTTCTGAAGCTCTCCTGATAGTTAAAGACAGCATTCAGTCTGACCTCTCCTTGCCTCCAAACTTCAATGCTTGCTTGTGTTGTTTCACCTTCTCTTGATAGCCCCAGCTGGCAGGACCTGGTAGCTGTGCCTAGAGACCATGCCAGGATTGTATTCTCTAGATACCTGGACAGCTCTCCCTCTGAAGAGCTCCTGCGTAAAGGCCTGTGCCAACGGGTACTCCCTGGGAGTCACTGCTCACCTCACTTACATCAACTCAGAGGAGGATCCTGTAGAAGGTAAGATGCATCTATGTAGAGCTAAAGAATAAGTTGTACCTACTTAACTAGCAGATTGCTGGTATATAGGAGCAGATCTGACCTATCTTGGTGTGGAGCAGTGCTGCACCCACCCTCCTCTACCTGTTCATCTTTAGTCTCTTGAACTCTTGCCTTTACTTAGTGAGCTAAAGGAGGAGACCCACTAGGACAGTCCGTATACGGAACTGATATATACAGAACCAAACCCAGCATGTTCCCATAGGAGGCAGTGGAATACGCATGTTTGAGCCAGGACATGAATGCTAGATTGGCAGAAGGATCCTTCCCAAACCTAGCACAGCCCATGAGTAAGGGCTTGTCTGCATTGGCACTTTTCAGCGTTGCAACTTTCTCGCTCAGGGGTGTGAAAAAACACCCCCCCCCCGAGTGCTGCAGGTTTCAGCGCTGTAAAGTGCCAGTGTAGACAGAGCTGCGCTCCCAGTGCTGGTAGCTATTCCCCTCGTGGAGGTGGTTTTTTAAGAGCGCAACTACACAAGCCGCAGCAGCGCTTTAACATTGCCAGTGAAGATGTGCCCTAAGAAGAGGTGGAAGCACTGGGCTTTCCTTCTTCCTGACCATATCATAGGTGAATCTGAGCTGGTTTGTATCCAGGAGGCACTGATCCAGTCACCTTTCAACAAGGTGACAAATAGCCAGGCTGTTGTGCATTTAAATGGCTAGGCACCCTCTTATGCATTAAGTAGATACAAAAAGGGATCTAGAGCAGTTTCTTAGTTTCCTTACTGCACCCTGAAGATTAAAAATCCCTTGTTGGAGGACTGGTTAGCTCAGAGGGGACTGGAACTGGGATACAAAACCTTGCATCACTAGGTCAACTGCTCCATTCTGTCCACGTTGGGAGTAGTGACCAAAAGTCGTTTCCATGTGTTGGCTGTTCAGTGGTTTAGGAGGTGAAGTGAGTTAGTGAGTCTCGGTCCAATTTCCAGAGGGCAGATGTCCACATCACAAAAGCCACCATCAGATTTGACCCCCTTGGTGGGAGCTATGGACCGAATAAACAAACTGAGTCTGAACTCTTCTCTTCACAATAGAAGGGTTGCCTTCAGAGCAGAGATAAGACATGTTAGGGAGTGTGGAACATGGGAGAAGCTGATGTTGTGATTGCCGGTGCTGTAGCAGCGCTGAGGCTAAATGGAGGTGGATGCTCTTCAGGACCTTTCACCAGCACTAAAGCAGAATATGTGGTGAAGAGCTAATACATCACGTAGTGCAGGCTGGGAATGTTGAGCCTAAGGTTGGAATCTATTCTGAGTCAGGCTGGTTTCTGTCTGGTAGCTCTTGCGATCTCAGCCTCAGAATTCTTTCTCCGCTGCCCCCTAAAGGTGTGTTCATCTATCCCCTGGAGGAGTCTGAGGTGGTAGTGGGTTTTGAAGCTGTGACAGGAAGCAGAAGCATCACCTTCCAGATCCAGAATCGACACCGAGCAGAGGACTGCTGCATTAACTGCAGCCCCAGTTTGGGCCAGCCATTGCTCTGCGCCAACGGTAAGTATGCTGGGTGGTGTGATGTCACCTAGCCTAATTAGGACAAGGGTGTGGCTAAAATGATGTTGAAGCCAAGGGTTGCTCAAATAAAATAAGCATAGATGGAAAGCAAGAGCTTCCTGAGGGCTGAGAAGTTACCTGTAGCATCGGTGCTGACGTTTATTTTTCCAGGTGGGTGCTCTGCCCCACTCAAGGCCCCGCCCTCCCTCCACCTCTTCCTGCCCCCGACCTCAGAAATCTTGACTCTGCCATGTACATTGGCCAAACCGGGCAGTCTCTATGCAAAAGAATAAATGGATACAAATCTGACATCAGGAATCATAACATTCAAAAACTGGTAGGAGAACACTTCAACCTCTCTGGCCACTCAGTAAATAACTTAAGGGTGGCAATTTTGCAGCAGAAAAGCTTCAAAAACAGACTCCACTGAGAAACTGCTGAGCTTGAATTAATATGCAAACTAGATACCATTAACTTGGGTTTGAATAGAGACTGGGAGTGGCTGGGTCATTACACATATTGAATCTACTTCCCCATGTTAAGTATCCTCACACCTTGTCAACTATCTAAATGGGCCATCTTGATTATCACTACAAAAGTTTTTTTCTCCTGCTGATGATAGCTCATCTTAATTAATTAGCCTCTTATAGTTTGTATGGCAACTTCCACCTTCTCTATATATCTATCTATCTCTATATATCTTCTTACTATATGTTCCATTCTATGCACCCAGTGAAGTGAGCTATAGCTCACGAAAGCTTATGCTCTAATAAATTTGTTGGTCTCTAAGGTGTCACAAGTACTCCTGTTCTTTTTGCGGATACAGACCAACATGGCTGCTACTCTGAAACTTGACTACTAAACCAACCCTGTCACTATTTTCAAGACAGGGTTTTTTTGAGGGCCTGTTTCCCCCTAGCATAATGACAGGTTTCAGAGTAACAGCCGTGTTAATCTGTATTTGCGAAAAGAAAAGGAGTACTTGTGGCACCTTAGAGACTAACCAATTTATTTGAGCATAAGCTTTCGTGAGCTACAGCTCACTTCATCGGATGCATCCTGTGGAAAAACGCAGTATGCATCCGATGAAGTGAGCTGTAGCTCACGAAAGCTTATGCTCAAATAAATTGGTTAGTCTCTAAGGTGCCACAAGTACTCCTTTTCTTTTTCCCCCTAATCAGCTTTTTCTTACCCTAACTTATTCTGTTGTGCTCCCAGCACACTGTTCTATATGTACATGCAATGGTGGAAAGGAACAAATTTTCACACCCAGATCCAGTCTTTCAGCCCCACAAAGGGGAATTAGGAATGTAAAGGATCATTTCATTTTTAAAGGTGATCTGTAAAGGGGCAATAACTGAGACTGTGCCTTTGTTTGATTTTCTTCTGATGTGTAAAGAAGGCATGAAGATTTGGGGGTCCTAGGTGTTTTTTGTTTTGTTTATGTGTTTGTTTGTTTTGTGGAGTGAAGATACATTTATGTTGCCACCTTTTATATTAAAAATGCAGGTCCTGTCTAGCCTGGGGGACTCATGCTTTGGCTTTGTCTAGACTAGAGTTGGTGGTCCTGTTATAATTTGAACTAATTGACTGTGAATGCTAATTGTGTTAATAAGTGAGGCTCTCCACAAATGTTTGTTCTGGAGCACAAAGTTTTGTTATTTGCCCAGGCTGAGCCCCCATGTCCTGATACTCTGCAAATGTTTGCATCTAGATTAGCATTTACAGTCACTTAACAAGCAACTGGCAATCAATTACATCAGGAGAACAAATGCTAGTCCAGACAAAGCCTATGATAATAGGAGAACTAGTGAAATTATAACATCACAAGAGTCAAGAGACAGAAAATGGAGCAATGGAGAGGGGAAGGGATTTTAAATCACACTTTGAAAAACTCTGTTTTGTCTGATTTTGTTAACACCTATTTAACTTCCATGCCAAATGAGTATTTTGGATAAAGGATGCATGGGTGCAAGAGAGGGATGAGAGAGACAAATTTGCCCCCAGATTTTTACTATCCTGGGGGGCCAGGACAGTCCCCCCCTTGCCCAATGGCACTCCTGTGGACAGACCCTTCCCCACCAGAGCAGAGCAGCTCAGCACTGGCAGAAATATAGGAAGGCAGTGGCAGTGATTCTGCATGCCCCATCACCTCCAAATTGTGCCCATGGTGGCCTCCCCTCTCCTGCCACTGCAGTGGGCCCTACACACCCCCAGCCAGGCTCCCTCTGCCTGGACTCACCTAGTGCTGCCTGCAGTTGGAGCCGGCTGGGAGCTGGAGCCTGCCCAGGAGATCTACATAGGAGGCGGGGCCACCTGACCCAGGTAAGCAAGATCTCACTGCTGCTGATGAGGCTGGGCTTCTGCAGAGCAGAGGGAACCCTGTGCTCCCCCCCTCCCCAACCCTGTCTGGAGCAGCTCCCTGAGGCTGCTGGAGGAGGGGTCCCACCCCCCACTGAGGGCTGAAAAGTAGGACTGGGTCAGCCTCTGCTGCAGCCAGTCCAGAGGCTGCAGAACAGCTGATAGGCAGGGGGGGCTGCATTTGGGGAGCCCGCCAAACAGCTGATTAGTGCAGTAGCCTACCAGCTGATTGGTGTAGGCGGGGCTACTTAGGAACTGCTGATCCCTGGCTGGGGCTGCAGCACCACTGTTGCTGGTGGGTGCTAAGCACCCACTAATTTTTTTTCGTGTGTGCTCCAGGGCTGGAGCATCCATGGAGTCGGCGTCTATGTCATGTAGCTTTCAAGGCTGTCTTTGTGCTTCTGGGTGTTAGCTGGGGTGGGGGATTCCAACTTCCCCTGAAAAGCAATGCTTTCGTCATGCACAGTGTGGTTGCAACATTGGTAGATATCCCACTGCGCAACTTGCTGCCATCCAGCGCATTGTCCTTTGGGAAATGTTAGCAATGCATGGTGGGACAGAAAGGAGCGGCGCAGGGGTCTCCGGGACTAAGGGGTCAACTTCCCAGTGTGCAGCTGTCTTCATCCCATAATGTCATCTGTATCCCATATTTTTTGCACCTTTTTAAAAAATCCCATGAACCCTTCTCACAGTCTGCCATCTCTGACATAAGCATGAAACCTGCATAGCTCTGCACTATTGTCATGAGTGTTGCAAACACAGGATGCATGACCTTCCGGTATTTGCAGAGCCGTAAGAAGAATGGAATCTGTGGGGAATGTGATGATTTCTTGGAGGACAAAGATTGCTGTGGGACATAATGAGAACCAATTAAAGCTTGTAGGTGGTGTTCACGGAGCAGTTGCAGATGATGGAGAGCCACTTTTGGGCATGAGGAGTGAGCACTGACAGGTGGGAACACATCGTAATGCAGGTTGGGATGAGGATCAGTGGCTGCAGAATTTTCGGATGCACAAGGCCACATTCCTGGATCTGTGTGCCACCCTCGCCCCAGCCCTTTGCGCAGGGATGCCAAAATGAGAGCCTCACTGAGAGTGGAGAGGCGAGTAACAATTGCACTCTGGAGACTTACAACTCCAGATTGCTACCGGTCAGTGGGAAATCATTTTGGAATTGGGAAATGCACCGTGGGGGCTGTTGTCAGGCAAGTATGCAGGGCCATTAATTGTTTCCTGCTACACAGGACTGTGACTCTTGGCAGTTTGTAGGACACAGTGGATGGATTTGGAGAAATGGGGTTCCCGAACTGGCGTGGAGTGATAGACGGCATGCATCTCCCTATTTAGGCATCAGAGCACCTTGCCACAGAGTACATGGCTCAACACAAATGGCTACTTGTCTATGATTATACAAGCATTGATGGATCACCAGGGATGCTTCACTGACATCAGTGTTGGCTTGTTAGGGAAGGTGCATGATGCTGGCATCTTTAAGAACAGGACTGTTCAGAAAGCTACAAGCAGGTACTTTCTTTCCCGACCAGCGGATTGCCATTGGCAATGCTGAAATGCCAGTAGTGATCCTGGGGGATCCAGCCTACCAGTTGTCCTCTGGCTTATGAAGCCATACCCCAGGCATCTCAACAGCACCAAGGAAAGATTTAATTACTGGCTCAGCACATGCAGAATGACAGTTGAATGTGCTCTTGGTAGATTGAAGGTATGCTGGTGCTGTTTACTCACAAGATGAGATCTCAGTGACAAAAATCCCAGTGATTATAGCTGCCTGCTGTGTCCTGCATAATATCTGTGAAGCAAAGGGGGAAAAGTTGCAGCTGGGGTGGAGTCTGTCTGAGTTTTAACAGCCACATGCACAGGCTATTAGAAGAGCTCAGTTCAGAGCTATACAGTTCAAAGAGGCTTTGAAGGAGCACTTTAACAGTGGGATCACAGTAATGCATTGTGGTTTATTGTGCTGTACCTCACCCTGCTATTTGTGGGCCTGTTAGAAATGGTGTGGTGCTTGGTTTACATCTATGACTATAACACTGTCAATGCGCCTAATAATTTTGCAGTGCTTGGTGTACATTTATGGTTATTACACTGTGTGTGTATGATCCTGTGAGTTATTTCACACTCGGGGGTGAAAGTGAGCCGGTATGGGCCGATATGGCGTACCGGTAAGAACCCGCACCAGACCATACCCAGCCCACATTAAAGCGCTGCCACAGCAGCGCTTTAATGACCCTGCCCCTTTTGCCTTTTGCAGGGGTTTAACGTTGCTGCGCCCCCCCACCCCCCATGTTGGCAGCCCTGGGCTGCCAACGGGGCAGGTGGGGGGGCAGCAACGTTAAATCGCTACCACGGCAAAGGACGCTGCAGCGCTTTAATGTCCCTGCCCCTTTTGCCCCCCCCCCCCGGACGCTGATGGGTTGCGGGGGGGGCAAAAGGAGCAGCTGCCCTGTGGCCAGCGATTTAAAAGGGCCCGGGGCTCCGGACGCCGCTGCTCCTACTGCAGCAGCGGCGTCCGGAGCCCTGGGCCCTTTAAATCAACACGGGAGCCCTGGGTGGCACGGGCCAGGCGGCCTAGAAGGGCTGGCTGGGGATGCTGACCCCCCAGCCCCGCCCTTTCTGCCAGAGGCCCCGCCCCTTCTGGGGGCCAGAGCTGCCCCCGCACTGTACTGGTAAGAGTCCTGACTCACTTTCACCCCGGTCACACTGTAAAGTAGTTAGTAAGTAGATGTTTTCAGAACGGCTAGGCACTCTGCAGCATATGTTGGAAGCTAATAAAGATGAACTATTTTCCAAATATTATAATTTTATTCAGTAGCAAAACCAGTACAAAGAAAAATCTGTGCAATTTAAAAGCAAATACTTTAAAAACTTAATAAATTAATGGAACATAACTTAACAAGGGAAAGACCATTCGTGTCCTACCTACACACATTTACCTACTCAGACAGCAACTGTGGCTTTCACAGGTCAGTGTATGTGAAGCTGTGGTTGTCCTTTATGTCCCCTGGGGTGGACTGGTGAGGTAGAGATGTGCCCCCTGATGCCAGGTGGAAAGTTAGGGGTGTGTGTAGAGAGGTGTAATGGAGTTCTCCAGGGATGGCAAAGGGAGGTATGCCTGTGATTGTTGACCCTGTAGGTCCACAAGAGTCTGCATCATCTGTATTTGCTGCCAGAGAAGCCTTATTATAGCTTGATGCATCTCTCTCTCCTTTCCCTGCTGGGACTCCTGGGCCTTTCTCCTGTCTTCCCTTTCCTTCTTCAGGCTGTCTGCAATGTTCACCCTCCAGGCCCTTTGCTCACAGTCTGATGCACCACTGGCTTGGAGGATCTCATTGAACATGTCATCCCGAGTAATTTTCTTTCTCCTCCACATCTGGCTCAGCCATTCCAAAGGTGTAGCGGGAGAACCTGCAGGTAAAACACACGGAGGTACCATTGTCACTATAGTCACAACAGAAAGTGAAAGTTAAGATTCATAGCTCCCTTCTCTTTCTCCAATAAAGTTTTAAACAAGGCATACTTATTGACAATTCTGCTTTGGAGACCTTGTGCATGGCGCCACTCACAGCACCAGCCATGGTGAGTATGGCTTGCCAGGGGCGAGGAAAAGGAGGAGGAATTGCTCAGTTGCATAAAACTATGAGTATAGGCCAGTGGTTTTCAACCTTTTTCATTTGCAAATCCGTAAAAAATTTCAAATAGAGGTGAACCCCTTTGGAAATCTTAGACAAGTTGAAAACCACTATTCTATGGTAACAACCACCTTTCATGTACCCTTACACGTAGACCACAGGTTGAAAACCACTGGTATAGGCCAATGGCACTGAATACTGGCACCATTTTCCATAGATGGTGGTGGTTTAACGGATATCTTGTTACTGAGGGTAACAAAGGCAGAGAGAGCACAGCTGCTGCTAGTGTCCTGAAACTGCCCGAGCCTGTATGCTGCTAGCCTGTGTACTGCAATGGTGCCTGCTGAATTTAACGCTGACTGGTGTGGGAAAGGGTCCTTCCATGGAGGAAGAAATAAGGCTGCCATCCCTAGAAACCTTCAAAAGAGGATTGCAGAGTACCTCCATGAAAGTTTTATCAAGCTCTCTCAGGAGGATTCAAGGGACATCCCTGTGTACATAACCCCACTGTCCACATGGCTCCTCTTGCCTAACTCGCTTTTCATGACACAAGCCTGTGGCTTGGGCTCCACGGAGGTATCCATGGTGGTGTGCAGGACAGTGTTGGGATCTCTGCTGAGTATGATATGCAGCTCTTTGTAAAAGTGGCCCGTCTGTGGCTCGGCACCGGATCAACTGTTGGCCTCCCTGGCCTTTGATATGCCTGCCGCAATTTCTTTGCTTTCACACGACACTGCTGCTGGTCCCTTCTGCATCCCCCAGGCAATCTGCTTATAGATATCCATGTTTCTATGGCTGATCCAGAGCATCTTTTCCCCACAGGCCCAGGAGATCCAGTACCTCCTTTCTGTTCCAAGCTGGAGTGCATCTGGAGCATGTAGCCAGCATGATCAGCTGGGGAGTTGCACACAACAAAAGAGAGCTGCTAGGTGTGCTTGCCAAGCTGGACAATCAGGGAAAGACATTTCAAAAATTCATGGAGCTTTAAAGGGGAGGGGGGCCTTCCAGTCTCCGTGATCCCTGGGCAGTGGAATTCACAATTGTGACCAGAACTGTCAGTGTCGGGCATTGTGGGACAGCTGCTGGAGGACTGTTAGGGTCAACATAAGTAATGCAGTGTCTACACTCACACTGAATTGACCTCAGTACATCGACCATGGCTCAATGCTGCTCAGGGAGGAGGTGTTACTGCATCACTGTAACGGGGCACTTACATTGGTGGGAGACAAGCTCAAGGGTAGACACGTACACAAATAGGTCATCGCAAGGTGGCTTACATCAGCTTCACTTTATAGTGAGACCAGACCTTAGACTAAATTTCTAGGGGCAAGGACTGTGTCTTTTTATATGTTTGTACATTGCTAAGCACACTGATAACACTTAATGTATAATGAATAATAATCCCCATGACCTCACTATTTCAGTTTGGGACTGTCCATGGCTGAGGGCCTAATCCCCTGTCCTGGTGCTGGTCTGTAACTGCAAATACCAGCTTGATGCTCTAAATGCCTGTTCTGTGGAAACTGCCTGCTGACTGTTCCTTTCCTGCCCAGGTCACCTAATCCTTGATGAAGATTTAGAGCGTTCTACCTTCATTCTCAGCACGGGCCCCATTGGGCCCTCAGAAATCCTGACTGTGGTCTTCACCAGCAGCCAGGAGCTGTCGACCCTGCCAGACGGTGCGCTCCACATTGCGTTCCCCTCCATCCTCACGCCCCTCGTGGTGGCTGTCCCGGAAAATGCGAGTGAGCCGGGAGGCTTGTGTGACGACAGGTTGGCCCTATGGTGATTTTCATGGCTTTCTCGGAGTCTGTGCCATAGTGGGGGCTGAGGAGGTTATGGAAGGGGAGGGAAAGCAGAGGGGCTATAAGGAGGGGATAAGGAGCATTGGATGGTTCTGTGGTCACCTCATTCCTGAGGAGATTCCCAGAATGCACCTTAACTTCACCAAACCTGAACACAGAGTCTCACGCTAGGGGGTTTGCCCAGGTCTTCCCAGTTGTGGATTCCCACATTCTCCTGTTGCTTGCTCACGGAGGGGCAGACCAGGAATTACCTGACAGGTAAATGCGGGAGGATGTTGGGGTTTAGGAAGGCGCTTCATGTTCCCTCCCTGATGAACTGTGGATCTCCACTGGCCTGAGGTGGCAGTAAAGTCCCCATGGCCTGCCTGAGATACCCAGCTGTGCACTGAAGTCTGGTGCACATCCCAGGCTATCATCAGAGGAACCTGTTAATCTCCCAGCTGCTGGAATGCCCAGGAGTGCATGGCAAGAGCTCTCTGCGCTGATAGGGAGAGAGGCTGCTGTGGATACAGGGTCTCTGCAGGTTGCTCAGCACTGCAGAGGCTAACATTCCCCAGCAGGCCAAGCCCACCCCAGCAGGTGCTTTGCAGTCAGCTCATGACTGACTTGTCTTTTGTTTCAGTCCCACTAGCTGCTTTGGAGCTACTGGCCTGCGAAGTGAACAGTCATTCATTGTGCCTCCCGAAAGCACAGACATCTTCAGGGGCCAGGCCTACAATCCTTTCCCCTATGAATTCTCCTTTGAGCTGCTGGTCAAGGGGCCCTGCTTGCTGGCAGGTATGAGGGTGATGTTTCTCTGTCGGCTTATTTTTCTCTCTCTTTTGGTGGGTTATCAATGCTCATGGAAGTGAAGTGTCAGTAGAGCTGGACAGTGTGTGGGCAACAGCTGGCCAAGCCTCCCCCTGACAGCCCATCTAGTGTCCCTCAATCCCCATCCACAGTCCCTCAATCCCCATCCACAGTCCCCCAACAGCTGGCCAAGCCTCTCCCTGACAGCTCATCATGTCCCTCTATCCTGACCCACCACAGCCTGCTATTCCAGCCCTCAGCTCCTTAGATCTATAGCTTACTGATCCTACCCGTCACCTACCAAGGCTCAAACAGGGGTTGCAGAGTGTGACAAAGGCCCAAAATTAAGAGCACCAAAAAATTACTATTCCATTGCGGTTATGGGATTCATTCCCTTAGTGTAAATGGCTCTCTCTGTTAACTCAGATTCATGAGTCTGTTTCTGATGGAAAGTTTCCAACAATAAAAGCTGGGGGGGGATATGTAGGTAACTCTGGGACTAAAATGAGAGATGTCCCATGAAACAAAGGATATCTGATGATGCACCTCATTCCTGAAGACATTTCCGTTTGGTATTTAAGGGAAAAGCTACTTCGTGTCCCTCCGTCCAATCCCTTCTCCAGACCTGCTCCTTCTGCCTCCCTCCATCACTGAGCCTCATTCCTGCTCCAGCTGCTGAACAATAAAACAAAAGGGTTGGGGAGCTGAACTCACATGATGTGATCCCACCATAGCCAAGGAACCTCCTGACCTTCTCTCATGTTAACCTGGTCCGTCCAACCCGCCCCAATGTCCTTGTCTGATTTTATCTCTCCCTGGGACATGCCATCTCTGATTAAGCTTCTCAAGGCAGAGAGTAGATTATGACTATAAATGCCAAGCTGTGAACCAGTGGCATTCTCGCTGTGCTCCAGTACACTCAACACAAACTTGAGAGAGGCAAAACCCATCCCAAGCTGCCTCCCCAGGGCACTCACTTAAGACAAAAGCACCCATAGATACCTCTGGCCAAAGGGCTACTGCCACTTCCATTATATCCAGCAGGAATCAATTAACATCTCCTATGGTGTCCCAGTACCTTATAACTTATAACCAGGAGGGTCAGCTGAAGAATCCAACCACCCTGTTAAATAAGTACACCATTAATAATAGAATGAGAGCTCTTGGGTGAGTCAGGGAATGCAGGAAGGATCAAAGGGCATCTGAGGCAGGCCAGTAGATGAGCCAGTCCACTTACTCCTGCCCCCAAATGCCATTGCACATCATGGATTTATGGGATAGCTGGCTGAGACCAGTCAACTCACTTCACCTGGGGTGGAGTCTTAGCTGCTACCACTTAGACCCAGCAGTAAAAGCCTAGCTCTTTATTGCTTAGCCAATAACCTCCTCCACTCAGAGAAATGAAAGTGAGGAATGGCTGTGGGGAGAAGGGACGTGATGGGGATGAATTGCACAGAGACTGGAGTGTGTGCCTGAGAGGTTAGGGGAATTGATTCCATTAGTGTTGGCTCAAGGCCCATCTGTCTCTGAGGTGCCGCACTCCGGCCTCACTGTGCATCGATCTGGAGAAAATGTCTGTTGGTGCTGAGTGGTTTATAGGCCCCTCTCTGGTAGGAGGGGGAGGTATGCCAGAAAGAGAAATGTCAAGGGGTCCCAGCTGCACTGTGAGCATCCCCACCATCCTTTTTAGACCTTGAAGAGGCTCTTCTCTGCCTCCCCTGAACTACTGCGTCTGGGGGTGGGGATGTTGGCACTGAGCACTGGTGCGAATATTACACTGGGTGGTAACTAGCCAGTGGCAGTTTCAGTGGAGGCCATGCTCTGGTGAGTGTCTGTGTGTGGGGTGGCATAAGGGTGAGCGGGGAGGGATGCTCAGGGAAGACTCTGGCCAAGTGGGATGGGCAGAGGGCTCTCAGCAGATAGCC
The DNA here is from genome assembly GCF_965152275.1 of Natator depressus. Classification (NCBI taxonomy): domain Eukaryota; kingdom Metazoa; phylum Chordata; order Testudines; family Cheloniidae; genus Natator; species Natator depressus. The sequence continues at coordinate 7,818,419 of NC_134242.1, forward strand.
TGTGGCTTTCTTCTATACTGTCCCTTATGCGCAGAGCCCCTTTCCTTCCGCTTCCACCCTCTCCTCCTTCAGTCTCTCCTCAAAACACGCTTCCTCCTTCTGCGAGGCCTCCAAACCTTAACCTTCCCTCTTAGCAAATGTGTTTAACCCCGTGCCCCTGTGTGAGTGTAAGTGCTTGTGCTCATGGCTGTGTGTGTGTGAGCGTGTGTGTTTGCATGCACTTGTGTAAGCATACATGTGTGTGTGTGTGCACATCTGTGTGCATGCATGAGTGCTTGTCTCTGTGTGTGAGCAAATGTGCATGCATGGCTCTATGTGTGCGTATGCACCTGTGTTTGAATGTGCCTGTGTGTGTGTATGTGTTGGTATAAATACTCCTGTGTATGGAAGCATGGGTGTGTGCACATTTGTGTGTGAGTACTTGCATATGAATGAAGTTCTGGAACAGCCTTCCATGGGGAGCAGTGGAGGCAACAAACCTAACTGGTTTCAAGACTGAGCTTGATGGGTTTATGGAGGGGATTGCCTACCATGGCATATGGCTCATCCGCGACTGCTAGTAGCAAATAATCCCACTGGCCGGAGATGGACCCTAAATGGGAGGGCTCTGAGTTACTACAGAGAATTCTTTCCCAAGTGTCTGGCTGGTGGGTCTTGCCCACATGCTCAGGTTCAAACTGATTGGCAGATTTGTGGCTGCAAAGGAATTTTCCCCCAGGTCAGATTGGCAGAGACCTTGGTTTTTTTTTTTGCCTTCCTTTGTAGTGTAGGGCACGGGTCACTTGCTGATTTGAACTAGAGTAAATGGTGGATTCTCTGTAACTTGAAGTCTTTAAATCATGATTTGAGACTTCAATAATTCAGCCAGAGGTTATGGGTCTAGTATAGACAGGGGCGTGCACAAGAGGGGGCAAGCAGGGGCACATGTGCCCCGAATAATCAGCAGGGGCACAGAACTCCTCTAGGGTTAAGGTGGGGAGAGCCAGCTCCTCGAGGAGAGAGCCAGCTTCTCCGGTTCCAGGGACATTGGGGGCAGGGAGAGATAGAACGTGCCCCTCCAAAAGTGGTCAAATTTTTATTCCTGCGCATACCTCTGAGTACAGGATTGGGTGGGTGAGGTTCTGTGGCCAGCAATGTGCAGGAGGTCAGACTAGGTGATCACAATGGTCCCTTTTAGCCTTAAAGTCTATGAGTCTATGTGTGACAGTGAAAGGAGGCTAATGGGAAGTCCTGAGGGGGAAGGATAATGTTGCCCCTCTGCCAAGCAATACCAGATTTTCAGGGCCTTGCATAATGATGTTAGCCAAACATAACATTTCTGCAGAGAAGGACCTAGGGGTGACAGTGGACGAGAAGCTGGATATGAGTCAACAGTGTGCCCTTGTTGCCAAGAAGGCCAATGGCATTTTGGGGTGTATAAGAAGGGGCATTGCCAGCAGATCGAGGGACGTGATCGTTCCCCTCTATTCGACACTGGTGAGGTCTCATCTGGAGTACTGTGTCCAGTTTTGGGCCCCACACTACAAGAAGGATGTGGAGAAATTGGAGAGAGTCCAGTGAAGGGCAACAAAAATGATTAGGGGTCTGGAACAACATGACTTATGAGGAGAGGCTGAGGGAACTGGGATTGTTTAGTCTACGGAAGAGAAGAATGAGGGGGGATTTGATAGCTGCTTTTAACTACCTGAAAGGTGGATCCAAAGAGGATGGATCTAGACTATTCTCAGTGATAGCAGATGACAGGACAAGGAGTAATGGTCTCAAGTTGCAGTGGGGGAGATTTAGGTTGGATATTAGGAAAAACTTTTTCACTAGGAGGTTGGTGAAACACTGGAATGCGTTACCTAGGGAGGTGGTGGAATCCCCTTCCTTAGAAGTTTTTAAGGTCAGGCTTGACAAAGCCCTGGCTGGGATGATTTAGTTGGGATTGGTCCTGCTCTGGGCAGGGGGTTGGACTAGATGGCCTCCAGAGGTCCCTTCCAGCTCTGTTATTCTATGATTCTATGATAACCCCCAAGTATGAATGTGCCTGAGTGTGTGTGTGTATGTGTTGGAGGCTAGTAAATGAGAAAATTCTGTCCATTTCAGTTTGACAGACCCTTCGTCCCTCTCATGGGATGGATCTGTTTTATTTTACCAGAGCTGGTAGTGTGGCCTGGAGTTAAGGTTGCATAAACTTTCTATTATAAGACCCTGTTTTCAGTTGCTTATAACTTTGCCAGACTTTAAGTATTTGGGCTGAAATATTCCATACCAGATGTCTGCCTCAGCCTGAGTTGTTTTGAAACATTTCTGCTGAAATGGTTTGCCTGTTTCCAAGAGTGAGATTAGGGGAAAATACATTGTTTGTCCAGACGAAAAATGCAGCCTTAATTTGACCCCTTTTACATATGCATTGTGGTACAGTCTTTAATCACATGATCACATACTACAGCTTCATTCACTGCCACAGAATGGACAGTGCTTTGGGAATGAATCAGGGTTGGCTGTAGTCTGTCGGCCCCCTGCCTCGTTTGTTGCAGAAGTAGGAAGTTGAGTAGTGGATGAGGCAGGGGACTGCAGGACGAGAAAGGATGGTCTCGTGGTTAAGGCAACTGAATGTCTCCCTGGAGAACTGGATTCTATCCCTGCCTCTGCCCCTGAGTTCCTAGGTGATTCTGGGAAAGTCACTTAAACCAAAATGTTCATGGTTGGCCACTAATTGTGTGTTTATCCTTTTCTGGATGCCCAGCATGAGACATCTATGGCCAGATGTGCAGAGTGCTCAGAATGGCAGCTGCAGACTGTTGGAGCTGTGCTGTGCTTTGAACATATAAAGTCCTGGTACTCTGGAAAATCAGGCCACAGGTGTCTCACATTGAGCCCCCCAAAGTAGTGGACACTTGACAATTTTAGCCTTAATTGTTCTGTGCCTCAATTCCCCATCTGTAAAATGAGCATGATAATAGCACCTATTCCCACAGGTGTGTTGTGAAGATAAATTAAAGAAAGATTGTGCAGCCCTCAGATACAAAGGTGAGAGCATCATAAAAACACTCAGGAGAGAATGAGCAGTTTTGAATTCAGGGCAGGGTTTGAATGGTATGGAGTAAATAAGGTCTGGGGCAAATCACTGAATGGTGGGATAAAAAATATTGAATAATTTCTCATTTACTCAATGAGGCAGGGGTCCTGTGGAAAAAATCATATGTGATCATGCAATTAAAGATTGTATCATAATGCATGTGCACAAGGGGGCTGAATTCAGATTGCAAAGGCAACCTGAGTTCTGACACTTCCTAACTTTTCAGTGCTTGACTTCGCAACCTTAGTGTTCTTTTAGCATAGCTTTTTGGATGTAATTATTATCTATTTGCAGTTACTCCAGATATCTCTGTAAGTCTTCTGCGGGGGAGGAACAGCAGGGTCTAGGGGAGAGAAAGAATTGGCACAACAGGCCACAAGTATTCAAAAAAATAAAAAAGGCACCCAGCTGATGCAACAGCGACTTAGATTATGTTTGCCCTGCAAAAAAAAAATCTGCAGCAACAATTCTCAGCTGCGGTCTGCAGACTCAGGCTCACTGCTATGGTGCTAAAAACAGCAGTGTAGACGTTCCCACTGGGCTGGAGCTTGGTCTCCGAAACCTAGCAAGGGGGATCGGTCTTAGAGCCTGAGCTCCAGCCCAAGTGGCAACATCTATGCTACGCTGCTATTTTTAGCACCGTAGCTTAAGCCCGAGTCTGTATACCCAGGTGCTGAGACTCGCCACCGCAGGGTTGACATACCCTAAGTGCCTTGGGATGATGTCTGGATATAAAAGCCAAAATGATGATCCAGAGCTGAGACTAGATGATTTAGGCCCAGATTTTTAAAGGTATTTAGGCGTTTCTGTGCATCATTGTTGCAACATCTACCTGATATAGGTGCCTAAATCCCATCAACAGTCAATGTGATTTTGTCTCCTAAATGCCTTTTGAAAATGAAATTCAGGCTCCTAAATTGGTTAGGTGTTACAACACTGAGTGCAGCAATGCCTGAGTACCTTTAAAAACAACAAATCATGGGCCTTACCCCTACCTCCTCAAGCCCCTTAGTAACTGTAACTTCTGCTTCTTATTCTTCCTCTGCCCTGCAGGCTTGGAGAGCCCATCACATGCCCTACGGGCTGATGCAAATCCCTATGCCAACTCTGCCTCCACCATTTGTGTTACCTTGGCAGAGGGTCACCAATGTGACAGGAGTCTGGAGATTATCTTGTATCCCTGTGGTAAGAGGAACAAGTGAACCAACATTACACTGGGAGCATGTTTTTAACTTGGAGTCCACAGTTAGGGTAAAGGAAGCACTGCAGGGAAAATTCAGGAGGCACTGACTCTGGAGCTCAAGGCCTCTCCTAGCAGGAGCGCTAGCTGTGGGAAGCTCCTGGTTACTACAGTTCAAGACTCTTCCAGCTGGTGGTGCTGTGGAGAAGGGAGCAGGCATGCTAAGCATGGGGAAGCTCTCCATTGCTTAATTCTCTGCCTCTCCTAGCCGGGGGTGCTGCCAGTGGAGTAAACCCCAATTCTCTTACATGGAGTCATATTTAGTATTTCAGAGACTTTTTCCATTCACCAGTCCTAGAAGACTGTGTCAGGGGCCCATCCTGTTCTGCAGCCCACTTCATAAGGGAGAGGGCCCAGCTCCCCTCCCAACACCTCACTTCCCAATTGCTGGTTCCTCATGACTCTAAGTTCTGAGGAGCACCAGGAAGTGTCCCAGGGCCATCGGATGGGAGCTACTGACTTCTCTGATGTTTGTCCTTTTGTCCAGAGCCCCATTGCCCTCACCTGGTCATTGAGGCAGGTGCCATGACTTACCAGGAGTATGAGGCGCACATCAGGAGTCGTCGGGATTACGTGCGAATCGCCAAGAAGGACAGTGATGGGGAGAGACAGGTGACCAGCCCTGGAGGGTCTTCAGCAGGGTGGTCCTGGAGGGGGAGGTGTCCCAGCCAGTTAGAGGACTGGGATGGGAGAAGGTCTGGGAGAAGTCTGAGACTCGGAGGAAACAGCTGTCCTGGGCGAGGATGTGTGAGGCTCAAGGGGAAGTGCCTGTGGAAGGGGGATGTGAGGCTTGAGGATCCCACCCCACTCCCATCTCTCTCTTGTGCTCACAGGTGGCCTTCGTTCAGAAGCGATTCCACAAAGACATCTTCCACAACCCGGTCCTGATGCTGAACTTCTGCCCTGAGGTGGGCAGTGTGCCTACTGACCTCCAGACGGTCACCCGGGAAATCCTCTTCCTCATCGACCAGAATAGCAGCATGAGTGGCCCCAACATCATCAGGATCAAGGTCAGGGGGAAAAGGGCCCAGCTTGGGGACAGGCGGCATAAGATGCACCTAGGGGAAGAAAGCCAGGAACAAGCAGTGGCCAGGATGGCTCCAAGTCCTCAGGGTGAATCACTGATGTGTCTCAAATCTTCCCATTAGGGGTGAGATGAGAGGGAGGAAACATTAGGTCACCCAGAGCCCTCAAGATTCCTTTCCTCCTTCTCAGTGGGGCCTGATGGCACAGAGACTGTGTTAATCCCCTTGGTTGATCAGCTACTTAACAGGCAGGCTGGCTACCTCTGTTCCCTGTGCTGCTGCATTTGAGGTCAACTGAGGGACTTGCTAACAATCCCTGGATTTGAATGTTGTGGGGAGGGGCCAGGTCATGCCATTTTCTTTGGAGGAGACAGACTGCAATTTGCTTTCTCACTGAGTCCACCAGAGCCTGAGTCTGCTGACCATCTGGGCAGGGTGTAAGACCCATCTCTCTTCTCATGCTTTTGCTTGGGGTGGCGGGGAGGGACCTGATATCCTGGAGGGGCAAGACTCCTTAGTTACTTCTGAAAATACTTTGGCCAATGCGGAGAGACTTTAGAGATTAGAATGGAAGGAAGACAGACAGACATCACAGACTGATCTGTATTAGAAACAGAGAGGGGAGGAGGTAGCTGAACAATGTGCAGGGTCAGTCCATGCTGCAGGGAAAAGACAAAGCAGATTGAGGCTGTTAATAAGAAGGGCTTTTAAAGAAACGGTTGGGGGAAGGGAAGGATAGAGACATTAGAAAATGAGGAGGGGATGACATCAGTGCTGACTCAGATGTTTGAGGTTCTGAGCTGCTCAAAAAAAAATTGTCTTAAATTAATAAAGCAAAGAGGTTTGGGACACGCGGGCCAAATCCATCTCCTTCCTCTGAGAGCCCCTGGGCCATGGAACCAATATGACTTTGTACAGTATGAACAGGTTTAGGGGCAGAGGACCTGCAGTAGGTGAGTGAAGTCCTCTGCACAGCAGAGGAGTGGGGAGGGAGATGTGGATGAGCTGGAGGTGGGACCAGTGGATCTGCCACTGTGTGGATCCTCTCATCCCCTTCCTCCTGTGGGGGTGAGGCTGTGTGAATGCCCTGCATAGGCTACTGCAGCAACTGAGCTGAAAGGTCTTTGCAGAATGGCTCCCCAGCTTCTCTGCAGCCGAAGGAAATACTCCTTCACACTTTTCCTACACATCTCTACAGCCCAGCTGTTCAGGCTGGATTTGCTGCATAGGGAATAGTGAAGATCTATTCATAAAACCAGGTGAGGGAATACTTGGAAAATGTGACCATATAAAGATCAGCTAGTCTGGATGGCCCAGACCCCAGGGCATTAGGGAAATAAACTGACAAATCCATATGATCGCTGAACTGTTTCTATAAAGTCTTGGAGAACTGGAAAGATATGAGAGGACTGGAGAAAAATAAATGTGGTACCAGTCTTTAAAAACTGACAGAGAATGATCCTGACAATTACTGTCCTGTATGTCCCTTCTAGAATAATGGGATGGATACTCTGAGAACGCTGTTTATAGAGTAAGAGGACCATGAGCAATAAGGGGCTGTACAGAATAAATCACGTCAAGCAAATTTGATTGCTCTTTCTAACAGAACAGTAGAATTAGTGAATGAAAGGAACATGGCAGTTTTTATTGAGAGAGACTTTAGGAAAGAAAACATTTGATTGTGCCCCATGAAATGGTGCTTGAAACATTCATTCTGATTGGCTTGGATAGGAGCACTGGTACCTGGGTTGAAAACTGAAAGACTGGCAAATGGCAACGGGTAGAGCTGTGAGGAGGTTTCTAGTGGGGACTGTAGGGATTGTTGCCAGGGCCTGTCTGAGTTAACTTGTTAATAGTGTTACTTGTATGCAGTGGTGTTGTAGCTGTGTCGGTCCCAGGATATTTAAGAGACAAGGTGGGTGAGGTAATATCTTTTTTTGGACTAATTTCTGTTGGTGAGAGAGAGACGCTTTTCAGCTTACACAGAGCTCTCACCAACAGAAGTGGGTCCAATAAAAGATATTACCTCCCCCACCTTGTCTCTCTAATAGTGGTACTTAGCATTTGCATAGCGTTTCACATATTTAAGGTACAGTGTAAACATGAGCTAATTAATCCTCTTTATCGTTTTCATGTAATGATCTGAAAGCATGTTAAGGAAGTTCACAGGTGACACTAACTGAAGAGGTGATACAAGCACCAGTGAGGGCAGGAAGACGATACAAAGAAACCTAAAGAGATTAGAAAAATGGGCTGCAAATACACTGAGATTCGTCATGGGAAAACGCAGCTATCCCATCCGGGGAGAGGTGCTGAAACAGGAACAGGACGTGATCGCCTTGTCCGGGACATCCTGGACTCCTTGGCCTGTATCGAACGTGTGTGTAAATATATAGGGGCAGATCAGCTCCATCAGTCCATAGCTCCACAGTAATTCAATGGCTGAAGTAGCCCGTGAAGAAGCAGGGCACTTAAGCAGCTGAGGATATGCCCTGTAGGCTTTAACCAGAAATACACCCACATCCTAGGACCATCGTCATTGCCTGACCCTCTGATCCCAGCACCCCCCCCACAGCCTTCCAGTGGCTCCCCTTCTCCCCTGCATCAAATCCAAGCTTCTTGTCCTCCCTTTCAAGGCCCTTCACACCTCAGCTTCTTGCTGCTGCTCCTCCTTGTCACGTTGCCTCCGGCCTCCTTCCCCCCAGTGAGTCCAGCCTCAGCCACACATCTGTGTGCTTCTTCCCCAACCCAGCACCTCCTTCCACACTGGCCCTTGTGCATGGAGCAGCCTTATTCAACAGACCCGGAAAGGCCAGGGTGGCATCTGAGACTGAGGAGGAGGGAAGTGACTTGGCTCAGTTACCCAGTGAGTGCCAGTGCCAGGAAGTGACTCCGCAGAGAGGTGCTCTAGCCTTGTGCCACAAAGGGAGGGGTCCCAGAGGCCATGTTTGTTGAGAGATGTCAGAAATTGAATGGACCTGCAGAGGCAATGCAGGAGTGTTCTCTCTAGCCCATGCACCAAGGCTTTGTCCAGTCCAGTTACGAACGTTCCCAGCAGTGGGGCTCTCAGCCCTTCCCCTGGAAGATGGTTCTGCAGCCTGGTAGATCTCCTTGGTAAGGAGAGGTGCATTTTCATGGACAGGGTGTGTCCCGCTTACAGCTGATCAGCCTCACTCTCCACTCTCCCCATCATCACTGGCCTCACCTGCCATATGTGTTATATTTCATTTCTTCCCAGGAGGCCTTGTTGGTGGCAGTGAAGAGCCTCCCTTCTGGCACCTTGCTGAACATTGCTGGATTTGGCTCCCACATCAAACCCCTCTTCCCAGCAAGCAAGCCCTGCAGCAATGTGAGTGTGGTGCATGTGAGGATTCCTGACTCTCATAACCCAGATGCCATCACAACCTGGCTCAAGGGTCCCCAGGCACCAGTCTCCCTCACTCATCCCAGTCTGAAGCCTTCACCACACTTTCCCACCTCATGTTGGCCCCCCATGACCAACCCCTCCAATAGTCAACGCCCCCTGATCCACGTCCCTGACTCTTCATGGGCCATGGCTGCTTGGTGCACTCTCATCATGAGCTTGTTTAACACCTAAGTCAGGGGTTGGCAACCTTTTAGAAGTGGTGTGCTGAGTCTTCATTTATTCACTCTAATTTAAGGTTTTGCATGCCAGTAATATATTTTACTGTTTCTAGAAGATCTCTTTTGATAAGTCTATAATATATAACGAAACGATTGTTGCATGTAAAGTAAATAAGGTTTTTAAAATGTTTAAGAAGTTTCATTTAAAATTAAATTAAAATGCAGACCCCCCCCGCCCCGGACCGGTGGCCAGGCCCCAGGCAGTGTGAGTGCCACTGAAAATCAGCTCGCGTGCCGCCTTTGGCACACGTGCCATAGGTTGCCTACCCCTGACTTAAGTCTTTTTCTCTGGCTCCTGTGATTGAAAGTTAGCTGCTCCCATGGTGTGAGCGGCGCTTGCCAACAGATCGGCGCTCGGTATCAGACTCCTTGCTTCAACATGACCGTAGTGTGGTGGGATTATAGACAGGAGGGGAGAAGAGTGAGAATTTGGGGGTGATTCTGTGGGCTTCGGGTGCCCCTGTAATTCACACTGTTTGTGTCAGCAGGAGAACCTCAGACTGGCCTGTGAGTACATACAGAAGCTCCAGGCCGATATGCGTGGGACCAACCTTCTGGCTGCTCTGACCTGGATCCTGGGGCAGCCTCTTCACCGTGGTTACCCGCGCCAGCTCTTCATCTTCACAGATGCCAACGTCAGCAATGCAGGCAAGATCATTGAGCTGATTCGGAGGCAGGCCAGCACTGTCAGGTATGGAGTGTGTGTGTGTGAGGGGAGGGAAACAAACCCAGGGGAGGGACAGGACAAGAATCTTTCTGCTGCGGGAAGGATGGCTGAGGGGATGGGGAACTAGCCTGCAGCCCCTGGTGCCAGAGGGGATGAGCAGAGGGCCCTGCATTGGTACTGTTATACCCAGGGCTTAAATTCTCTTAGGGTATTTCCCTGAGCCCCTCCCAATCTTCCCCCCACCCCCGGGGCTCCCTATGAAACCTCCCAGGGCTCTGTGCTTCAGCTGTGGGGCAAGGGGAGCTCAGGGCTGAAGCCCTGGAGGGTGCGCCATGGCTTGGGGCTTCAGTCCCATGGGTTTGAAAATATTTACCGGAGCTCTGCTCTGGACAGCTCCAGCTGAATTTAAGCCCTGGTCAGAGCCGTCCCTAGTGTATGGCGAATCGGGGTGGCCACCCTGGGGCCCTCTCTTTGGGGGACCCGTGGCGCCTGGCCCGAACCGCCATACCCTAGGGATGGCTCTGTGTGCGTGTTGTGTGGGGGGCAGTAGGCCGGCCCAGGGTGGGTGGGGTTAGGGTGCAGGGGCCAGGCTGGCCTGCGGGGTTAGTGGGAGGCCTGGTGACGGCAGCAGGGGTCAGGCTTGCACTCACGGGTGAGAAGCGGCAGCAGCAACCCCAGCCCGCCCTGCTGGCTCCCAGCGTCGCTTGGGGGAGGGGGCGGAAGGCGGAAAGAGGCAGGGCAGGGGCGGGAAGAGGCGGGGCAGGGGTTTGGGGAAAGGGGTGGAGTGGGGGCAGGGCCTGGGGCAGAGAGGAGGGGGTTGTTGCTGACCCTGCACCCCCCTAGGGACGGCCCTGGCCCTGGCCCTGGTTATAACAAAGTTCACTCCTGAGAGAATAACTCCAACCCCCCCCCCCCACACACACACACAGATAGAGCGCTCCAAACTCAGAATTCCCATTTCACAGGAAATTTTGACATTCTGAAATTTGTTTTTGTTCTCATGAATTTCTCACGAAACAGAATTTCGGAAAAACTTTTGGACCCGGAAAATGTTTGTTCCAGAATTTCAAATTTTTGTTTGGGGATTTTGAAGTGTTACCTTGATTTTTAATTGTAATTTTCATGTCGTTTTTATTATTTGTGCATTACTTCAAATGTCAGCATGTCAGACTGTTTAATTAAAACACAAACAGGAGACTCAGATCTAGAAAACAAGATACGATGTTTCAATCTGTACTAAGTAGCAGCTGCCCTCTAATGATTTTAAAAATAAAATAAAATAATAAAATATTGTAACTATATTGTATTATGTCATAGTATGGCAGGTCTATAGCAGAGGTGCATATTATGCATTATTGCTATGGACATGTCACGAAATGATATAAAGAATAATACAAATATACAAATGAAATTTTTTTAAAAAAAGCCCCAGAATTTCAAAATGAAAATTCAAAATGTTCTTTGTTTTGAGTTTTTGTTTTAAATTGACATGGTTCTACAAAGGTATTACCTCACCTGCCTTATCCTCTCATCCCGGCGCCAGTACTACAAACACCGTATGTCTAATTGTTTTGATTTTGACAACAACGTCATTTTTCATCAAAAACTTTTCAATGGAACATTTCTGACCAGCTCTAACCTCAAACCCCAGGAGAGAGGTCTCTGAGCATTCTATGCCAAAGACCCCAGTGCAGAACTAGTCCTAGAAAACCTACAAATATCCCAGCCCAAGTGGGGTGGCTCAGTGCCTCCTCCTTTCAGGCTAGAGCCATCCCCATCTAGGCCAGGTGGGTTTCAGAGTAGGCCTCAAGGTTGCTTTTAAGCAGTTCTGCTTATTCCTGCAGGTGTTTCAGCTTTGGCCTGGGCTCTGGAGCCTGCCGGAGGCTCCTGAGAGGCCTGGCCAAAGTGAGCAAAGGTCGGGCTGAGTTTCTGAGCCCTGAGGAGAGGCTGCAGCCCAAGGTAAGCGTCCTCCCTCTGCACCAATATTTTGGACTCAGTTGTGGGGGTGAAAGCACTGAGGTCTCTATTAACCAAGGATGCCTAAAGCTCACCCACCATACCTAATGGGCATAGAACGACACTGGTTTCAGCTGCCCTCTTTCTGTTACAGAGGGGTGGCCTACATAGAGCACCCACAGGTGCAGCCTGCAGGGCCCAGCCTGCAGACAGACCAGGGGACTTGGCATGTCACACAGCTTGTGGTGTGTGGCTCATGGCAGGGACCAGGGGTCTCCAACACAGAGCACACCACTTTGATCTAGGCAGCATGGCTACACTGCACACCTGCTGGGAATGCCCATCTACATGGCCCTGGCTGCGATGGGTTCCGTTGTGCTGGGCACTGCTCATACACATAGTGATGTGCAATGGCCAGTGGCTAAGACGCTAGGTTAATAAACTGCAAACACACTGAGAGATGGTTCCTGCCCCAGACAGCTTACAACCTGAACAGACAAAGGAAGTAGTGGTATAGGCTCCTAGCTTCCATTGAAATCAAGGCTCCAAGGATTTGAGGATCTGGGCCTGGGTGACTTGCCCAAGATCGTGCAGAATGAGTGGCAGAGCCAAAAATTAAACCCAGCTCTCCCGAGTCCCACCTGTGCCTTAATCACATGGCCATCCTTCCACCATTCCCCCACCCTTTGTCACTCAGTCCCTGGGGGTGAAGGGCATCGTGTCTGCTCTTGGGGCCCCAGTACCTAGGCTGGTGCTCAGAGTGGTAATCCTGCGCTCTGGAGTGAGCTGCATCCATCTCCCGTCGGTGGGAGGGAACTCAGTGCAATGGGAGCTCTGAGAGAGTAAATGTAGGGGGAGAAGAATTAAGGTCCCCCCCACCCTGAATGACTTTGAAAGATATTTTAGTGCCAAGAACAGGCTTTCTCACTCCCCTAGGATCCATCGAGCCAGCCCTCTGCCAGTGTTCAGCAAGGCATTGGCCACCAGCATTTAACAGCGCCCCTGTAGCCCCAGATCTACCCTCATCCCCTACTCCAGCCTGGTTCCTGCTATCAGTGTTTCTGTGCCATCTTGTGACCCAGAGCCACTCGCAGTGTCTGGGAGGCCCAGTCTGTGCTCTGAGCTCTGGGTGGCTCAGCGTTCAGTGTCTGTCATCTGCTTCTCGGGACCAACAGCTGGTTGGTAATTCAAAGGGCTGGAGCCCCCTGGAGCGCGTGTGGCAGTGGAATATATAGGTGGGGAGGCTGTGAGCCTCTGAGGGCTGATGGGTCTGGTTTCTGCCCCCTCTTCAGCTGATAAAGTCTCTGAAGAAGGCAATTGAGCCTGCCGTGAGTGACATCACCATAGATTGGTATGTGCCTGACACCATGGAGGCTTTGCTGTCACCCAATGAAATTGCAGCCTTGTACCCAGGAGACCGGCTCATCAGCTATTGCACCCTCTACAACATCGCCAGCTTCCGGGACAAGAAGACAGTAAGAACCCTCTGTGTAGAGGGGGTTAGGGTTTTCCACTGGGCCGTGCTCACCGGGGGGGGGCGGGGGGGGGGTTGGACAGTAGCTGCAAAGCATCAGGCGCTGTGGTGAGGAAGGTTGCTGCTGGAGCCCCGGATGGCTGGGCCCTGTGGCAAGGAAACTCACATGCTGGTGTATTTCTTCCCTGCCCGTGATCTAATGCCAACAGGAGAGCCTCTTTCTGTGGCTGTGACAACTACCTTGTCCTCTTGTTTTGCCAGGGTAGAGAACGGGTGTGCAGAAGCCTTTCGCGAGGCTCTGTGGGGTCAGCCTTCCAGTCCCAGGATGAGGCATTTAGCCCGGACGTGGCTCACCCGTACCCAGCTGGAGAGAGCCAGGACATCAGTCAAGCCCTGCAGGAGATTTCCCGTGAGATTTCCCTGGAGTTTTCCGCTGGGGCCGTCGAGGAGTCTGAGAAGAGTGAGTGGAGCAGTGAATGAGCACTTAGTGTGGGAGCGGGGCTGGCTGTGCCTGGGGAGCTTGGCCAGTGAGATGGACGTTCATTTACAGAGGAGCTGCAGAGGCAGAATACTGACCCCTTACCCGTTTGGTCACTTACTGCCTGCTCTCGCTGTGTTGGTGCTGTGTACGTAGCCCTCCAGACTTTGCAGCACCCACCCCTCTTGTTTGGAGAGAGCTGGCCAAAGGATGAGTCCCTGCCAGGCAGGGTCAGAGGGCTATAAAGGCAGGGTTTGGGGTGAGGGGGCGCGTCTCTTTCTCCAGTAGAATAGGGTTGCTGCTTGTGTCTCTCCTTGGCAGGTGTGGATCCTGTTTCTGACATCTGGAAGAGGATTTACCAGGCCTCCTACATCCAGGAGCAGTATGTGCTCACTCACTGCTCCATCAGCACAGACCGGAGCCAGGGCCTGCTCTCCCATGGCTCCACCAGCAGCGAGTCCACTGGCTCCAGGGACATAGCACCTGAGAGTGGCTCACTGGCCTGCACCTTTGAAGCCAACTCTCAGCAGGGACAGAAGAGCGTTTCTCTGTGCGACTCCTCCACCAAATCTGCTCCACTCCCGCAGGCTGGGTTGACTGCTGGCACCAAGGTGAGGTGTGGCCGAGCCCTTGGCTGGCCACAACTGGGACTGCCGTGAGTAGAGAAGGCTGGGGTTGTCCATCTCCTCTTGCCTCATGTACCTGCCCCCGCTGGTGAGTGCTGGGGGGGCGGTTCCCCCCTGCCCCCCAAGCCAGTCCCCCCCCCAACCTGGGGGCTGCATAGGGCCTGTCAGGGTTCCCTCCCCACTCTGAACTCTAGGGTACAGATGTGGGGACTCGCATGAAAGAACCCCCTAAGCTTATTTTTACCAGCTTAGGTTAAAAACTTCCCCAAGGCACAAATCCTTCCTTGTCCTTGGATGGGTACTGCTGCCACCACGAAGTGAGTTAAACAAAGATTCAGGAAAAGGACCACTTGGAGTTCCTGTTTCCCTAAAATATCCCCCCCCAAGCCCTTCACCCCCTTTCCTGAGAATAATCTACCAACCAGATAGGTAAACAAGGTGAGCACAGACCAGACCCTTGGGTTTTTAGGACCCTAAAAACCAGTCAGGTTCTTAACAACAGAATTTTATTATAAAAACAAAATAAAAGAAGCACCTCTGTAAAATCAGGATGGAAGGTAATTTTACAGGGTAATCAGATTCATAACATAGAGGATTCCCCTCTAGGCAAAACTTTAGTTACAGAAAACAGGGATAAACCTCCCTCTTAGCACAGGGAAAATTATCACAAGCTGAAACAAAAGATACTCTAATGCATTTCCTTGCTATTACTTACTATTTCTGTAAATTTAGATGTGTCATTCAGTAGGAGCTAGATTACTTGCTTGGTCTCTCTCTTTGTCTCCCAAGAGAACACACACAAAGAGCCAAAGCAAAACCCTTCCCCACCACAGATTTGAAAGTATCTTCTCCCTTATTGGTCCTTTTGGTCAGGTGCCAACCAGGTTATCTGAGCTTCTTAACCCTTTACAGGTAAAGGAGGGATTTTATGCTACCCTTAGCTGTATGTTTATGACAAGGCCGCAGAATAGCTAGGGACGGCCCTGGAGCTATGTCTGTTATCTGCCCCCGGGTTCTTGCAGTTCTAGGCCCTGACATCTGGAGAAAGGACATCTGATGGGCACAATTACTCAGTCACATGGAATTTAAAATGTAATTAATTAATTAAAAACCCCAATACAATTAAAATCACTTAAAATTAGTCTTAATTTAACATGAAACAAACAAAATTAAAATAAAGTGGGCTAATCTCAAACCATCTATTTAATCTCATTATCAAATTAAGGAATACCAAATACACCACCAGTTTCTCATCAGCTTGATCTAATCATTGAGGAAGCGAGCAGTCTTTGTTTAGCTTTTAGCCCCAGAATTACAGCTCATTATCTATCTCCCTGCCAGTTGACATGCTTCTTTAAATTCCTGTTAAGGGCAGATATAGGGAGGGTCAATTCACTCCCTTGTTGAAGTTAGTGTTTAGACTGCAGCTCTGGTACCAATTAAGGTCACTCATCTGCTAGGTAATGATCCATCTTTCCTCCCCCAAATTCCCCTCCATAATTTAGGGTTACATAAAATGTTCCAGTCCCGGATACCACGGCTGGTTACATTTGACAGTCAAATGAAAAATGTAAGTGAAGATAATGTGATTTCTGAAGATTTAGGCACACAGGCCCCCAGCCCTCTGCCATCACGTTAGCTGTCTGCCCTTCCCAGAGCTAACATCCTAGCTTTTCCTGGGATGCCCTGAGTAATAGCTGGGACTGGAGACTTCAGTATTTGGACTACCTTCTCCTGGAATCAACCTAGGCCTCGAAACCTATACTCACAAGGTACTTCTGTGGCAGTCTCTAGGCAGAGGAATGAAAGGAAATTACAGTCCAACAATTAATTTAAAGAAGGTCATGCAACTGGGGCCACTAACTCCATGTCCCCAGACTCCTGATAGCTCCTTCCTGGAGCTTCCCCAAGTGAATCTCTCCTGTCGTCAACACAAATGGCTACCTTCCGAAATCGACTGTCTCCTGCCAGCTGTGGGACCTAGCAGTGAATGTTGATGGGTGTCACTGCCTCAGTTTGGCTGATGGCTGCTGACCTCTGTGTCATGTTCCATGCTTTACTATGGCAGGCATCATCTCAAGATGATACTTCTTGAGAGCTGGGTCTATCCAGAGCAGTGCAAAAGTTCCCTGTTATCTCATACGGGGCTCTAGGGCTGGTCTTGCAAAACATTATCTTAAATACACAAGCTATGGGAAAGCCTACATGTGCATCACCCATAGTTTATAATTCTTTGCCTTTAACTGTCACCACTGTCAACCTCTCAATCCAAGCCTGAACTCTGGCTTTCAGGGTCTAAGCAGATCCCCAGATCTCCTGCTTCGTCAAATTAAATTCATCTAGACAATTTCTTCTGTGAAACATACAACGACATCCTCACACCTTCCATGGCATACTGGCTCATTCATGATTAAAGATAACTAATAAAAATAAACAAACCATTAGGGTCAAATTTAAGGCATCCCTTTTGGTTCATGTGTTGAATGTGTGTGTTGTACTTTGGTTTATTTTGGAGAAAGGGTCAAAACGCTGGGCTACAGTCTCCAGCATCTTAAAGTGGACTTGACGCAATTTTTTGTTGAATCCATGGGATGATGACCTCTTCCTGATAACAGGCAAGATAGCACGTCTTCTCCTTGAGACAGACTCTCGGTGACTCTCCGTGATTGCTTTTCTGAGATGAAACGAGAAATATGTACATGACAGTTTTAAATTACAACACTATTAAAATCTATTTTAATTTGAGGAGGTGACTCTGAAAGCAACCAAATGTACTGGCCCTTACAATATTGATCTGCCAGTTACACTAGGGACTTGTCCACTAAATCCTCTAGATCATTCAGAAGCAGAATAGGAAAGAAAATATAATCCATCTTTCAGAACCATTCCCCCTACAGCCCAGCCAACGTGAATATTAAACACTGCCGCCAGCTTGCAAAAACACTCCCTGCTAACTGCACAGGGGCAGTTCCGCTTTGCTGACCAAGCAGAGTTTCATAACAGTCCTTGGCTGTCACTTCTGTTTTTTCCCCAAAACTTTGTTTCTGCTTTTCTGGCTGCCAGCTCTCTGGAGCAAAGACAGAACTTTTCAACCCCAAGATTTGAAAGGGAATCAACATCTCAATCCATACAACAGATTTAATATTTCTTTCTAAAAGGGCTCATCCAGGGAAGCCCCAGTGTGAGGACTACAGGAGGCAGGTCATATGGATCACCACTAGGTGGCTTATTATCATGTTCTCTGTGTATATAACAGGTTTCAGAGTAACAGCCGTGTTAGTCTGTATTCGCAAAAAGAAAAGGAGGACTTGTGGCACCTTAGAGACTAACCAATTTATTTGAGCATAAGCTTTCGTGAGCTACAGCTGAGCTTTTCTTTCTGTGTATATAAATCTCCTCACTGTATTTTCCATGAAATGCATCCGATGAAGTGAGCTGTAGCTCACGAAAGCTTATGCTCAAATAAATTTGTTCGTCTCTAAGGTGCCACAAGTCCTCCTTTTCTTTTTGCAGATACAGACTAACATGGCTGCTACTCTGAAACCTGAGTTATCTCTGGCTTCTGTCCCAGGGTCCTACAGTTTTGGGCTCTGACATCTGGGAGAAAAGTGTCTGGTTTTCAGAGTTTTATATTATTTAGTAACTAAACTAACAAAAAAAAAAAAAAAGCCTCACTGGAAATATACTCGTGGTTTAATGTTACCCAAATCACACTACAATAAAAGGGGTTAGTATCAAATAATCAAATTAATCTCATCAGATTAATATCAAATAAACCAACAATTCCTCATCAGCTTTATCTAATAATTTGGGAATGCAGCAGTCTTTGCTTAGCTAACACACCCAAAATAACAGGGAATGATCAATCTTTCTCATTGATAGATGTATTTATATTCTAGTCAAATGGCTGATAGAGAGAGGAGCAGATCACAGCCAGGTTGAAATGAATATTTGGACTGCAGCTCTAAAACTAGTTAAGGGCACCTGCCCTGAAAATCTTGTGTTACAATTGTGGGTTGAGGCTCAGTTTGTACACAGGGTCTAGCTCCAACCTGGACACTGCTGTGACACCACCGTTGCCAGCAGCCAGAGCATGTCCAGGGAACCCGAGGGAGGGAGGTACCACTTCAGTCTATGCCAGCTACTGGGCTGCCTCAAAGCCCTCTCTGAGCTCCATTGGTTTGTCTGGGACTGCAACTGCCCCAGCCTTGGGGGCAGCTTGCCCATCAGCCAGCACTCCACCTATCAGGCCTTGAGTCCTTGCAGAGAGATAGGTGGGCTGAGCGCTAGGCCTCTGTACAGAGATGAGCCAGCTGATCCCCTGCAGTGACCCCAGGGGGGCTCATCTGCAAGCCTGCCCAAAGCAGAGCCCCAACTCCCCAGACTGACCCCTGAATCTCTCCTGCTCAGGCATGTGTGGTGCTGAGCTCCGAGGAGCTGGCGCGGCGGAAGAAGGCGCTGGCACGAACTGCCTTATCTGGACGCAGCTTTTCGTCCCCGCATGGTGAGCTGGATGCCCATCGGCTGCAGAGAGCCCTGGAGAAGGTGTCCCAGAAGCGGAACCAGTCCCTGGAAGGGAAGCTGGATGAGATTGGGCCAGAGCTGCAGCGGCTGCGAAGGAGCCTGGCAGATTCCAGTGAGTGTTGTTACAGCAGAAGGGAGTCTCTGGGGGCTGGAGCCCAAATTAGCTCAGGTCTCCAGGCAGCCCCCTCAGGAAGGTGCAGGGGACTCAGGGCAGTCCCGTCCCCAGGGTGGAGCAAGGGACTGCTGTATAGAAGCCATGGGGGGTTGTCTCCCACTCTGCCCCCTGACCTCACTCTTGCTGTCTCCTAGGTAACTTGCTCTCGCCATCCCATCTGGACTGGGACATGCTGGTGGAGCCCTCATATCTTTTCTGTGCATCGCCAGCGGCTGAGCGTGGTGAGTGTGAGGGGGGTGCCTGTCTGCCCCTGCGATGCCAGGTGGTGATCCATGCACTCAGTGCTGGGAAGCCCATCTCCTGGGAAGTGACAGTCACCCTGGAGCCTCTGCTCCAAGCCAGGGACGGCAAGGGCAAGGAGGAGCTGCCACAACAGTCGTGTAAGGCCTGGGACAAACTGCTGCACCATCTGACTGCCAGCTCTGTCATCCGGGACCACGAGAATGTGGCACAGAGGGAAGCTGAGCTGGAGCACAGTGAGTATGCACTTACCTGCGTGCCCCACCATGTCCCGTCGGCTCTCCCCCTCCCCTCCCAGCCTCACCCTGTGACTCTCTCTCAGGTTTCTCCCGGAGGTTCCGCCTCAAGGCCATGCAGTCCAGCAAGGCTTGCAACACGCCCTCCATCTACACCTGCCTGGTGCCTGTGGACTCCTCCACCCAAGAGGCCCTGCCCAGGGCCCTTGAGGTTCACAATGCAGGTACGGCTCCCAGGAGGCACTGCTACACTGAGCTCCCTCCCAGTCCCCCAGCTCACCTCTCGGGACCCATGGGACTCTGTATGCATATGTGGATCTGCATGTGTCTGGGTCTACCTGGCTCCATCCATGGGCCTGTACGTGTAGCGGGGTCTGTATTTGTCTCCCTGTTCGGACATGCTCATGCATACACCTGTGTGGTCAGGTGTGTCTGGGGTCCAGGCTCAGAGATGTTTCAGGAGGGCAGCTGGCTATGACGAGGACAGAGATAGATTAGACTCCAAAGAACTGCCCAGAGAGTGGGAAAGCCGAGTGTGAGAGGAAGCGTTAAAGGAACTGAGGCCCAGACCCTCAGAAGTATTGAGGAGCCTAACTCCCATTGAGATCAATGGGAGTTAGGCACTTCATACCTTAGAGGATGTGGGCTTGAGCTTCTTGGGCTCAAAGCAGCAGTGGCCAGGGGGGCTTGGGGACCCTCTGCAGGCTCTGAGCCTGGCTCTGTGGTGCAGCTGACAGCTGATGGTGGCTGTGATTCCTTCCAAGGGGGCCCTTCCAGCCATCGCCGAGGGTCCCAGGCTGGGAGCCGGCGCTTGTGCAATTACTCAGTGGGCCTGGGACGACGGCGTGACTCAGAGGAGCTGGATGATGCTGTCATCTCTGCAGGTACCAGCCCAGCCCTGCATTGCTAACCTGCCCCGGCATGCTGTCCCATGCCCATGAAACCCCAACACAGCCTCCCTAGAGCCAGCCCTCTCGGGGAGGAACTGCAGCAAACCAGTGAGACTTGCCC
The DNA here is from genome assembly GCF_965152275.1 of Natator depressus. Taxonomy (NCBI): domain Eukaryota; kingdom Metazoa; phylum Chordata; order Testudines; family Cheloniidae; genus Natator; species Natator depressus. The sequence goes on from NC_134242.1 coordinate 7,838,780, forward strand.
AGGCTCTTAGGGCAATGGCAGGCTTGCTGACATTGCACAGCCCCCGAAGGGTTACATCAGAGGGCTGTCAACTCAAGGGCCCACTGATCTCAGCCACCCAGGATGGGAAATTAGGAGAGTTTGAGTAGCCTGGATCAAAGCATCAGGGGTTCTCTGGGCCACACTCAGCACCTTGAATTGGGAGCCAGGGAAGCTTACAAGGCCCTGGGGTGAGGTGCTCCCTGGAAGCCCACAGCTGGCACTCCCAAGTGCAACCCTGTGCAGGTGCTGGGATCCTGGGGGTGGGTGCAGCCTCTGCATCAAATGGAGATGGCGACAGAGGACAGCACCGCAGGCCACTGCTGTTGCAATGGGGACCAAACCGGAGCCCTAGAGCCCGTGGAGGTTGTGGTTCCATGTCCTCAGCCGGCTGCAGCTGGGAGTTGGAGGGTCCCAGCACCCAGCGTAGGCTCTGAATTCTTGATTCCGTTCCAGAGCGAGATGAGACACCCGCATCTCCTGTCAGTGTCTCCTCTGCTGCCGGTGCCTGGGAAAAGCAAAGCTGCCCCGATGGTAAGTCCCACACAGAGCCCAGAGCTGGGGGCGGGGGAATCTGGGAAAGCAGGCTCTTTGAGGATTAGACATTGCGCAGCTCGGCCCTATAGGAAAATCTGAGAGAGAGATGGGGCCAACTGTCCTCTCCACCGCAGCTCCTGGACAGATGCCTGCCTGTGGCTGCTGCCAAGCCCCCGGGAAGTGGCAGGAAGCCTGGAGCCTTAGTGTGAATCATCTCACAGCCCATTTGGATGTGTAATGCACGGCGGGCTCAGGCACCCGTCAGCTTTACTGTCCACCTCTCAATCCCATGTTGGGGTGCGATGTCTCATGAGGGGGCTGAGCCCCCTCCCCTAACCTGTGTGGTTATGTTCTCAGACAGCCTGCTGCCCACGTCTGTGCTCCTGGGACTGGCCAGAATGGGCTGCTCTCCAACCTCGCTGCTCCAGCCACTGCAGAGATGCTCGCTCTCTTGTGGAAATAAAGGGTCTGATGAGAGGGTGGCTCCCATTTCCAGGAACGTAGGAGACCCCGTGTGGGAGCCGTAACCTCCCCACGCTCTTGACCTGTCTGCAGTACCCTGCGGGAGCGCTGGGTTTGGGAAGGCAGCCCCTGCTGGGGGTCGTAAACTTCCCATCCTGTACCGTATTGCACTTGGCAGAGGCTGGAGTAATGTTCAGGTGGGGCACAGTCTGGGGAGAGGGCCTGCTGAGGCCTCGTGGATGGGGGCCCTCCACCTGCCCTGTTACCTCCTAGCGTGGCTGAGCCCTTCCCCCACAGGTAGGGGTGCTTTGGGGGCCTCTGTGGAGCTGTGCTGTGGCAGCAGGCAATTGTGGTGGGGATAGAGAAAGCAGGGGAGCCCAGCCCTATGGAGTGACCTTCCCTCCCCATGCCAGGTCCTGTGGCCAGTCCCTCTGCCACCAACGTGGGATCCCAGAAATCCATGGAGAACTTTGCTGGCTCCAGGTAGGCCTTCTAGACTGACTCTCTGGGGTTGGGGGGGCCTGGCTGGGGGCTCCTTCCATGCAGAGGGGACTTTGCATTCAACAGGAAAGGCCCTAGGCTGTCAGGGGGACAGCCCACCACTTCTTCACTGAGGGGACCTCCCCCAAAACCTCCAGTGCTTGAGCCCTGACCCTGCAGCACAGCAGGGGTTAATCTCTCCCCATGCTGCTGCCAGCCCACCCTGCACTGCAGCGTGCATTGGCCTGGGGCCAAGCAGCCTCCTGGAGAGAGGCCAGCGTCCCCCTGCAGCTTGGTCACCTTCTTCAGCAGGAAGGAGCTGGAGAGGAATCTCTCTTGGCCACGGCTGCTGTGCCACGGAGGGGAGTTGGGGTGTGTTCATTCAGTGCTGGAGGCCCACAGCCCTCCCAATGGACCGCCTCTCTCCTGCGATGAGCACCACTCTCCCAGCGCTGGCAGGATCCAGGCCATGCTGCTCACTGGTCTCTTCTCCTGGCAGGTTCAGTCTCAGCAGGATCAGGGGGCACGGCCTAGTACTGCGGCCACAGTGCCTGACCCCAGAAAGTGAGCTCTCCAAGGACAGTGCCATCCATGACTACCTCCCACTGGTAAGGACCCTGCACTGTCATCCCACCCTGCTGAGCCCAGCTCCTCTCCTGGGGTACTCCACTCCCAGCCCAGCAGTGCCAGGGATGGATCCCACCCCAGGACCTGCAATCAAACCTGGGTCTCCTACATGATGGAGCAGACTTGTAATGACAAGGCCAGGATCCGCCCCAACCTCACGGGAGCCAGGGCTCCTGCAGAGCTGCCCCCACCACTGCATGGTATTGCCAGAGGTTAGGCTCCAAAGCGCAGAGTCAACACTGTGTGCGCGCCCCATGACAGGCCTCAGCACTGTACAGGGGAAACTGCTGCTGCCCCAGCCTTCCCCTACCTGCTCCACCCCAGCTCAGACCTAGTGTGTCCGTGTGATGGGGACAGATCTAGGTTAGCCGTTACCACTCGCGAACGAGAACTCAGAGCATTGTCAGTCCTCTGAAAACATCTGCTCAGTGTGCAGCAGCAGTCCAAAAAGCGAACAATGGTAGGAACCATTAGGCAAAGGATAGATAATAAAACTGAAACTATCACATGCCACTATATAAATCCATGGTACGCCCATACCTCGAATCCTGCCTGCAGCTCTGGGCGCCCCATCTCAGCAAAGTGATATTAGCATTGGAAAAGGTACAGAGGAGGGCAACAAAAATTACAAAGGGTTTGGAACAGCTTCCATATGAGGAGAGATTAAAAAGAGTGGGACTTCTCAGCTTGGAAAAGAGACGCCTAAAAGGGGACATGATTGAGGTCTATAAAATCATGTCTAGTGTGGAGACAGTGAATAATGAAGTGTTATTTACTTCTTCACATAACACAAGAACCCGGGGACACCCAATGAAATGAACAGGCAGCAGGTTTAAAACGACGAAAAGGAAGCGTTTCTTCCCACAACGCAGTCAGGTCAGCCTGTGGGACTTGTTGCCAGGGGATGTTGTGAAGGCCAAGACTAGAATGCCTGCTAAACCCAGGGTTGAGTTCAATCCTTGAGGGGGCCATTTAGGGATCTGAGGCAAAAATTGGGGATTGGTCCTGCTTTGAGCAGGGGGTTGGACCAGATGATCTCCTGAGGTCCCTTCCAACCCTGGTATTCTATGAAATAATGGGGTTCCAAAAGGAATTGGATAAGTTCACTGAGGATGGGTCCATCAATGGCCATTAGCCAGGATTGGCAGGGATGCAACCCCCTGCTCTGGGTGTCCCTAGCCTCTGTTTGCCTGAAGCTGGGAGTGAACAACTCAGTGATCGTCTGTTCTGTTCATTCCCTCTGAAGCACCTGTCACAGGACTCTGGGCTAGATGGACTGTTGGCCTGACCCAGCCTGGCCATTCTTATGTTTGTACATAAGGAGCCCAGGCCCCAGCGCTGGGCTTCCCCAACACTACTGCGCAGTGCCAGCATCAGCAAAAGGGCTGCCTGGTGCACAAGCTCTGCCTCTCAGAGACAGCCCTGCTGCAGCCAGGGCCTCACCTGGCCAGGAGACCCCCCCATGGCCTCTGGAGTGCATGCAGGACCCCTCCTCCACACCCTAGACTCTACGCAGTGTGAGTGACAGATGCTGGCCCTGTGCAGTGAATGTGAGATGCTCCCCCCCGCCCTCTCCTCCCCACCAGGTGCGGCTGCAGCAGGCCCTGGGCACCTTCCAGCTGACAGAAAGCTTCTCCGAAGTGGTGCAGATCCCGCTGGACCGTCTGCGCCGTGCCTCGCCATATGCCTCGCACCGTGCCAGCCTCAGCCCTGGCTCCTGCACCTCCCCCTGGGCACTCGTTGCCAAGGGCAGCCCTGATGGCGGCCCCAAGCAAGTGGTGAGCCAGCCCTCTCCAGAGGGCGTGGAGCCTGCCAGAGGCAGCCAGGAGGGGGCACCAGAACCAGGCTCGCCCCATTCGCACAGCACCTGCTCTGAGGTCCTAAGCACCGCCATCTGGCCGCAGGCAGACAGCGGGCGCGGCTCCGAGACCGACGCCTGCGACCACTCGCCCGCCACCTCCGAAGCCGTCAGCCTGCAGGAGGTGGGGCTCGAGGCCGAGGAGGGGGACCTGGAGAGTGCCAGCTGGGCCACGGCTGTGGCGCTGGCCTGGCTCGAGCACCGCTGCGCTGGCTCATTCGTGGAATGGGAGCTGCTGGCCGCCAAGGCAGACGCCTGGCTCCGGGCACAGCAGCTGCCGGAGGGAGTGGATGTGGGCTCTCTGAAAGGGGCGGCGCACCACCTCTTCCTGCTGCTGCGCCACTGGGACGAGAACATCAGGCTGAACATGCTGTGCTACAACCCCAGCAACGTGTGAGGGGCGGGGCCGTGGCGCCAATAAAGAGGTTTGGTTCAGACCTGCTGTGCCCACAGCTCCTTCCCCTCTTGCACTGCCACCGGGGGGCGCTTCCCTCTGAGATGGGCAGGCCCCACCCGCTCTGGCAGCCAGCTCCCTCCCACCATCAGTCCTGCTCCTGGGCCCAGGTGCCCGTCACTCGGCCTCTGGCTGGGGGCCTGGGGTAGCCCAATGAGCAGCAGAAGGGGTTGGAAGCAAGCGAGGAGCAGGCAGCGTTGGGTGAAGAGGAGGCATATGAAACCCCCCCTCACTCTGTGCTCACATAGGCCCAGGGCCCTCGCACGCTGCACTGAGCCTCACTGCACCCCGAGTGGGTGGGGCAGTCCCCTTACCCCCATTCTGAAGGTGGGGAAACAAATAGAGGAGGTGAAAGGCTCTTTTGCTCTGTAAAAGCAACTCGAGGGTGCTAGGGGACCAGGTTCCAGAATGATTCCGTGGTGTAGGGTCAATGGGACTGAGCCCTGTTTGAACCATGGCCTGAGCAGGGCTGGAGCACCGGGTGAGGGGTGATGCTTATCCCCACGTGTGGTCCCATCTCCTCTAAGACTGACTGAGTTTTAAGCACCTCGAAGGCCAGCCACATTGTTCCCTGAAATGGGTGTCTTTGCAGGTACCCCTCAGGGACTTGCCCCTGGGAGCACAAAAAAGCCAGGAGTCCTCCCTCCCAGAGCTGCCCTCTGCCACCCAGCCCCCTGCTCTAACCATACTCCCACCCAGGGCTGAGAATGGAACTTAGGAGTCCTGGATCCCAAGCCACTGCTCTAGCCATTATACCCCACTTCCCCCAAACAGCAGGGCAGCTGCTCCGTCCTGTGAAATGGTGCCTCTGCCCCAAGAGCAGCAAGGGCCAGGCAGATCACTGCAGGCCAGGGCCAGACTGCAGGCCGGGGTCAGGAGAGCCCACGGGGACATTGCCACGTTTATTGAGGAAATCCCATGTAACAGGCGTCCCCGGGGGGGGCCTGCTCCACTCAGCCACCGGGTAGGACAGGCAGTGCCACCAGCTGAGCAGCACCTAAAGAACAGCCTGGAAATTCAGCAGCCAGGGCTACCAGCCCAGGGCATCGTCCCACCCAGGCAGAATATCCAGCTCCAGCTCCCAGGGGGAGGGGCTGCAGGTCCCATCGTCCAGCTGCCCACGGTCTCACTGTGTCTTTTTCAGGGAGGGGGTCGTTTTCTGGGCAGCGGGAGGGCCCTGTGGCTCCAGGGGGGCAGTGGTGCCATACCAAAGTTGCAGCAGGATCATCCCGTGACACACGTGCAGGAAGGCTGAGCTGCAAAGTGTGGAGGGGTACGTGTTCCAGGAGAGCTCGATGAGGCCCAGGATTAGCACCCTGCAATGGGAGAGAACTGGGTCAGCGCTGGGGAGTCAGGTCCCTCCCCCACAGGAGGGAGAACAGCCTTCAGCTCCTCACCCTGCTATCCCAGCCCTGGGGGGCTCCCCATCACGCAGATCTGCCGATATCCCTCACTCCCAACCCGCAGCCCCCCGCAACCCCAGCTCTGGGCTCCCCCTGTCACAAAGATCGGCAAATACCCCTCACTCCCAACCCGCAGCCCCCACTATCCCAGCCCTGGGCTTCCCATCACACAGATCGACCAATACCCCTCACTCCCGACCCACAGCCCCCACTATCCCAGCCCTGGGCTCCCCCTGTCATACGGATCTGCCGCTTCCCCTCACTCCTGACCCACAGCCCCCCGCTATCCCAGCCATGGGCTCCCCATCACACAGATCTGCTGATACTCCTCACTCCTGACCCACAGCCCCTGCGATCCTGGCCCTGGCCCTTTCGTCAGCAGAGATGACGAATCAAGCAGAGTTGCAATGTGGATAATTACCCAGGAGGAACCCACACAGCCCCTCATTTGCTCAAGTTTATGGCACCACTGAAGGCCAGGGCCTGCTCTGTGCAGTACCAGCAGCGGGAGGGATTCCCAGGAGCTGGGGACAGGACACCGAGGCACAAAGGTAGGTCGACCCCACTCCCCTCCCAGGCCCATACCTCAGCAGGTGGCTGAGCTTCCCGGCGGGGGTGCACCACAGCAGGTAGGGCAGGGTGTGGAAATACCACACGTAGAACTGATAGTGCAGGGACCGGCTGCAGCAAATGCCGATGAAGTTGGAGGTGAAGAGAACGAAGACGACCTGTGCGCTGCCGTTAAGGAGGAACGGAGCTGCTGGCTCCAGGGCTACTGTCCTCCCATCCCAACCTCCCAGCCCAAGCTGGGGCTCCCAGCACGTGACTGAATCCCAGAGCCACAAGGCTGCACAGGGAGTGGCTGCTTCCCCCCTCCTAACCCAGTGTGGGGGAAGCTCCCAAACAGCCACGCCCCTCCGGGCTGTGGGACTGGGAGGCCCCCACGACGCCTGGATCTCCCCAGCGCCGCATGGCAGGGAGCCTGGAGATGCTTGCACCGAGGCCTCCTCAAGCCCATGGCCTTCAAGCACTCCCTGGCCAGCCAGGGCTGCCCTGCCCTAGCCTCCATCGCCAGCTCCAGTGTAAGGATATGGTTGGCCGTCAGGGGCTGGGGCGGACTCTTCCTCTCTGCTGGATCCTTCAGCAGTGACAAGAGACTCCCCTCAGACCTGCAGGGGAGAAGGACGAGCACAGGACCCTTCAGGCCCAATCCCGGCAGAGAGGCTGCAGACCCCCCGGGCCATGAACTGGCCCCTCCGAGACTATACAGCCAGCAATGGCTTCACAGAGCCGGGGGGCCCACGTCTGAATAGGGAAGGCCCCAAAAATGGACTAAAGTTCTCCCTTCCCCCGCCTCCCCCCCGAACTCCATAGCCCCAGTGCAATGGAAGCTTTTTAACGCTATGCTCCCGGTAGCCCGGCCAGGCAGGGATCTGTGGGCGTGGGCTGCCTCGGCCTCCTCTCCAAATCACCTGGCAGTGTAGGGGCTGCAGGGAAACCTCAGGGATCAGCTGCTCTGTACCCGGCGCCCTGTTCCATGCCGGGGTCTCACCTGTGCCACCGATGCAGTGCAAAGAGTCCCAGGGCACCCAGGTGGGCTGCGAGAAGTGCCAGGTGGAAGGCCCGATGCTGGAAAACCTCCTCTGGCAGGAACCGCCAGTTCACCGTCCACTTGAAAAGGAACTGGCGGCCCAGGTCGAAAGAGCGGGTCACGTACCCAACAGGGTTCTCCAGCAGGAAGGGCAGCCCCAGGACCACCTGCAAGTGAGACCCCCGAACCATGAGAGCAGCTCCCCAGCCAGGACTGTCCCAGGTACCTCACCAGACACCCCTAAGTGCTGGGGGTCAGGACTGATGGGCATCAGCAGAGCTGAATGGGGAAAGCCCAGGGCTGGGATAGCAGGGGTCTGTGGGTCGGGGTTGAGGGGCATTGGCAGAGGTGTGGGGGGAGCAGGGACATTGGCAGAGCTGCGGGAAGAAGCACACACTGTGTTCTCCTGCCTGCTGCTCCGGTCATGTCCTGTGTGAATTTGGGCCCCCAGGCTCCTTGCCTCCCGCCTCGGGGGACACTGAACGGCTGGGGATACTAAGTGCGAGTTTGTGAGGGGGCTCTGGGTGGGGTCTTTGCCCCAGGCTCCCTCTCTACCCACCCATCCACTGTCCTGATTTGCCCCGTCCCCCATGAGTCTCTGGATGCTGGGCCTCTTGGGATCAGCCTGGCAGAGTCAGGTGCATCCATGCAGGAGGCATCAGAGACCCACAGACCGGGCTGGCCACACAGCTCGCCCCAGCTATGCAGGGCCCCAGCGTTCACCTGGGCTGGGCCAGGCCCACGGGGTGGGTTACCTGCAGCAGTGCGCAGATGGAGAGCTTGGGGATGGCGCCCAGGGGGCCGAAGCGCCAGAGGAGCAGGAAGAGGAGCCCTGGAGCGAAGAGAAGGACGTTCATCTTCACCGACACGGCCAGGCTGAGGGGAGAGAGAGAGTCACTGCGGCTCACCAGGGCCCTGCCTGCGGGGTGCCACCCCTCCCTGGCCCTGACCCTGCGCAGAATGGCCCCGATCCTGACTGCAGGCCCCCCCCACGCAGGTTCCACAGCCCTAGCGGACCCTGTTCCAGTGCTGTAATGGTGCTGAGGCTGGTGGGGGAGGGCCCTGGATGAAATGACAAGACAGACGGTGAGAGGAGACCAGCAGCTGCCCATCCTGAGGGGAGCGGGGCCAGGGGAACGAACTGTCCCTGTCAGAGGATGCGGGCTGAGGGGTTAGATGTGGCGTCCCCGGAAACACAGGCCAAGCGGCTCAGTTGGGTGCTGTCAGGGACATGGGGATCTGGCCAACCGCAGCTCGACTGGCTCAGACAGGTGCTGTCGTGGGGTTGTGTCCGATTCCGCCCTCGCCCATAGCTTATGCATCTGGGCCGTTTCCAAATCCTGCTGCTTCTCCATGCTCAGCATCTCCAAAATCCATTCTTTCCTCTCCATCCCCACAGCCAAATGTCCTGCCCGGGCCATTGCTGCCTCCTCCTCTCTGGCCTCCCAAATGCCGCCCCCCCCCTCCAGCCTGCACAAATCCTGCCCCGAGAGGCCTCGTCCTGGCCCAGGGGTTTGATCAGGTCACTCCCAGTAGGGGATCCCTCCACTGGCTCCTCCTCCAACATCACAGCCACCCAAGCTCTGGGGAAGTGCCTGTCCCTGCTCCTCCCTCATCTGCTTGGCATTGCCCCTCCCCATCCCCTCTGCGCTGCTAAGGCTCCCAATGCTAATTCCTGTGCACAGCGACTTGTGGGACCCTGCCCTACTCATGTCTCAGTCCCCCTGAGGGCACATCCACACTGCCAGCTGACTCGGGCCAGACATGGGTATCTAGCTGCAGGGTAGATGGATGCTTAGAGCCCAACCTCTGTCACGCTGCTGGAGTCAATCCTGCTGATCTGCGCAGAAGTCACCTGTGCTCGTTCCCCTTCCCCAAGCTCTATCCGTGACCGGGAGCTCCTGGGAGCAGCGACCACCCCTAGCGTGGACTCGCTGCGCTCCTCAGCCCCAGAGGCCTCGTGTCCTGGAGCAGGGAGGGGTCAGTCCTGACCCAGAACAACCCACGAGAATCCAACACTCCCCAGCCAAAGGAAGGGGTCCAGAGGCTCAGGCCTTGTGGTTTAGGGGGGACGCACCTGAAGAAGCAGCAGCCCCAGGACCAGCGCTCTTCCAGGAAGAGGTTAACTGCGAGGAAGAGGATGGCCATGGCAACGGGGTCGTTAAAGAGTCGCAGGATGTAGATGGAGTGGATGCGGTATGAAGCGCAGCACATGAAGAAGAAAACATAGGGGGGGACCTACGAGCAGAGACAGGGGCTGCCATCACTGCAGTCCCAGCCCCCCGATACTCGTCAGTCCTGACCCACCACCCCCTGGTATCCCAGCACTGCCAATGCCCCTCAGTCCCAACCCAAAGCCCCCTGCTATTCCAGTCCTAGGATCCCCCACATCTCTGCCAGTGCCCCTCAGTCCCAGCCTGCAGCCCCTGTTATCCCAGCCCTGGGCTCCCCCATCTCTGCCAATGCCCCTCAGGCCCGACACACAGCCCCCTGCTATTCCAGCCCTGGACTTCCCACCCACAGCTCTGCCAATGCCCCTCACACCCAACCCGCAGCTCCGCACAGGGCGGATGTGCTCGGAAGCTGGAGTTGTGATTACTCCCTTGAGCCCCAGGGGCCTTTGGCCCTGGCCGGGTGGCTGCAAGTAGCGTCTCACCTTTCTGGTCCGGCTGTAGATGCGGAAGACAAGCAGCAGCGTCATGAGATAGAGCGCGGCGAAGAGATACTGAGCGAGACGGATGTTGGTGCCGCGGCTGGTGATGTAGTAGAGACCCAGGAAGATGTAAACAAACCCAGCGGGGTAACTACAGAGAGAGACGGGAGTGAGGGGCTGGGGCAGTCTGGGCCACTGCAAGAGGGTAGGGGACCTGGCCAATGGACAGCCCCCTCCCAAAAGAGACAGGCCCTATCCACCTCTTAGACACACACTTCCCTTCCTTAGCCAGCAGGAAGCCCCGGCCCCCAGGATTGGTCCCCCAAGTCCCCAGCTCCCTCCCAGCCCTTCCTGTACTCACACCAGGGGCCCAGTATCTCCCTTCAGCTGGGTGTAATCGAAGGTCCCGTTAACGACTCCCTCCACCTCATCCATGTAGGCTTTCCAGTCGATCTCTGTGTCTGTTGGGAGAGCATGCGGCTTACACTCAGCAGTGTCTCCACACAGACAGGTGCTAGGAGGGGGCTAAGAAAACATGGTCATTCCCCAACCCTACGGGGTGGGAGATGGGCACCAAGCCAGGTCCTTGCCCCATGGGACTTCCCAACTCAGTAACACCAGAGGAGCAGCCAGGCACAGAGCTGGAGACTGGCACTACGGGGTAAAGTAAGGAGAGATCACAGGGAGGGCCAGGCGGGGAGCTGGGCAGGGGGCTGTTTCAGTGAATTAACTGTGAAGGGGCAAATGGGAGGAGACAAAGCTGAGAAAGAAGGGGGGGAGCGAGTGAGAGGAGCTGGGGGGCGGGACACGGAGGGTCAGAAGCTTGAATTTGAACTAACAGTGAAAAACTAGCCCACAGCAGCATCGAGGTTCCCCCACCCCAGCTCTGCCAATGCCCCTCAGTCCTGACCCGCAGCCCCTGTTATCCCAGCCCTGGCCTCCCCACACCTAGCTCTGCCAATGCCCCTCACTTCGGACCCGCAGCCCCTGCTAGCCCAGCTCTGGGCTTCCCACACCCAGCTCTGCCGGTGCCCCTCACTCCCGACCCGCAGCCCCCTGGTACCAGCCCTGGGCACCCCACACCCAGCTCTGCCGGTGCCCCTCACTCCCGACCCGCAGCCCCTGCTAGCCCAGCCCTGGTCCCGGGTCCCAGGTTCGGGGCCTGTCCCGGGCCGGCCTGGCCCGCCTCGCCGCCCCGTAGGAAATGCGCCAGGCCACTCACATGCCACCCTGCGAATGACCCAGTGCGTGACCCCCACCTCCGCCAGGCAGAGCCAGGCGGCCACCAGCCCCGTGTACTGGGGCGCCAGGAGCACCCGGTGCTTCTCCTGCCAGGCTCGCCGCAGGCCCTGGCGCAGCGAGCCCGGCCCCGCCGCCCCTTTCCGCCGGAGCCCCGAGCCGGGAGCGGGAGCCATCGTCCGCACTGCGCGGGCCAGGCGGCCGACTCCTGGCCCCGGTGTCACCGGCTAAGGGCTCCCCCACTTCGGGAGGAAACACGCAGCCCTCCCAGGGCGGCCGGTCCCCGGCCGGTCCCTCAGGCCCGAGGAAAACGGGGGACGGGATCTGCCTGCCGGGCTGCGATGGGGCCATGTCAGGAGCTTGCCCTGGACCCAGCCACGTGTTGCCTGGGGCTGGCCGGAGAGAGACAGCTGGCGGGGCGGGGGACACAGAGACCACGGGGGCTCCGGGCTGTTCCAGGCTATGGGAGGGCAGCGTGGCCTGCTGGTGAGAGCGCTGGGGCTGGCTCAGCTGTTTGCCACGTCTTTAAATGTCCCGACTAAGCTGGGCTTCCTAAATCCCCAGTGGCTGGTGTTGGGAACACAGGAGTCATCTTCCCTCACAGCCCTGGTTGGCAGGGTGTGGGGAAGCAGCTGATGCACCTCCGCCCAGAGGCAGCTGCATTTCACTGCTGTGTGAGGGGGGTCGGTGGATCAACAAGTGTCCTGCCCCATCCCTGCCCCGGAGGGGCTGCATTCTGGGCTAGGGTCCTGGTACCTGTGGGCCTAAACGTACCATGATTAAGCGGTGCCCCTGACCCCGGCGTCCAGGGGGTGGGCTATGTCGTGCATGGGGGAGACAGAAGGGCCGGGGGATGGTGACACAGGGGTGAGGACGCAGGGCGTGGTGGGGGCAGCACGGAGTGGTGGGGGTCCCCATGAGGCAACATCCCCTCCTTTTTCCGTCCCCTGGGAGCTGGCCACAGGGTCCACTCCCACGGGCTCGGCCTGCCCGCTGGGGCGGGGACGGGGGGGGTTGGTTTCCGGACGGAGTGTTTTCAGCGTTGCACCAAACCCGGCCCGGAAGTGCCACGCTTTTTGTGGGGATACACGTGGGAGGCGGCGGGTTCGGTTTTAGCGACCAGCTGCAGATCGGTCACGCCCCCTGATCGATGGCCCCGCCCTCATATCGCCGCCGCGCCCCTGGCTCCGGGAGCCTGGATCTTCCCTGGCTGCCGGATTCTAACCTCCGGTACCGGGACCGGCGCTTCTGGGACTCGCGGTACCGCGAGGCGGGGGCTACTCCGGCTGAGTGGTTTGGGGGCTTATCCTGCTTCCGCCAGCAGCTGGAGGCGGAGCTGCGCCCGGGGGACCGGATCCTGGTGCTGGGTGAGTGAAACCCCCGGGGCTACCCCTCAGCCTCATCGGGGCTTACACCTTCCTCCCGCGGACCGGCGCCTGGGGCTGGGTTAGGGGCAACCCGGCCTCTGTCCCCGTTTTGCTCTGCGGGGCTGGATCTTGGTGGTGGGTTTGTGCTGGGGGTCCCCGCGCGGGATGACACGTGTTTCCACTGCCCGGCACTAAGATACCTCCCCCCCGCCCTTTCGGTTTATTGTAGGTCCTCCGTAAACAAAACACTGACGGTGCCTTTCTTCTCTGCGAAGGGTGCCCCTTGGAGTTGCGGTAACGTCAGGGCTTGCGCCCTCAGAGAGCTGCAGCCTCCCGGGCGCCTGGGGGGACTGGTCCGCCCTAGGAGATGCTCCCTCAGTGGGGGACCTGGGTCTAGCTCCGTAAGGCGGATGGGACTGAGCCATGTCCTTGGATAGTGCTGCACCCCTTGGACTGTGCCGGGCCCAGTGACTCGGAGAGGTGGATAACACATGGCTCAGACATGCCTGTGCCATGAGACTGAAGCATGTTTTAACCGTGCTGGGCTCTGGCCTGTCCTGGGGCCCCCTGGCTGAGGAGCTGGACTGGTGTAGTTGGGGCAGATGCAGTGCGGCCAGAAGAGGACAGTGGTGACAAGCTAGCCGGTGTGATCCTGCACCTGATGCCGAGTGACAGGGCTGGGATGGAGCCGGTTGCGGTAGTGACCCCTCTACACTGAGGTAGTGCCTAGAGGCCCCAGCCCCAGTGAGCTCAGCCACGTGAAGTTAGACCTATCTTCCTGGGAAGTAGCCTTGAGAACCTGCCACTGGCATAGCCTCGTCTGCCTGAGCCTGCTGGCAGTTAGGAAGGAAAGCTCTGAGACCCCTGACCTGCCTCCTCTCATGTCCAGGATTGTTATCTCTGGAGCCTAACGATGCATTGAGTGTTAATGTTGTTAACTGTTTCATTGCTGATCATTGTAGTAGAGAAATCCAGTGGTGCTGGGATTGTGGGGGGAGCCTGAGCAGAGAATCATCCCTTTATCCCACGCACATCTCCGCCCTGGGCTGGGCACTTCCAGGTGCGGAAGGGGAAGGTACTGGTGAGTGATCAGCTGCTGGTGTTAGCAATGGGAGGCAGCTGCACACCTGGCCTGGGGGAACAGGATCAATGGTGGGTTTCATCTGGATTACGTCCCAGCGGCTGTGGGGAAGGCCTGGGCTGTGTTGGGTGACCTCGGCCCGGGCTGTGTGAGAAGGTCTCTTTGAATCGGTGGTCCTTGAACATGGCCTTTCTGGGGCTGAGTGCTGCAGGACAGACAGGGGAGAACATGGATCTGTCTTTCCCTCTGTCTGGGGGAGTAACTGACTGCTTCTGAGGAGGGTTGTAGTGAACTTGGTGAGGAGGCATAGTGGGGTCTGTACTCTCCTGGAGAGGAGAGTGCCCCCTACTGACTCAAATGTGCCTCCCAGTCTGATTAGCTGCTGAGAGCTGACCACACTGCAGCCTGTTGGAAATTTCCCTGTGTCATAACCATAGGGGGTAGCCTAAATTCCTCCTTACCTGTAAGGGGTTAAGAAGCTCAAGTAATCTGGTTGGCACCTGACCAAAGGAACCAATGGGGACAAAAGATACTTTCAAATCTGGTTGGAGGAGGGGGGAAGAGGTTTTGTTTTGGGGTCTTTGTTTTCTGTGGCCATTTGCTCTTGGGACTAAGAAGGACCCGACATCAATCCATGTTCTCCAAATCTTCCTGGGCAAGTCTCTCATATTTCAAATATGTAAGTAACAGCCAGGGATGGCGTATTAGTTTACCTTTGTTTTCTCAACCTGTGAATTTTCCCTTTGCTGGAGGGAGGTTTATCCCTGTTTTGTTGTAACTTTGAAACTAAGGCTAGAGGGGTTTCAGAGTAGCAGCTGTGTTAGTCTGTATCTGCAAAATTATAATCCACCTTGATTATCACTATAAAGTTTTTTTTCCTCTCCTGCTGGTAATAGCTCACCTTACCTGATCACTCTCATTACAGTGCGTATGGTAACATCCATTGTTTCATGTTCTCTGTGTATATAAAATCTCCCCCCTGTATTTTTCCACTGAATGCATCCAATTAAGTGAGCTGTAACTCACAAAAGCTTATGCTCAAATAAATTGGTTAGTCTCTAAGGTGCCACAAGTACTCCTTTTCTTTTTAAGACTAGAGGGGGTTCCTCTGTGCTCTTTGTATTTTCTGCTACTCTGTAAGGTTAACTACCAGTCTAAGTTTACAGAGGTGATTCTTTTACCCTTTTCTCTTTAAACAAAATCCTTCTTTTTAAGAACCTGACTGATTTTTCCATTGTTCCAAGACCCAGGGGTTTGGGTCTTGGATCATTTTGTAACCAGTTGGTTAGGATATTATTCTCAAGCCTCCCCAGGAAAGGGGGTGTATAGTCTTGAGGGAGTATTTTGGGGGAATAGGACTCCATGTGGTCCTTTTCCTGAATCTTTGTTTAACTCACTTGGTGGTGGCAGCAGTACCCATCCAAGGACAAGGAAGGATTTGTGCCTTGGGGAAGTTTTTAACCTAAGCTGGTAAAAATAAGCTTAGGGGGTCTTTCATGCGGGTCCCCACATCTGTACCCCAGAGTTCAGAGTGGGGAAGGAACCCTGACACCCTGGTAAGTTTATTAAGGTTTTACAACGGCTCAGTTTCCACACAAGCATTCCTTTATTGGTCCAAAGGCCAATTGGCATTGGTTACATCCAAAATATCAACATAATCAGATTCTACCACCAGGAACATAAGAACAGCCATACTGAGTCAGACCAAAGGTCCATCTAGCCCAGTGTCCTGTCTTCTGACAGTGGCCAATGCCAGGTGCCCCAGAGGGAATGAACAGAGCGGGTGATCATCAAGTGATCCGTCCCCTGTTGCCCATTCCCAGCTTTTGGCAAACAGAGGCTTACTTTGCTTAAGAAGCTTTGGTGAGGGACCTTGACAAAGACTTTCTGAAAATCTAAGTACACTATATCCACTGGATCCCCCTTGTCCACATGCTTGTTGACCCCTTCAAAGAATTCTAGTAGATTGTTGATGCATGCTTTCCATTTACAAAAACCATGTTGACTCTTCCCAACAAATTATGTTCATCCATATGTCTGACAATTTTGTTCTTTCCTATAGTTTCAACCAGTTTGCCTGATACTGAAGTCAGGCTTACTGGCCTGTAATTGCCGGGATCACCTCTGGAGTCCTTTTTAAAAATTGGTGTCACATTAGCTCTCCTCCAGTCATTTGGTACAGAAGCCGATTTAAATGATCGGTTGCAGACTACAGTTAGTAGTTCTGCAATTTCACATTTGAGTTTCTTCAGAACTCTTGAGTGAATCCCATCTGATCCTGGTGACTTATTACTGTTTAGTTTATCAATTTGTTCCAAAACCTCCTCTAATGACGCCTCAATCTGGGACAGTTCCTCAGATTTGTCACCTAAAAAGGATGGCTAAGGTTTGGGAATCTCCCTCACTTTCTCAGCTGTGAAGTCCGATTCAAAGAATTAATTTGGTTTCTCCGCAATGGCCTTATTGTCCTTGAGTGCTCCTTTAGCATCTCGATTGTCCAGTGGCCCCACTGGTTATTTAGCAGGCTTCCTGCTTCTGATGTACTTAAAACATTTTTTGCTATTACTTTTTGAGTCTTTGGCTAGCTGTTCTTCAAATTCTTTTTTGGTCTTCCTATTTATATTTTTTATACTTCATTTGCCAGAGTTCATGCTCCTTTCTATTTTCCTCACTAGGATTTAACTTCCACTTCTTTAAAGGAAGCCTTTTTGCCTCTCACTGCGTCTTTTACTTTGTTTAGCCACACTGGCACTTCTTTGGTTCTCTTACTGTGTTTTTTTTAATTTGGGATGTACATTTAAGTTGAGCCTCTATTATGGTGCCTTTAAAATGTTTCCATGCAGCTTGCAGGGATTTCACTTTTGGCGCTGTACCTTTTTAATTTGTGTTTCACTAACCTCCTCAGTTTTGTGTAGTTCCCCTTTCTGAAAATAAATGCTACAGTTTTCCTCACCACAGGGATGCTAAGTCTAATTATATTATGGTCACTATTACCAAGGGGTCCAGCTATATTCACCTCTTGCTCCACTTAGAACTAAATCAAGAATTGTCTCTCGTGGGTTCCAGGACTAGCTGCTCCAAGAAGCCGTCATTTAAGGTGTCAAACTTCACCTCTGCATCCCGTCCTGAGGTGACATGTACCCAGTCAATATGGGGATAGTTGAAATCCCCCGTTATTATTGTGTTTTAATAGCCTCTCTGATCTCCCTGAGCATTTCACAGTCACTGTCATCATCCTGGTCGGGTGGTCTGTAGTATATCCCTACTGCTATATTCTTATTAGAGCTTGGAATTACTATCCATAGAGATTCTATGGTACAGTTTAGTTCATTTAAGATTTTTTAATTCATTTGATTCTGTGCTTTCTTTCATGTACAGTGCCACTCCCCCACCAGCACGACCAGTTCTGTCCTTCCGATATATTTTGTACCCTGGTATTACTGGGTCCCACTGATTATCCTCATTCCACCAAGTCTCTGTGAGGCCTATTATATCAATATCCTCATTTAATACGAGGCACTCTACTCGCTTATCTTACTATTTAGACTTCTAGCACTGGTATATAAGCTATATAAGCACTTTATAAACTTGTCACTTTTTAGCTGTCTGCCATTACATGATGTAAATGAATGGGTCTCTTTTTTTTTTCATTTGACTCTGTCATCAGATCCTCCCTACATTTTATCATCTTCCATCCTCTCCTCATTACTTGGACATGGGGAGGATCTATTAATGGAGATTCTCTAAGGGATGTCTCTGTCCAAATCACGTGCTCCTCCGCACATGTTGGCTTTCCCCCAGCCCTTAGTTTAAAAACTGCTGTAAGACCTTTTAAATGTTACGTGCAAGTAATCTGGTTCCATTTTTGGTTTAGGTGGAGCCCATCCTTCCTGTATAGGCTCCCCCTTTCCCCAAAGTTTCCCCAGTTCCTAATAAATGTAAACCCCTCCTCCCTACACCATCGTCTCATCCACGCATTGAGACCCTGCAGTTCTGCCTGTCTAACTGGCCCTGTGCGTGGAAGCATTTCGGATAATGCTACTGTGGAGGTTCTGGACTTCAATCTCTTACCTAGCAGCTTAAATTTGGCCTCCAGGATCTCTCTCCTATCCCTCCCTATGTCACTGGTACCTACATGTACCACGACCACCAGCTCCTCTCCAGCGCTACACATAAGTCATCTAGATGTCTCGAGAGATCCGCAACCTTTGCACCTGGCAGGCAAGTCACCATGCAGTTCTCATGGTCCTTGCAAACCCAGCTATCTATGTTTCTAATGATCGAACCACCCATTACTAATACCTGTCTCTTCCTAATAGCTGGAGTTCCCTCCCCCGGAGAGGTATCCTCCGTGCAAGAGGATACCACATCATCATCTGGAAGGAGGGTCCCAACTATGGGATCGTTTCCCTCTGCTCCATTGGGTGTTCTCCTTCCCTGAGGCTTTCATCTTCCTCAACAGCACAGAGGCTCTCAAACCAGGGGTGGGACCATTCTACCGTGTCCCAGAAAGTCTCATCTATGTACCTCTCTGTCTCCCTTAGCTCCTCCAGCTCAGCCACCCTGATCTCCAAAGGCTGTACACGGTGTCTGAGGGCCAGGGGCACCGAATGCACACATACGCCACCTGTCCAAAGGGCAGGTAATCATACATGCTGCATTGGGTGCAATAAACTGGGTAGACCCTACTCTGTTGCTGGACTTCTGCCTGCATTCTCTTTTTTACTCCTGCAGCTCGTTCCTTTGTTTTGTTTTTGTTTTTGTTTTTTTTTGGGGGGGGGCGTGTTTTAGCTTAAGTTTAAGGAATGTTAGTGTATGTAGCCCCCACACCCCCTCTAAACTACCTCAGAACATTCCCCCGTTAGCTGCTCCTGTTCAAAAAGCCTTGTTAAGAAGCTCTCAGCCTTGCCTAGCAGGGTGCTAGGCTCAGCATCCAAAGTCACACATGGTCCGCAAACAGACCACATGGTATATTTCAGTCCAGCAGCAAGCATACCACCACCCGCACTCTCACTCTCTACAGTGATCAGCATCCCCCGAATACTCCAGCCAGGTCAGGCCCAGGAGCTGTCTTCCCCCAGAGGGGCAAGGGAAAGCTCTGACCACTCAGAAAGCTTGCTAACAAGCAAGCAATGTCTCTGCTGGTGGTTGGACCTTAGCTAAAGTCAGTGGAAGCAGTTTAGGGCTGCACTCTGCTCATCAAGGTTTTTCCCCATCTCTCACTTTGCCATATTTTGTCCCTGACTACTGCACTAAGCATTTCTAACCAATTATTCACTGCGCTTGGTGCCCAATTAACCATGTTTTCTTTAGTCCTTTTGCTTAGCCCAAACCTTAAATCGGGGAATGCTGCTATTCCAAAGGGTCACTACGTGTTTAACACAAACAGTCCTCCTTTCTCATGATTTCTTTTTTTGGTCACATGCTTTGGGCCAGTCACTCATGCTAAGATCCAAACTGAATTTAAAACCATAGCTCACCTAGGGCTAATGTGGCCTATATTCCTACATGTCCTGAGATGGTGTTAGGTGTGGGTGTGTTCTAACTGTTCTCCTCTTTTCTCCCCCTCCCCCTTCCATCCTTGGGTATTCCACAGCCCCTGCTCTATCTGGCTAGTCATTCACTGCTCTCTTAATAAGCCTGGTCTATGCTACAGGAAATGCCCTTTGCTGACAGTGGGTGTCAGTAACACATGCAGGTGGAAAAGGAGTACTTGTGGCACCTTAGAGACTAACAAATTTATTTAAGCATAAGCTTTCGTGAGCTACAGCTCACTTCATCGGATGCATGAATTCAGTGGCAATGCACTGCATGCATCCGATGAAGTGAGCTGTAGCTCACGAAAGCTTATGCTCAAATAAATTGGTTAGCCTCTAAGGTGCCACAAGTCCTCCTTTTCTTTTTGCAGATACAGACTAACACGGCTGCTACTCTGAAACATGCAGGTGGGTGGGCACAGAGCATGATGTGGCTGCAAGTGTAGCCAAGGACATGCCATGCCCAGCTCTGGTTCAGCCACATCCCTTGCTGATGTTCATTGTCGGTGCTAGGCAGGTCTTGAGCCAGGCCACTGGCCCAGCAGGGCGAGTGAGTGGTTTGGGGCTTGTGCGGATCCTCGTTCCAAGGAGGAAGCAGTTTGTGGAGCAAAGGGGCTGTAAGATGCCAGCTTGGCTTGTGTAGCTTGTCCCTCTAAGGTAACATCCATATGTGCCAGCCCACCCCTTATTTCCCTGTCCCCCCAAGACTCTATGTGGGGAGCAGGCCTCTGGCCTACAGCCTGAGCGCCCCATTCCATAGATCAGAGCTGCAGCCTGTGTGTGTGTGTACACCATATCCATCTGTGAAGCCATCAAGGGCCCCCTTATTCCAGGGTGACCTTGGCAGCAGGGGGTGCATTGGAGACCCCTGAATTTCTGCTGCAGAGGTAACCTCTAGAAAACAAGTACCTGCCAATTCCTCCTGAGCGCCACCAGGGGGCAGCATGGCCCTTTCGAGTGAGGCTGAGGATGCTGGACTCTGGCCCTGATGTGGGCAAGTACAGAGCCCGGGTTGGGGGAGGCCCCGGGCCGTTGGGGCTGCCTCTGTGAGCTGGCTTAGGGCTGGTCTCCTTGTGCGGCGTCTCCTCGCTCTCTGGCCCCTCTTCCCTGCCTCCCCTCAAGCATCTCTGCGGAAAGCCTGCTGTTCTTTCCCAGCATGCTTTGCTAATGAGACTCTTGCACTCCTGTCTGTTGCACCCGAGAGCTGTGGGGATGCCTGGGAGTTTCTGCCCGAGAGCCCCAGCCGGGTCCCGGTGGGTGCTGTACCCAGCAGGGCTTCGCGCTCACCCCTCTGCTCTCCTCTGAGGCCTCCCTTTATCAGAAGAGCTCACGCTGCCCTCCTCCGCCTGCAGCGAGCCCAGGGCCCATGGGGAGAACTGAGGCGGAGAGGAAATGGGAGAGAACCCAGGAGTCCTGAACCCCCACCCCCAGTAGTCCCCAGCCTACGGCATGCGGAGGCTACCATGGCGCAGCCTTTGGAAGGGGAACGTCCGTGGGAGGGAGTTCACTGCCCCTGTGGTCCCCGGGTATTGTCACTGGGCTAGAGCTGCCGCACCTGTGCCTGGCAGCGAGGATCTGGGGCTCACTTCGCCCAAGCCCAGCTGGGATTGCTCTGCGAGGGCTGGGCTCCACCTGGGCTGGTGCCACCCTCTCCTGGGCTGTGTGGTGGGAGCTGCGTCCTGCTGCTGGCTAGGTCTGAGGTTACTCCAGGCGGGGCTGGGACTGAGCAGCGCCTCTCCCTTGTGGGCTCTGTGCTCAAGGGAGGAATGGGGGTTTAGCAGAGGCCCTGAATCCCTGCATCAGGGATGGGTCTCCCCGCCCCAGCCTATGATCACTTACCCAGGGCTGGTCCCCAGTCTGTTCTGTGTCCCGTCTCCCCAGATGTGCTCAGGATCTGCTGCCGTTCCCACCATCTTCCTCTTGCCCCTCCGGGAGAGGTGTCCAGTCGCAGGGGGCTCAGACCTCCTCCAGGGTCTCTCCTCAGGCCATAGGAAATGTTGGCTCCCTGCTAACCCCACTTCAATCATCCTCCCCTTTCTCTGCGGTGACAGGACGAAGGGCAGGGCCAGGCACTCCCTTGGGGCTCCTCCCTGCACTTCCTAGAGCCCTGGCATTTGGAGCAGACCAGAGGAAGTCCCTAGAGACACCCATTGGTCTGGCTTTATATGTGGCCGTCCCTCCCCCGCCGCTCTAGTGGGACAGACCAGGCAAAGCGTCGGAAGCCTCCCCAGCTTCCTGGGTGGTCAGAGTGGAAGATGGGGCTGAGGGCTTGCGACACATCAGGGACTCTGCACCGGTTTTCCCCCGCCCCCCGGAAATGATACTGACCTCCTTTGTGAAGGGCTTGGAGCTCTACGGGTGACAAGGGCAATGGAAGAGCAAAGTGCTGGTAAGGGTGAGCTTTAGGTTCCCGTCCAGAGGCTTCTGTGCAGTAACAATCAAGGCATTTTCTGGTGTCGACTGAGGAACCGTCTCCCCTCCAAGCGGGAAGAATTCCTCCTGTGGCCCCTCAGAGTATGTCTACATGGCAGCGTGAACCCAGGGTTTGAACTCAGACTCAAGCCTAACCCTCCCCTTCCATTTACATGCACATTGCACCAATCCAGGGCTTGGATCCAGCATCCCAGGACCCCATGGGGTGGAGGGTTTGTGCCTGAGTCAAATTGGGGCCTAGGGTTCAAGCCCTATTGCTTTACAGTGTAAATACAGCTGCACTGGACTCATGCTCTGGGGGTCTGCCAAAAAAATACCATGGGCCAGTCTTCTGTATCCTCTGGAGAGTCAGGTTTGGACAGTAAAGGTTTCCTGCTCTGCAACACGAACAAAGGGCTGTGGGGCGTGTGTTCTGCGAGGGTGCTGGGAAGTCTCAGTTGTGGGTGGTTGGACTCAAGCCTGCAAAATGCAGGGTAGATGCCGGAGCCCCAGGTTCAATTGTTCTTGGGCTTACAAACGTGTTTAGATGCTCAAGCCCAGGGTCTGCTAGGTCGAGTTCTGCTAACCCTGGGCTTGCACTGCAGTATAGACAGACCCAAAAGGGCTTCGAATGAGAGCACAGTCCTTGCTCGCAACAATACGCTGCGAACCGTGGGCTTGGGACCTGAGAACAGCCATGGAGGAGCCGGCTGGCATGCGCTGTCTGCGTATCGCGGAGTTGCACATCAGTTTATGCTGCACGTCCCTCACCTTGGCCGGTGAATTTGCTGACAATCCGTGTGCGCCGACTGCATTGAGGGAGGGTATCCAGAGCTGTTGCCGGTGCCCTTTATTCTGAGCAATAAAATCTTTGAAGATCCATCTATGCTGCAATGAAACAGTCATGCCCAGCCTGTGCCAGCTGACTTGAGCTCACAGGGTTATAAAATTGCAGTGTAGACCGGGATCCTCGCAGGGTCCCAGAGGCTGGGCTACAGCCCAAGCCCCAGTGTCTACACTGCAGTTTTATAGCCCCAGCCCAAGTCAGCTGACATGGGCCGGCTGCAGCTGTTTTATTGCAGTGTAGACAGATCCAGAGGGAACCAGCCTGGCCCGTATCTCACATCTAGACTGAACGCTATGTTTCAGGGGAAGCTACGAAAGCGCCGTTGGCCTTTGGAGAGCTGAGAGGCAAGAATGCCCCGTCCCTAATGGGAGGAGAACGTTGGTGACCTGCACTTCCTACGGCGAGGATGCGCCATCAGGACGTCCGGTTCTCTGTGCTGGCTCGGGCAGAGCCCTGGCATCAGCACAGCGCTGGAAGCGCTCTGTGGTGGCGGGAGCCAGTTTCCAGCAGCCCTTGGCTTTGGCTGGGGGTTCGTAGAGCTGCAGCTGCTTCTTCCAATTAAAGGGGCCTCTTCATTCATGAGGATCCAGGTGCTGGCAGCCCGTAAGTTGGAAGGTGAAGTCTGGCTGTTCCACAGTGTGGCGGGGGGGCAGAGGGGCGAGAGCCCTCGGCGGCATGGGCTACGACTACTTCCAAATGGAAAAGGCAGCACCTAGGTATCCGGGACTTGCTCGAACATGGTGCCGTGGCTGGTGGAGCCAGTGCATTGGTTCGCTGTATGTTTTGTTAGCATCTTCGGAGGTAGCGTAGTAACCGGGCCACACACTTGTGTATTTACCCTGCTGTCACCCCTGTGAGGCTGGGCAGGGCTTTTATCCCCTCATTGCAGTCTGGGAGTTGAGGCACAAAGACTGAGACTTGGCCAAGGGCCCATGAGATGTCTGGAACAGCAGGGTCTAGAACCCAGGTCTCCCAGGTTCCGGGCTGGCACTCTGACCACTGGGCTAGCCTCCCTCATCCCCCACAAGCTGCAGGTGGCTAAATGGAGGAAAAGTGGAACAGAAGATCGATGTTGCTGTTAATGCAGGATGGCTGGACACTTAAGAAATGACCCAGCAGTGGGGGTGACAAGCTGCCACACTAGCTGAGCAGCAAACCACAGAGCATCGTGGCCCAGGTGCTGGGGATGCCTAGCAAGGGGGGTCTTTGCTGCTTGGCTGGGCAGTGCAGGAGGTGAGACCTGAGTGGGGGCAGCCATTGCAGGCTTGTGACTCGGATGTCTGGCGCACGACTGAACCTGATGCTGCAAACAGCTGACTCCTGCTGTGAACGTCGAACTCTCCCATGTCTGCCGTGGGCCGGGTGGAGGAGGGACGACTGATGCCCCGCACCTGGTGGCACTCAGGCAGGGCGCCTCTGCGCTTGGGCCAGCTGTTGAGATGGGCACAAGGGCTCTGATCAGAACATGCAAGGGGCCTCCACCAGCAAGGCCCCTCACAGACAACAGGCGAGGGCTCTGGAGGGATTCGCTGGCTGATAACTGATCTGGGTGGAAACCTTGGCTTGACCCAGTTAACAACAAAGAGCTGTTCCCCTGCGAGGACGCCAGGACAAAGGGCCGGGCCAAAGGGCTGAGAAGCCAGGGGGTCTTCACCAACGCAACGTCTGCCAATCCAGAGTACAAAGACCAGAGCCTGGAGGAGGAGGCTGGAACACCCAGTTGTGTGGCAGAGAGGCCGACCTGCATGGCATGACAATGCACAGGGCGGGATGGTTGAATTCTAGGTTCTGCTTTTAAAGCCCAGTCCTGGCATCTGGGCATGAATTGCCAACGTGTTCTTATTTTTCTGACCCCAGTGCCTCGGAGGCCTGGTCATGCACCAAGACTCTGTGGCGCTAGGAGCTGTACAAACGATGGTCCCTGCCCCGAAGAGCTTCCGATCTAAGTATAAGACAAGAAATGACAGATGGACATGGACAGACGGGAACACAAGGAAACACTGAGACACACTTAGCTGCTGTCTATCACCATGTTAGCAGCAGCCTGGCTTTGATCGGCACTTCCTAATGGTAAGTGCTAACATGAGCTAAGCTGGGGGGCGTAGCCAATGAGGAATGTGGGGGGGATTCTCCATCACTTGAAGCCTTCGCCCCAAGACCTGGTGTCTCTGTCTAGAAGAGATGAGTGGGTGGGCTGGGTGCAGGGACTGCTGGGTGCACTCTATGGCCAGTCTCTCTGCAGGAGGTGATTCCCTTCTGGCCTCGCTGTCAGAGTGCAGGGGAGCACAGCCTTGCCTAGGATGGGGAACCTGGTCATTTTGGCCAATCCGTGCCTCTGGAGAATCAATGCACTATTCACCTGTGGAATTCCTTGCCAGGGGATGTTGTGAAGACCAACAGTAGAACTGGGTTAAAAAAAACCTAGATAAGTTCATGGAGGATAGGGCCACCAATGACTACAAGCCAAGGTTCAGGGGCACCCCCCAATGCTCGGGGCATCCCATAACCTCTGACTGCCAGGAGGGGAAGACATGGATCCCTCCATAATTGCCCTGTTCTGTACAGTCCCCTGCAGCTCTGATACTGGCCATGGACGGAGATAGGAAGCAGGGCAAGATGGACCATGGTCTGACCCAGTGTGGCAGCTCCTGTTCTTATAAACACGCTCCCCGTGAGTTACGTGGTGCATGGTTGTCTTGGTTTGTAAAGCCTTTGGGTGTGATTGCGGGGTAGGGACGGACAATGCCCACCGCATCCTGCCTCTCTAGCCTGATCCCTTCGCTGTCCTGAGCACAGTGCTTCTCCCGTGAATTAACCAGATCCCCCAGCAGGCCACGGGGAAGTCCTGTCTGTCCAGGGGATTTAACCGGGAGGAGAGGAGTCAAAGCTTCATTTAATTCCACCTGGTGCTTTATCCATCTCTGATCTGGCTGCTGCTGCAGCTTTTAACCTGGTGCCTCCTTAATCTGGAGTTTTCCCCGAGTTTCCGAGCAGGTTCAGATTAACAGGGTCTAATCGCCTGATCCCCTAACAGGATCAATCTATACGATCTGTGATTAATAGCAGCCAAATCCCCCTGAGGCTGAGGGCTGCTCAGGAAAGGTAGGAGGGGAGCCCTGGGGTGTGGGGTGGTGGCTGGAGCCAAGCCTGATGGTAGGGCTGAGTGTGCTAGGCCAGGCCCCATCTGGAGCAGGGAAGGGAGTGTCTCACCCGGTCTGGAGCAGGCAGGGAGCCTTGGGGAGGGGAGTTCTGTATTGGGGAGACTCCCAGGGATACACCTTCCATGGCCTAGCTGCAACCCCTGCATGAGGCTTGGCTTGGGAGCTTCCCCAGCCCCTGGTCTGAGGGCACTTGGCCAAGGCTTGGCTGTCCCAGATACCTTTGCTGCAGGGCAGTGCCAGGCTCCCCCCTGCCTTGGCCTCCCATGTACCCCTGTGGGGCTGGCCGGGGAGCTCCCTTGAGAGCGTGGACAGCCCGTTCCCTTCCCTGCTCTGCCTCACATGCACTAGAGAGTCGCAGATGCTCCTTCCACCCCCCACTCCCTCCAAATCAGTTAAAGCCTGCCAGATGGTGCCAGGCTGCAGTAATCTACCCACTGGCCAGTGGCCCTCTGCATCCCAGCTACATCCCTACCTGGTGGGTCGGCTCCCCACGCAGCTCAAGGGGCGGGAGGGGGCAGGAATGGGGAGCCTGGGAGGGGTGTAGGGACCCACAGACTGGCTGCACCCAG
The DNA here is from genome assembly GCF_965152275.1 of Natator depressus. Classification (NCBI taxonomy): domain Eukaryota; kingdom Metazoa; phylum Chordata; order Testudines; family Cheloniidae; genus Natator; species Natator depressus. The sequence goes on from NC_134242.1 coordinate 7,865,076, forward strand.
CACTGTGACTCGGCTGTCAGAGAAACCATGTAAAGACCTTGGCTGCTGGGGGGGATGCCCTATCTCTGCAGCCCCACCTGGCATTGGGGGGAGCTGCCCGGTGTCTGCACCCCAGCCTGGCATGACGGGGGGGGGGGTGGCTGTGTCGTTGCGGGGGATGCACTGTCTCTGCACCCCAGCCTGGCATTGGGTAATGCTGTGCAGCTGGGGGATCTGCCCATCTCTGCACCCCAGCCTGGCATGGGGGGTGGGGGGTTATGTTGCTGGGGGAGCTGCCCAGTGTTTGCACCCCAGCCTGGTATTGGGAGGGGGCAGTACTGTGCTGTGGGGGGAGTTGCCCTTCATGCCCAGGCCCCATCTCCCTGGGAGCAGTACACTCTCTGAACCTGTGCTGGTGTCTGAAACCCAGGGCATGGCAGGGACAGCCGAGTCCCTTCCATGTCACCAGAGGATCCAGTTCTGATGTTTGTGCTGCCCCGAGTGCGCTGCCCCAGACCACTCTGACATGGGCTGGCCCTGGTAAATCCCAGACTGGAGTCTCTCACCTGCCCGACCCGGAGTGGGGCAGGGCAGAATCTTGCTCCCTCTTCCCTGGTGGTGGGTTCCTGACCAAACCCCTCTAGTCCGTGGTCAGGGCCGGATTAACCTTTTGTGGGGCCCCCCCCATTTTTGTGGGAACCAATGGAGCATGGCGGGGGGAGGTCAGTCCCCGGAGCGAGGGGCCAGCCAGAGGCAATGGGCATGGCATGGCAGGGGTGGCCCTGCTCCACCCAATGCGAGGGCACTATTTACAAACCGGCAATTGCCAGATGCACAGTGGCCTGCCCGGCCCTGTGCTGCCAGCATGCCCCTTCCCCTCGGGGGCAGGCCCACGTCACACCACACAGCCTCCCCCCTCCCAACACCCCTCAACTCCCTATGGCCAGAGCCCCCCCCAGACCCACCCACAAATGCACAGCGCCCTGCACAACACCACCCCTGCCCAGAGCCCCCCGATCACAACCCCACCACAACTGGCCTGCACCCCCCACACAGAACCCCCACTCCCTAGAGCCCAAACACACACAGATCCTCCCTGCCCCTTCCCAGCCCAGCACTTCCCGCTACTCCCCACAGACCCACTCCTGCAAGCCCTGCCTCCTGGCCGCACTCACCAGCCTTGCTGGGAGGCGACTGTGTCTGCCGGGCTGAGTTGGCAGCGTAGCCAGGGCTGGGAGTCGCTCCGTCCCCTTGTCCCCTCGGGAGTGGTGCAATCAGGCAGGCCAGGGCCTGCCAGGCTGGGCTCCCTCAAGACACACTTGCCTGGAGGGGCCCAGCCAAGCCCCTCACGCTCTTTTCCCCCACACCTGGCCGAGACTAGCCAGGCTTCTGCACCAGTCCCAGGTGGCTCAGCTCTGGGGAGACAGGTGGGGCCCCACAGGTGGTGGGAAGCAGAGACTGCCTGGAGCCAGAGGCGCACTGGGGTCCAGCCAGGGGGCAGAGATGAACCCTCAGCCGGCGGGCAGGCCGAGGGGAGCAAGTGGTCGGCGGGGGAAGCCAGCGGGGGAAGCCAGCGGGGTCTTGGGGCGCGGTGCAAGTGGAGCAGGCCGGGGCCCCTTCTGAGCATGGGCCTGGCTCCATGGAGCCACTGGAGCCATTGTAAACCCGTCACTGTCCATGGTGAAACTGGCCAGGCTGCCCGTGGAGAACCGAGTTCAGCAGGGCTGGTATCTGTGTCCCCAGTTGCCCTGTGGGATGGAGCAGAGTCTTGGGTCCTTCTGGCTGCTCTGCCTGGGCACGTCTGCCCGCCCATGACATTAAAATGGAATTTGCAAACTGCTCATTACGTGGAGCTTTGTCTCTAAGTTAATTTGACCCTGCTGCACCCCACCGCTCCCCCTCCCAGAACTGACTGCTCTTGGAATCGCAAAGCAGAACTGGAGGAGACCAGGCCTTTTTGGTGAGCCCCACAAAAATTGAGGTTTCTACTTTTGATATCCAGCTTCCCCAGTCAGGTTGGAAGCAGGTTGTTGAGTGTTTGGGCCCAGACCCCGGGCTGGGGCCCCGTCAGTCTGAGTGCTCTGTCTCTTCCGCAGTGCACTGTGGGGTGAGGAGGCTGGCCCAGAGCTTGCTGCAGAGAGGGCTTTGTGTGCCAGCTGCAGTGAAGGGAAATCGCTGGGGTATGCTGGATTAGCTGTGATGACAGACAGTCAGGCCAGTCTCCTTCATGCTCCCCAGCTTACTAGAGGTGTGGGGGCGGCAGGGAATGTGTGTTATCTCACCAATCTGGGGGTTGGGGAGCCGCTGGGAGGAGGCAGTGGGAAAGTCTCAACCTCCCATCCCCCACTGGACTTGATACTGTGTGTGACCAAGGCTTGAGCTCCTAGGTCAGCACCCCAGCAAATGGCAGCCCCTTTGCCTCCGGATCTGCCCCGGCATCCACAGACAGTGCATTAGCTGGATCTTGCTGCTAAAATGACTGGCACTGAAGCAGTTAACACTGACATTTGAATAGTCTTCTGTAGGTTCCAGACTTAACAGCCTACTGAGCTGGCTGGGGCAGCTGGCTCCTACTCCCCAGCTGCGAAACACCCACGGCTCTGCTGGGCATCACGGAGCCACCCCTGTAGTTCATGGACCCATCTGCCTTGGCTGGCTCTCACCTGGCCATCCTCGTTTTTGCAGGCTGTGGAAACAGTGCCCTGAGCTCCGACCTGTTCCAGCTCGGCTACACGGATGTCACCAGCATTGACTACTCTCCGGTGTGCATCGCGGGCATGCAAGCCCGCTACGCCCAGTGCCAGGGCCTGCAGTGGGTGGTGATGGATGCTCGGGACTTGGCCTTCGCAGACGGCACCTTCGACGTGGTTCTGGAGAAGGGCACGCTGGATTCCATGATGGTGGCGGAGATGGACCCCTGGAATGTGTCACCCGAGACCACGGCGCTGCTGGACCAGGTGCTAAAGGAGGTGAGTGGGCAGGACTCAAAGGTCGTTAGAGGCTCTGATCCCCTTGTGACAGTCGGTGCAGGGTGGGACCAGACTTGGTCCCAGCCAGGATGTAGACTCGTATCCGCCAGGCGTGGTGGACATGCCATGTGGATGTGTGATGGAGCTGGGACTGAGCATCCCTGCCACCCCCAGGAGAACAGCCCCAGCTGCCTGACTGCTCCAAAGCCAGGGGTAGAGTCGGCCTGGCCCATCCCTGGGCCCCTGTCCAGGTGGGAGCCAGGCAGCACTGGGGTCAGGTCTTGGCTCAGCTCTACGCTCTGATCTATGGGTCTGAGGGGAGCTGCCTCTCCCCCAAAGGGGGTGCTAGTTACTCCTCCCCACCCACGCTCTCCGTACGGAGCTCTTCCACCACCAGCATCTCCGCCAGCTACCGGGGCACATCCCAGCCATTCACCCCCTCCTGGAAACTGCTGAGCAGTGAGACACTGGAGTGAATGCAGTGTCCTTGGTTTGGCCCAGAGACCTCTGGCCACTGATGGTCTTGCTCTGCCCTGGGGCTGTATCCTGAGGTTGTGGAGGGGAGATGCTCTTGTGTTCCTTGCCTGGTCGTTCAGAGCTGGCTGATTTTGTCAGGGCAGGGATGTTGGTCCACAAGACTGCTGGATGGGCATCTCTGCTCTGAAGACAACACCAGGAAGGCAAAAGCGGGTCGTGGCGGGGGAACTGTGGGTCAAGGTTGAGAGGCTTCAGAAGAGCTGGGAGCCCAGGGCAGGGATGGCAGAGGGGGCTGCAGATTGGCACAGAGGGGCACTGGCAGAGCTGGGGAGGGGGGAGCCCAGGGCTGGGACGGCAGAGGGGGCTGCAGATTGGGACCAGGGCTGGGACTGGCTCCTTGGAAAGAGTTAAGGCTGCCTGCTCTTTCAGGACTGCTAAGGGTGTGAAATTCCTCTTCCCTGTTCCTCCCCAGTACAATGACTCATCAGGGTTGCCATGGTGAAGTGGCTGCAGAGCCTGTTGCCTGCAAATAGTTTCAGTGGCTCATCCTTTGATGTTGTGTTCGGGCCAATGCTGCCTAGGAAGCTGGCAGTGGCCATGGGAGCAGCAGGTCCCTGCCTCTGTTGGTGCAGGTGATGAGTGCTTGGCTTCACTCTGCCCTGTTGGGGCAGCAAGAGCCAGAGGGCAGCTCCGGTTGTGTCAGGGGAACTGCCTGCTAGGAAGATGGAGCTGGCTGTGGAATCTCCTCCCAGGGAAGGTCTGGCATAGGGGGCATCGCACTGGGGCTCCGGAGACCTGGATTCTGTTCCCACCTCTGCCCTGCTATCTGACCCTGGGCAAATCACTTCCCCTCCCACCCTTTGTCCAGTGAGGCTGTAAGTTCTCTGGCTCAGGAATGGTCTCTCGCTGTCTGTGCAGCGCCCAGCACCGTGGGTGCCTGCTCTCAGTTGGGACGTCTGCATGTCTCACCGATCCATGGGGCTAGCGTGCCTCTGACCTTTCTGGGAGGGTAGCCCGTGTAGCGATAGGCCCTCGGCCAGCACTTCTTATGAAAGTCAGCCCCGCGGCCTCACTACCCCAATACTGGCGCTCTGGCTAAATCACCCCGGTGTCTCATCGTGCAGCAAGATGTTTCCCCTTTGGCAGCCGTGCAATGCACAGATGTTTTGCAGAGACACAGAATGGCTTTTTCACAACACACCAAAATCTGGAATACAGCAGGTAATAAGATCCTGAGGTTAGGACAGAAAAGACATGCATGTAAACTTTACCATGCTGCAGCGTCGCCTGTCTCTGTAGCCCAAAGCATCCAGCATCTCATCTTTCCCTCACTGGTAGCCAGTTCCTATGCCCGCTCTGAACACCTCCATCTTCCGTTTCCAGTTACGGTCAGGCCGGTTTCGCATGTCCTGCTTCCCCTAGCTGCCAGTCCTTAGAAGTTCCTGTCTGGTCCTTGGCCTTCTATTGACTCTCCCAGGCAATTCCATTCATGCCTTGACCATCTCTGATCGTTCATTGGAACCAACAACCCAGCCATGCCGCTTCCCTACCACGATTAACTCTTTCAGCCCTACCAGGTCTCCATAGGGGGTGAGTGGGTAAAGCGAGGCCCCTAGTGTAGACCAAGTGTACGCTGACAGGAGTTTTTCTGCGTGTGTGTGTGTACATTCTACTACTTTCCTGAATGACATTAGCTAATTCTTCTATCAATATGGCTGCATCTTCACTGGGTTTGGGTTGGCATGGCTACGGCAGTCAGGGCTGTGGCTTTTTCACTCCCCTGACCAACATGACTAGGTCACACTTAAAGCTTTAAGTGTAGACCAAGTCTTAGTCTTCCATTTTTTTTCTTAAACCATTTCCCACATGCTGTTGTAATGTAGACGATTCAGTGAAGGGCTGGGAGCCCCAGCGTTCCCCAACAGGGGCGTGGATCCAGCCAGGAATCATCCCCTAGGGAAGGGTTGGGACCTTTGATGGAGACCTCTGGAACCAGACTGGCTAAAATGCTTGGAAGGCCTCTCCCTTGCCCTGGGCCTGGGCGTGGGACTGAGTGGGGTTCCTCCTGTTTTGACTGTGCCACATTGCTCTTGGGGGGGTGATCACGGCCCTCTAGGCTGAGGGGACAGAAAGAGGGTTTGGGCCCTGAGCATCCCTGCCCCAGGCAGGCTCACTGCCATTGGGCTCCCTGGGTTTTTTCTCCTGGTGCCTCCCGAGTCAAGTGAACCTGGGCACTAGGCACAGAAACAGGAAGTGTTAGAAACCAGAGCCCATCCCATCCCCCTTTGATTCCTGCACTTCGATCTTGTTAGCTGGGGACCCCCTTGCAGAGGGAGATCTGCCTGGCTTGTTCTCCCGGTTGCCCGTGGAAACCCTTGTCAGTATTGACTGGGCTGTGGCGTTACCATGGGGACGGGTGATGCCTCCAGCCCGCTATTAATTGGCACGATGGGGTGATGTGGCTGCAACAGCAGGAACCTGATTCAGCTCACCAGGGCAGGGCACTGGGGATCGCTGGCCCAGGCAGTGCTGCCCACTGGGATGGGAAGTCCCTTCCCCTCCTATCCTGCACCCGCTCTCCTCCTCTGCTTGGCCTTTTGCTTTCACTGGTTTCTCTCTCTCTCTCTCCCTCTAACTGGAGCTGGGTTCCTCCTAGGCCAGGATCTCCCCACCCCTGCCCGTTCTGCACCAAGTCCAGGCCTGCTCGGTGAGGCTACCTCCGTGGGGAACTTGCTCAAGGCCCTGGGCTCCCCTGGGGGCTTGCCCTGGGCCAGAGGGGTTGGGAAAGAGCCTGGCCTTCTGCTAAGCTTGAAACAGCCCCATGCTCTCCCCTGTGTAATCACTGCCTGGCTGTGGCTAACCACGCAGTGCGTGACATGGCAGGGGAAGGCCTCCCCCCCCCCCCCGCTGACTCCCATGTGCCGCAGCCACAAATAGACAAAGAATCAATCACCCCTTTGAGCCCTGTGAGCTTCCTTCCACTGCCCCCAGCCCCCTTGCTGCTCTAGGCCTGGGATCCCTAGGTGAACACAGCTCTGCCAATGCCCCTGGATCCTGACCCCCAGCCCCTGACTCCCAAAGGCTGGGGATAAGGACAAAGATCCTGCGTGTTTGCCCATGGTCCTGTCCACTGAGAGCTTGGCTGTGACCCAGCTGCCCTCTGTGGCTCAGAGCATAGGGCCCTGCAGCTGTGGGTGCTAGTTCTCTTCCCTGCCCAGATGCTGCTGTTTTGGTGCTGGGCTGTAAAGCGGCTGGTACGAGCAGCTCTGGGGCTCCCTGGTGGCTGCCCTCTCCCCCCAGTGTCCGCTCAGCAGGGCTGGAGTGTGTGGGGTAGGAGAGATGGGGGTGGGGGTTTAGTTCTGTGGAGAGCAGCGGGAGAGAAGGGAAGGGTGCCAAGAACTGGGGGGCCTAGGGGTGAGCTCTATGAGGGGGCGGTTCCTGTCCTTCAGGAGGAGGACAGCTAAGGGGGTTGGAGAGATGGGGTGACCCCTGCCCCCCCATGATGCTCCCTGCCCCACCTGGCCTAGAGGCAGCAGCAGTCACCCGCATGCTGGCTAGGTGCGGGGTGGGTGGAGAGAAGACCTAGGGCATCCCTATTGCTCAGCAAAGGGGTTTTCCAGGGACACCATGTGGCCCCCTCGCCTGCCCCAAACCAGTTCTGTGATTGTGACAAGAGGATCCTGCAAACTCTGCCCACCCCACTGGGAATCACGGGAAGTGTGTGTGGGCAGGCGGTTGCCAGGAGCAGCGGTCTCACCTAGTCCCTCTCCCCAGGGCAGGCTCTCTTGCTCCAGTCCAGTCTGCTCTGATTATCTCAAACCAGGGGGCTTCCTGTCCAGCTGGATGCTTTAGCTTCTCCTTTGGCGCCGAATAACCTCTTGCCCTCTGTCATTTACCCTTCACTTGCCTGCAGACTCTTTCCCCACCAGCCCTGGGCCACTTGCCGTGGGGCTGGGGCTGGGGCTGGGGCTGGGCCTGCCCCCTGGTGCTAGGGGCAATGGAAGTCACGTGGGCGATGGGTCCCTGCCAGCTGAACTGTGCTCTGATCTGTGCCCGTCTCTGCTCCCACTCTCACCACGGCTGGCAGCGATGCTGGCTTCCCAGAGAGGCCTGGGTGGAGGTTGGGGCTGGTGGTGCTGCCTGCAGCTGTCAGTCGATCAAGTTAAGCTCTCGTAACCTTCACTCCGACCTCAGTCCCTGCAGCCTCTCTGGCTTAGAACCGGGTGAAGCAACGTTCAAGGTGGGGTGGCTGGAGACGGGGGCTTTGTGTGCCCTGCTCTGGGACAGGACATCTCTGGGGTGGGGAGCAGAGCTGGGCTTAGCAGCACAGGGGGCTTCTCCCTGCAGCTGTGTAGGGAGAGCCAGACTCCTCTCTGCTCCTGCACGGCTGGCCTGGGCATGCTCTGCCCCCAATCCCATTGGCCCTTTTACAGCCATGTCCCATTGCAAACTCCTCCCCAATTTACGCCCCCTCCCCCAATCTCTCTTGCCCTAGGGAAAGGGCTTAGGGCTGGAGGGCAGCAGGCAGGGCTGGCCTGGCACTGTCATTACATGTTTGCTTTCCTCCTCCTCCCTCCCTGTTATGAGAGGAAGGAGCCGAATCCCTCTGCTCCTCTCCCCAGCCTGTTGGATTTGTGGACACTGAAGTACTGGCCAGGGGGCTCTGCCCTCCCTCTAGGCAGACCCCATGCGGTTGGTCCGGCTGGTGCTGCTCTGCCTGGACTGATGACCTGGAAACCCGTATTATGCCAACCTCCACTTGCGTCTGAGCAGCATCTCTCTCATGACTGTCCAACTGGCAGCTCCAATCCTCTTAGGGAGCAGCGCTGGGCTCTCGCTGTAACGAGATTACGGGCGGCTGCCCCAGCCCTTCCCAGCGACCATGGGGGATGTGTGCATGTGCACATCCAAACGGCACCCTGGTGCTGCGTGAACATGCATGGCCACAGCTGCGGGCAGGGGCCCAGACCTGCATGGGTGTGACTTGGAAGGCTGTGTATGAAACACAGCAGAGCACGCACACGTGAACATGTACAGACCCCGGTGCTCACCAGTGCATGTGGAGTTTCATGCCTCCCCTGCCTGTGCACAGGGGCTCTTGTGCCCATCACCCCATACGCCTCTCCATGGCAGTGCCACCTGGCTAGTGGCAGATCTGTGGACCCTGGGTCCTGCATTCGGAGCCCTGGGGCACCAGCTCCCCGCTGCGCGGGGGGAATGGGAGGAGGGGACAGACATCAAACGAGAGAGAAGAATTGGCAGAGCTGGGTGTGTGGGGAGCCCAGGGCTGGAGTAGCTGGGGGGCTGTGGGTAGAGATTAAGGGGCACTGGGACCCAGGGCTGGAAGAGGCGGGAGGGCGCTCTGGGTTGGGATTGGGGGGCAGAGGCAGTGCCGGGGGAGGACAGCTCATGTAGCTGGAGTGCCCAGCGGCCCCTGTGAGTTGTGCTAGGGAGTGATCAGATCCTGCTGCGCTAGTAGGGGATGGCGAGAGAGCCGGGGGGCCGCTTGGAAGCAGATGCTTCTTCCCGTGCCCATCTCCCCAGAGCCCCTCCGCAGCAGGTACTGGTGGATAAAGTTCTTTGAAGCTGTCTCTTAGCAACAGCCATTAGGCCTCTCTTAACTGGAGATTTCACAGCAGGAGACGGATCGCACCTGGTGTGTGATGGGCCCAGACCCTTCCTTCCCCAACCAGCCTGCTCTCAGCAGGGACCCCCCACCCCTCTCTCCTGCCCCCCAGGCAGCTCTGGGTACTGAGGAAACCGCCTTAGCAGCCTGAGCGGGGAAGATTTTGGCCTGGCGCTGGGAGCCCACGATAATGAATTTTTCACCAGACCGAAGCTCTGTCAATGTTCATGGTGCTGCTGGATTTTAACAGGGAAAGCGCAGCAGCCCAGGTCCCCAAAGGTATTTAGGCACCAAACTCCCACAGATTTCAGTGCAAGTTTGGTGCCTAAATGCATTGGGGGATCTGGGCCAGATGTTTCATGCCCTTCTTGGAGGCAGAAGAACAGACTAGCCAGGTCCCTGGGCTGATCGAGTCTGGCAGTTGCAGTGTAAAGTGCTGGATGCTGACCCGCTGTGGGACTCAGAGGCGCGGGAAGGGCCTTCTGAAGAGAGGAGGGCCCACTGGTGAGTGTGTGTTGCGTCCCTTTCTGCCTGCTCCACAGAGGAGCTGAGCCTGTTACAGCCCCAGCGAGGGAGCTTTGGCTCATGCTGCAGCAGCTCATGCTCTCCGCTCCAGAGGCCCCCGGTTCAAGCCTGGGCAAGTGGTCCAGGCTGGCGGGTGTCGCTCTAACAGCAGCGTAGGAGATGGAGAGGTGGGGTTTTTAGCCTTGAATCCATGGTGGCTCCCACAGCAGCCCTGAGTAGTTCCTCTGGTGTCATGAGCCAGGCTGCAGTTTTGCCTCTAAGATCCTCTCGCCTTTCCTTGGTCGTCACTGCTCTGTCAGCAGTGCCTGGTCCCCCGCTGGGAGCCCCCAGTGCTCTGTTGCCCTGCCCCATGCTGAGCGCTTGGCTGTCCCAGCAGTGGGCTGACATCCCTCCAGCCCTTGGCGGACGGGGGTGTTCTGCAGATTTCCTCTTCCTTTGCACTTCTCCTCTCCAGCTGCCTCCCCCGCCAGTTCATCCCAGCACTCGCCCAGTTATACCCCATTTTCCCAGCTGTGACATCCTTTCACCCACTCCCCTATCCCAGGCCAGCCCCTCTGATCACGCAGGTCCGTGTGCTCGGCCTTGTGGTGATTTCCTCTGCGAAGGTCCAGGCTGGCCTCCTCCCTGCTTGGCAGTTCACCAGCCTGGGCAGGGGGCTGCTTCCCCCACCCTTTGGAGGTGCTGCTTCCCTTTGCGCTGCGGCTGGCAACTGGCTCAGTGGAGAGCCCGGCTCTCTGCACTGAGCCCTGGTGGCTGTAAACCCTCCGGGCCAACTTACCACCTCCTGTGATTGAGTGACTGGCAGGGGTGCTGGCCCCAGCCGGCGGTGCTGGGGGAGCTGCTGAGGACAGGCTACTGCCTGGGGGTGGGGGGGCTGGTGCATCCTCTGTTTTTCACGCTAATTCCCCCTGGGTTGGGGGGCTGGCCCATGGCAGCGATATGGGGTGAGAGTCCTGACCCAGGTGGGGGCTGTTCTCCTGCAGATCTGCTCCTGTCCTTGCTCCTGCTTCCTGTCTCCTCTGCTAAGCTCTGTAATGTACCTTGCAGCGCCCTGCATACCCCTGTCAGCTGGGAGCAGCCCCTTTGACACCAATTCTTCCTCCTGCTAACCCTCTGGCATTGCCACAGAGCAGGAATTGGGGGGTGGAGGTAGAACCAGACTGGTGGCAGTGACCAGCAGCACCCAGACCTGCCTCAGAAACTCTGCCCCTGCAGATTGGGGCTTTCACAGCTCCATTTCCACCCTCCGCTGAGCAGAATTAGGTGGGGCATGTCTGGGAGCAGGGGTCCCAGGTGTGGCTTAAGGGGCGGATTCTCCTAGCCCTAGAGCTGGGTCTGAGCTGGGTCTGGGGGCGTGGTCACACTGGCTCTCAGGCAGTCCAGTGGCTGCTGGCCGAGCGTGACTGTGTGCTGGCTGGGTGACATCAGAAGCGGCTGGCTCCTGGCGCTCCAGCCGTCCTGCAAAACAGGAACCCTTGGGACCGGCAGGCCCAGCTCCCCCTGGGCGGTGAAATGGAGGCACAAAGGGCTGTGATTAGTTCTTCCGGTGTCTGGTTATTCTCCCCAGCTCTGTGCATTCAGGCCCAGGTGGCTCCTGGGCCGTGTCCTGGTTTTGCCCCAGTTGGGCCCCTCATCCTGGCTGCGTTCTGGATGGCGAACGCCTTGCTAGGGCAGGCTTCCTGCTCAGGGCTCCCAGTGCCTGGAGTAGGGACATTCCCTGTGGAGGGACGTGGTCTATGCAGCCATCCCAGCCTCCTGCGGAACGAGAATCCTGACTCCAGCTCTCTTGGAGGAGGCAGTGAAGGCTACTTGGGGTCCTGCTGAGTCCCTGGAGCTGCCCCATGCAGCACTGAGTGTGAGTCAAAGGACACAGCCTTCTGGTCTCCAGGGCAGAGAATTGAGCTCAGGCCCCTGAACCTTCTCCAGCATAGTTCTGAGCACGTGTAGCTGTCCTAAAGGGCCTGACTTCAATGCATGCACCACCCCTTGCCTCCTGTTACCCACAGCTGGAATCTTCCCAGTGTGGGGCAGGGGCTTTCTGCCCCCCATCTAAGGGGGATTGGTGTGGAGGGGGTGGGAGTTCATCGCTGTGGCTCATGTATACGTGATCTTCCAGAGCCCTAACTATGTGCACGGACTCCTTTCCCCCACCGAGTGCCCCAGACCCTGCCCCTTGGGGTGGGCGTTCGTGCCTTTCTGCTTCTGGGGCCCATCTAGGGCAGGTAATTTAAATATCCTATTGCCCCCTCCCCTTCCCCAGCTGCTGGAAGGAGGGGCAGGGGGGAGGGCTCTTGCCTGATCACTCTGGGTGTGTGATCTGCTGCCTTATATGTGTGGGGCAGGCCTCCAGCATCAGCTCCTCGCTGTCCAACTGTCTGCACTGGGGCTTTTCCTGGCCCAACCCACCCAGGGAAGGAGGAACAGGCTGCTGGGTGCAGGCCAGCCAGGGGAGCAGTGTCTCCCTGTAGCATCCTGTCTGTGTCCTGGGTGTTGGTTTAGGGACTCTCTCTCCTCTGAGAGATGATGGGGGCTCTCGCCACTTGCCCTCGTTCTGAGGCTGCTAGCCCCAGAGAGGGGCCTCCCATTCATAGAGAGAACCTCCTTCAGGAGTGAGGGGCTGGGTCTCTGGACATCAGACAGGAGCAGCTGCTTACACTGAAGGGGAGGATGCAGAAATAACCTCCCTGCAAAACCTCCCTCTGCCCCATGTGGATAGCAAAGAGCGGGGCTTGCGTGCCCCATCAACCCCAAGTCATGCAGCCTGGCCTCCTCGCTCGGCCCAGCGGAGGGGACCCTCGGGGAGGGGGGGCTGATGTCTGTTTAAGCCTTTGAGGTTCAGAGCGCTGGGCAAGTGTAGAGCTGGGGGGCTCCAGGCTTTCCTGGGGGCAGGTGCCTGCGCCAGAGTGCTAGGGAAGGCCACTGTGGCTGAGCGAGCGGACCAGAGTGCTCACTTGTGTTGCTGGAGCCAATGACTGTGCTGGCCAGGAGCACCTGTCATGGGTTTCAGGGTAACTGCACCAGTATTCCCCTCTGCCCCCACCCTCCTTGGTCTTCTCCAGGAATTCCCAGCCACGTCTCCAGTCGTCAGCTGTCTCTGGACCTTTGTTCCCTGACAGTGACAGGCAGGGACCTGTGTTCCACTCCCTTCGGGGGGCAGGGGTTTAAGGCTGCACAGCTCTGTGCTGTACACCGTCCCCAGCAAGCTGCTCTGCCTAAAGGCCAATCCCTGGGTGTCACGGAGTGTGGGGGAGTCCGGGGCCTGCACCCCTCTTCCTGGGATTCACTGTGACTCTCAGCCAGCCAGTAAAACAAAGGTTTATTGGACAATAGGAATACAGTCTAAAACGGAGCTTGTGGGTACAACCAGGACCCCTCAATCAAGTCCTTCTGGGGGAGCAGGGAGCTTAGACCCCAGCCCTGGGGTTCCCTGCGTTCCACCACCCAGCACCAACCTGAAACTAACCCCCCCCGCCCTCCAGCAGGCTCTCTCCTGCAGCCTCTGTCCACATTCCTGGGCAGAGGTGTTACCTACCCCTCCCCCTCCTGGCTCAGGTGACAGACTCTCAGGTCTCCCATCCCCAGTGAAACTCCCCTGCCACATTTCCAGGTCAACACTCCCCCCTCCCTGCTGCGTCACACTGGGCTTGCTTCCTCTCCCAGGGCTATGAGCAGTGTACTGCCAGCAGTTACAAGTTACCCCCAGCTCTTCTGAGCAAGCACCTTTATTCTTACGGTAAAAGCAGTACAGAGAAAACCTCCTAAAACCAATGAAAGTGCTTTGCCATGGGCTGACGCTTGGGCGAGGTCACCCCTCAATCTTATGGGGCCCTGGTAAGTCAAAATCTCCCCAACCCTTCCACAGAGGTTGGGGCTCCCTCAGGACAGACGGTCCCTGTCCGTTTGCTGAATCAAAACGAAGCCCCTGAGTCAGTTTAAATGCAGCCTATTTATCTCCTAAGCTCTTTCCTTGTCCGTTGCTCTGTGGAGACCCAGTTTGAACCAGGACATGTCAGCCTCCGTCTTGGGGAGGGGGAGGGTGGGGAACGGACCTCTCTGCAGGTGTTTATAACCTGAGTGATTCACCGTAATCATCCCCATCTTTTCGTTCCTGGAGGAGCTGTGGGAACCCTGCCCCTGGAGTTGCATACAGTTCCTGGCCCACAGTGGCACATCAGCTTAATATCGCATGGTCCCCAAAGCTATTGTATGTGGTTGCACAATCTGTGTCAGCACCAACCTGGGAAGCCCAGGGCTGGCCCTTCTCCTGCCCTACGATGCTGTGGCCGTCCTGGATGGGCCCTGGTTAGCTCTATCTCCCAAGGCCCAACTTCGACCTCCTCCCTCTCTGATCAGAGGATGCCCAGCGACTGCATTTTCCGGACTAATAGCCCCTGCGTTGCCAGTGGCACCAGCTGTGGATTCCTCTCTGCATCAAACGATGGACAAATGGATGGTGTCCGTGGGAGATACCGGCCCCTGTATTGCCGGAGGATTAAAGGAGTATCTTTTACCCTGCCACAGAGATCCGTCCTGCGTGGGTGGTCCCTCCCCTGCCCGCCTGCTGCAGAGCCCCCTCCCCACCGCCAGCATTCGGCCAGGACTGCAGCAGCAGCTCCCTGGCGCTATAGCCCTTTGGCTAAGGGTGAGTCATGAGAGATGAAGGGCGGTCGGTCCCCACCTGTCAGGGACCCAGGCAGCCGAGTGCGGGGGAGTTCCCGGCTCTGCGCCGTGCCCTCCCCATCAGGCTGCGCTGGGAGTAGCTGTGCAGCAGAGTGCAGGGAGGCCGCCAACGCTGGCTGCTCATACCAAGCAGCGCCGTTAGCATGCTGAGCACGCCGGCGCTGGCCGTAAATGCCTTTGACATTGGATAAAGCCAAGCAAGAAAATTGATGTTCTTTTCCATCCTATTAGCAGGAGCTTAGTTCCACTGAGGAGAAAATGATGATTAAAAGGGTCAAGTCCTCTCTGCTTCAAACACCCCGTACCTTGGACACTGTGTTTTCGAGCGCAGCTCAGGGACGTTCTGGCGTGGCAAGCACAGTGGGGGGCTGGGATGGGGGCACTCTGCACAAACAGCCACTTGGGTGGGGAGCATGAATCCTGGAGCTGTTACCTTGTGGAGGGAGGGGTGGCACCGTGAGGTCCTGCCACCTGTGGGGGTGGGGTAGCTCTACCCTCGTCTGTGCTGGGCATGCACAAGAGTCCTGAGAAAAGACAAAGGAAAACCGCCCCGCTCCCCCGCCCTCTCGTAGCAGTTGCACCTGGGGACCCTAGTGGGCTTTCTCGTTTGGGGGCTGTGGGAGCTGCAGCCCCAGGCCTGGCCAATGCTCCTGCTGCAGCCTTTGTGCTGTTGGGTAAAATTGTCATCCCTGCAGTGAGCCTTCCCCGTGTGAGCAGGGTGGGGGTCAGACCCCTGGAGGGGTGCAGAGCAGGTGGAGGAGGCCAAGCATGGTCTCTTGGCAACAGGAGGAGCCAGGGCTGATGGCGACA
Organism: Natator depressus; assembly: GCF_965152275.1. NCBI lineage: Eukaryota > Metazoa > Chordata > Testudines > Cheloniidae > Natator > Natator depressus. The sequence continues at coordinate 7,880,142 of NC_134242.1, forward strand.
AATGCCAGCTCCAGCAGCAGGGAGTAGGCCGCGGAAGAGGGCCAAGGACAGCGCAGGCTGGAATCTGCTAGATCCCGTAACATCCCTTCCCCTCCTTTCAGTGGGGGCCGGCCGCTGCTTCACCCTTTCCTGCCCAGCTGCACTGTGCTGCCGGAGGGGTGGAGGAAATTCTTTCCAAACCCCTGTGGTGAGCAGCAGATGCCCTGAAACTGGGGATCAGCTGCCCCCTCCCTGCATAGCCTGAGATCTGTAGCAAGATGGGAGGTGACCCGTTTTCTGCACACTCCTGGAGCAGCCGACAGGTTGGAGGGATGCCCTGGCAGGGATGGGGGTGAAGTGTTCCCTGGATTTGGAGAGGTTCCCGCCCAGGAGGGGAGCCTGGCACAGTGCAGGGGGGTCCTTGACCCTGTCCCCTTTAACCTTTTCCTCTCAGGTCAGCAGAGTCTTGCGGCCGGGAGGCCGTTTCATCTCCATCACCTTCGCCCAGCCGCACTTCCGCAAGCGCCACTATGCCCAGCCCGCCTACGGCTGGTCCCTGCGCCACTCCACCTACGGCACTGACTTCCACTACTTCCTCTACGTCATGTGCAAGGGCCAGGAGCTGTCCCCTGCCGACCTGGCGCTGGGGCGGAGACTCCACGAGCCGCCCGGCCCCGCCTGCCCGCCCAGCTTCCTCCAGGCCTCGGACAGCGAGGATTATCTCAGTGCTATTGAGCTGTGAGTGGGAAGGGCCTGCCACAGTTGTAGCAGCAAGGAGTTCTCCAGCCAACTTGGGGGCCTAAACCAACCAGTGCCAGCTGCAGCTGCCAGTGCCAGATTCATGGGGCTGGGTGACAGCGGACTCCTCTAATCCAGTGCCTTGCCTATGGCTGGTGACAGGAGCCCAGCCCATCCTTCCAGCCACCTGGGTGCCGTGAGACCAAAGGGAATGTTGCTTTGCAGCCAGCTCAATAAAGTTGGTTTCTCTCTAGTCGCCCAGACCAGCCCCTCATCCTGGTGCTGTCGATCTCAAGGCTTCAGAACATGGCTATGTTCCCAAAGGCCCCCTTGTCCCAGGACCCCAGACTCCCCCACCCCTGAAGGTCTGGCCTGTGTTGACTGCAGTTCCCAGCAGCCACTGGGGTCAGGCTGCCCTAGGGGGCTGTTGTGTCTACAACTCTGCTCCCCCCACCTCTCCATAGCAGGGTGGCTGCAGCCTGTTCCTCCAGCAGCAGCCGTGGGGGTGACACAGGGAGCGCCCCACATCTGGCTGCAGAGCATAGTGGGAGAGGGGTGGCATGGGGGCTGGGGAAGCTTGCTGCAGCCCTGCCAGTCCATTGCGGTGTGCACGCTCCGTGGGGCTGGATGTGAGCAACGCCCGAAACCTGCTGCAGTTCTGCAGGAAGCCAGGGGCAGGCCAGGCGGAACCGGGGAAGAGCTGGCAAAGGGCACTTGTGTGGGGAGGCTCAGGTTGACTCAGCTCCTGGACGAGCGTGGTGCTTTGGCTCTCTTTCCCCCCCCCCCCCCCCAGGTCGCTGGTCTTTGTGGCTGGTAATGAAGCTGCCAGAGAATCCCTGAATCATATTAATTCCCTCCATCCATCTTTGGGGGGGATGCGGGGAGAGGAGCCGGCCTCGCACGCTCTCAAGTAGATTTCACAGCAGTGCAGAGGCAAAGGGAGGGATTTTAGCATTCGCCACAAGCAAATCGCTCTAATCCAGCTTCTGTCCTCGCATGATTAGGAAGCATTATGCCAGCGAGAAAGGGGCAGGATTCCCAGCTCCCTGCTCAGTCAGCCGTGCCCTGGGGAGCTCTCACCCACAGCGTGACCCCGGCTGGGTCCTCCCCTGCTCAAAGGCTCCTTGTGCAGCTCCCCGGGCAAGGGAACCTGTGGCCTTGCTGGGGTTGGGGGAGGGGAGGGCTATCCCTTAAATTGTTGAATTTGGATGTTTTATGTGTTATTTTACTACGCATGTGGCCAGAAATAGTGGGGGAGGGGGAGAGGCTGGTTATACCATATACAATCAGGGACAGATGGGACATGACAACCTACTGCTTCGGTGTCACGCACTGGTCGCTGGAGTGAAGCCGGCTCCTGGGCTGGAAGAAGCCAGGCCGCTGAGGTCAGCAGGGGCTCAGGCCCTGGGATTCAGGACTCAAGAGTTGCTTGGTCCAGCTGGCTGCCTCTTTGCGGGAGGGGTGAATTCTGCCCAGTGTTGCTTCAGTTCTGCCCTGTGCCCCAGCATGGCGAACCCACCCTGTTCCCTGGCATAACTGCTTGCTCCACGGCTAGGACGGGAATTCACCCTCCTTGTCTGGTCAGCCTGGGCCTTGCAGCGCTTTGCATGGGCCCCTGTCTCCTGGGTTGGGAAGAAGATTCCACTTCCACCATGTCAGTTGCTGGCTTCCCCATCTCTTCCCAAGGCTGCCTCTGCACCTCCCACACAACAGCATCCCAAACATGGCTGGGTAGGCAAGGCTAAGAACCACCCCTATCCTCCTGTGCGTATTCCCTGGCCCCCACGTTGCCCCTTCGCCCGTAGATCATCATTCAGTGTCATTGTGTGGCACATGCAGCCATTCCGGTTGCCAGGGTAGTTCAGTCCTTAAGTGCATCAGCCCCTTCTGCATTGATGGGAACCTTCCCACAAACAACACCCTGATATTAAAGTGGATCTGACCCCCGCCCCCCGCCTTTGGTCAGTCCCAGGTTCTCCCCAGTGAGCCCTCATGCCACCCTATCCTGCTGTGGCGTTGGCTTTTTTCACCCTTTTGTTGCTCTCCCTCGGCTGGTGGAGGCCTACTGATTAGTCCCGCTGCCTTTGGGCTGTATCTGTGAAGCCGACTCATTTGCCACATATATGTGGGAGCTTGTAAATGTCAGCACTCTCCTTGTTAGTCATCTGGCTGGCTCCCTCGTGCGTGCACACCTTTTCAGCTCCTCGGAGATGCTGCAGCCGTTGAGTTGGAGCCGCGGCACTGGATTGGCTACTAGTGCCTGTCCACCCACACGTGTCTGAGAAAAACTATTATGTTTCCCAGTGTTTATATTAGCTCTGCATAAAATTTGTGTGCATGAAATCTTTAATGTTGCTCCTGACCTAGATTTATCTGTGTGGATAGAACGGGTGGAAAATTCACTTCACTTTTCAGCTGTCACTTTGGGAGCAGTTGAAGTTAATTGGGTTGGTTCTTTCCCATGTGGTCTGCAAGGCTTGTGTAGAATCCATACGGAATGGGCAGGGTCACCGTGAAAGCCATGGGAGGTTGGGGGGGAACCGTTTTTCCTGAAGTCCACCAATTCGCTCTTGAAAGTTTACCGGGGCGATTTGGGGGATCTCAGTGCAGTTCCAAGTGAAGAGCTGGCTATATCGAAGACTCCATGAGTCTAATTTACAGCATCATCGGTGGTATCGTTAGCAAATCCAAGGGCTCAATGCGGCTGGCTAGATCATTCAGAAGAGTATGTGTACTCTCAAGGTCATGGGTTTGTGCCTCATATTGGGTGCAACCCTTTATCGTTACAGGGGTAACGCTGACATTCTCTGGCCTGTGTTGTACAGAAGGTCAGACTTAATTTACTGGACCTTTCCAGCCTTAGACTCTATGAGCCCTGCAGAGCCAACTCCCCTCTAGCAGAGGGAGCTCCGGGTCCAAGCACTGTCGTGAGGCAATTGGGGTAAGTTTGCACTGATGCAGCCTCTGTTGTTGTTTGTATTTTGGTACCATCTGTGGAGCATGATCAGGGCTTGGGGTCCCTTTGTGCTTGGTGCTGTGTGTACATGATGACGGGAGTCCCTGCCCCAAGGAGCTATTGTGTGGGCAAATCCAGAGCGTGTCTAAGGTGATCAAAGTGGGATTATGTCCCAGCAAAAAGTGCATTTAAAAAGCAAAAAGAGCATTCAACAAAGCAATTCAAGAGGTTTTAATTGATCGGAGAGAATGGGTCCCTCTTTCCATTCCCAGGGGAACGAAAGCAGAGGAGGAGCTGGCACTACACCTCTTTGGGCTCAAACATCCCTGTTCCTGCCACCACTTGGGCCTCCCGCTGTCTGGTTTGGCTGCCTCTGATTTGTGTTCTAGCTCTTTGGGAGGGCTCTGTGGGTGGGAAGGAACTAGAGTAAGACTGCATGTGTCAGGAGAGAGCATCGCCTGCAGAGAACGCGCCAGAATAACTGAACTTGTGAAATCGCAAATGGCTCCCGGTCCCCCAAAAGCGGGGACTCCTGCTGGCTGGGGCGCCTGCCTCTCTCCAGCTCGCCTGTCCGCTAGAGAACGCCTCTGCAGCTGGGAACGTGACGGGAGCCGGCAGCAGCTGAGCTGGGGTGCCTGGCTGTGCAAATGCAGAAGCCTGTTCTAGCTGCTTCCTTCAGGGCTGGGCAGGGCCCAGGGACGGCTTTGCTCTTTGGCAGCTGGCACTTGTGTCACCAGAGGCTGATAGCCCCACGAGGAGGCAAACATACAGGGAGTCAGAACCACCGTCGCTCGCTGCCCCGGGGCACAGAAAGCCCTGTGAGGGGCGAGTCCTCGGAGAGCTGGGCATTGGCTGTGGTGATGGGTGGGGTGAGATGGGTCAGCTGTCTGGTGGGAGAGCAGGGTCACTCGAAGGCCAGGCCATGGCCACTATGGCAGGAACCAATGAGGGGCACAGTCGGGTTAACTGGTTAAAAATTGCACCCATCAGTTGGAGGCCAAGCAACGGCCTTGATGCCATCACAGCTGGGTTTCCGCAGCCAGCAGGCTGCCTCACTGTGCTCTCCGAGGGTGCTCTGAGCAGCTAGCCCGTGGGGCCCCAGAAACACCCCCTGCTCCAAAGACAAGGGGTAGGTTTGTTCTAGAGCCCCTCCCCTTGCCACCTAGGATGATGGGATTCCTTCCGCAAAACCCATAACCCCTCTGTCTGGGCCTACAGTAGCCATTTGGGATCACCGAGCCCTTCCTGGGACTGTCACTTGCGGCTTCCTCTGGCTTATGCCACCTGTGAGATGCTCCTTCCCTGTGGGTCATTGTATCCCTGGCCAGAATCGCGATCTCAGCATCTAGAGAGACACAACACTTCAAGCTGGCTGTCCTAATTCTTCCATCTCCCTGCCTGGGAGTGACTAAAGAGGGCTGAAAGCTCACCAGCTGCCTTTAGATTAAGCCAGGCTTTCAGCCAATGGAATTTATATTTTTTTAAATAATTATTTGGCATCTCAAAAGCGACAGGCCCCAGAGGGCCAACTCCTTAGCAGGTGTAAATCAGCATTACTCCATTGAGGTCAGCGGCCCAATGCTGATTTACAGCAGCTGAGGCCCTGACCCACAGAATTCAGTGGCACAGGTTGGGCCGGGCCGGACTCTTTCCTTGCTGACAGGGTCCCAGTGCAGATGCCTGCTAGTTACCCAGTGTGACTCCATCAAATTCCATTCCGCCGGTGACCCATGAACTGATCTGCCACCAGCCTGCTGGGAAACTGGACCCCTTTGCTCGGGGACTGGCCAGAGGTAGGAAAATGGATAAGCTCTGATGCGAGTGAAGAGGTTGGGTAGTGTGTGGTGGATCGGAGGGGAAAAGCGAACCGCTCAAGACCTTGGTGTGTTAGCGAGGATTGGGATAGGCTGGGGCTAGATTCCTGTGTCACCTAGAACATCCAGAGGCAAAGGGAAGGGTTCTCCAGCAGCAACCGGCTGCAACGCTGGCAGCTAGAAAGCTGCGGGATCTGGGTGGCTCACTGGCACCCTGAGCCGGTGAGGCCCTCCCCATTAGCACAGGGGGTACCCAGCACCACTTGGCTTCAAGCCCATCCATCTCTGAAGCCATTATAAAGAGAACATTTGGCAAAGCCTCGCCTCAGAGCGGGCCCTGTGCAAATAAACACATGAACTGACTGTGTTGCTGGCCTATCGTGAATGTTCTTTGTCTGGAGCCCGCTGGTGGGAGGTATGCCCTGGCACCTGGCAATGTCAAATGTCTTGATGTGATGCTGGCCCCAGCATCCTGCATGTGAGGGCAGGTGACTGTTCACTGTTGCCTTTCGGTAGCTCAGCAAGCCTTGGGATGGGGGGTCCAGGGGGAGTGATACCAGCACCACTAACTGGCCATTGAGCAATACTACCCAGGGCAGGTGATGGCACTCTGGGCTGGAAGTAAATGGGAGACAGTTTCTGGCCTCACAGGGGGACATACTTGGTTTTTGCCAGGATATGCTCTGCATAGGGACAGGTCTAGCTAGATAAGCAGCCCTGCAATGTGGTAAAACAGGGATCTGCACAGTGCCAGCATCTTCCTGTCCAGTTAAATCTCTGGGCACAGTAACTTTTTCCCCAGTGTACCTTTTGGAGGCTGGCCCTTTAAATTTAGCAGCGACATGCAACTGCAGCCCTAAAGTAGCCATCTTGCACCTCGTAGCTGTTGGCAGCCTCTCTGGGCGGTGAGGCCCTGTTGTTTCCTCCTTCTTAATACTGAGGAGAAGGCAGGTTTCTCCAGACATTTTACTCCTGGGGGTGGGGGGCAGGGGCAGCAGGTTTGTATAATTTTTGGTGGTGCCCAGAATGGGTCCAAGTCCTGCCCCCCGCCCAACACCTGCCTAACACTCTGGGAGGGAGTTTGGGTAGGGGAGCGGTGCAGGCACTGGGCAGGAGTTTGGGTTCAGGACGTGGTTTGGGGTGCAGGCTCTGGGAGGGAGTTTGTGTGTGGGGTGTGTGCTCTGGGCTGGGACAGGGGGTTGGGGTGTAGGAGTGGGTATGGGGGGGCGGGCTCTGGGAGGGAGTTTGTGTGCGGGCTCTGGGCTGGGGCAGGGGGTTGGGGTGTGGGAGAGGGTGAGGGGTGCAGTGTTTACTTTGGGTGCCTCCCAAAAGCAACCTGCACACCCCTCTAGCAACGGCTCCTAGGCTGGAGGGCCAGAGAGTGTCTGTGCGCCACTGCCCACAGGCACCGCCCCCGCAGCTCCCATTGGCTGCAGTTCCCAGCCAATGGGAGCTGCGGAATCAGTGCTCAGGGTGGGTGCAGTGCATGGTGACTCCCCACCCCACCCCACCCCAGGCCATAGGGCTGTTCCAGCCGCTTCCAGGAGTGGCATGGAGCGAGGCTGGGCAGGAAGCCGCCTTTGCCCTGCTGCACTGCTGGTGGTGGTGACTGGGGCCCGCTGAGCCCTTTTAAATTGCGTGGGGGTGGCAGGTGAGGCTGGGAGATGCTCTGGGGCAGGCATGCGGGGGCGGCAGGCAGGGCCGGGGGAGAGACCCAGCCCTAAACATTGGTGGAGCCGGGCCCCCGGGCCCTGAATATTCCTGGAGCATGGGCACCAGGGGCCCATATAACTCACTGCCCTTGCCTGGGGGAGAGAGTCTTGTGTGTGCAGAGTGGGACCCACAGGATTTGGGAAGCATCAGAGGGGTAGCCGTGTTAGTCTGGATCTGTAAAAGCGGCAAAGAGTCCTGTGGCACCTTATAGACTAACAGACATAGTGGAGCATGAGCTTTCGTGGGTGAATACCCACTTTGGGGGAGGACTGGGTTTACAGGTGGCCTGATCAGACATACCCATTCCCACAGTAAATTAACCCTGCGCTTGATCACTTCCAGGAGCCAGACTGTGTGCTGGAGCTTGCAGCCAGCAAGGAGTCACTAACCATTGCTCTAATGTGGGCATGAACCGTGCTTTAAGCCCCTCCAGCTAAAAAGTCACTGTGGGGACAGAGAACGGGCAGGAAAGGGGACTGTCGATAAAGGCTGAAGGCTAGGGCAGGATGGGCTTTGGAAGAGGCTGGGGGAGTGGGCCTCCTCCCCTTGCCCTTGTGGGGGGGGATGGGCAGGGGGCAGGCTGCTCTCAGGAAGGCAGGTTAGCGTCCCCTTTAGTGCAATCAGCTCCCATCTCAGTGCTGTGCGGCCTCTGGAGGGGAATCTCTTCATCCTGCTAGCCCAGCGCTTGAGCTGACCCAGGCCTCACACCGTCAGCTCTGTGGGAAACCCTGGCAGGATAGTCCATGGAAACTGCCGGCGGTCTGCGCCGAGTCAATAGCATTAATCAACACCCCTCTGGGCTACGGCAGCCCTTGACAGATCAGCCTCAGCAGCTCCCGGGGCTGCCTGGTGAGGCTCTGGCCCTTTCTCACTGGTGCTGCTCTGTGAGGCTGGCCCTGGGCTGTGCTTCGGTTTACACTGGCATAGGTTGGGTGACCTCTACCATAGAGACCCCGTGCTTCTGCCTTCCCTCCCTTTTACCCTCTTGTGGCTGGGCTTTGCTGCTTTGCCAGACCAGTTGGGCTGAATCAGAAATGCTTTGGAGCCTCCTGGCCTGACCCTGGGTGGCAGGGGCAGATCTGTTCCCTTGTCCCACAGGCTCAGGTTTGGAAACGGCCACAACCCAGGGCTATGAGAAGCAGCAGCAACTCTTTGTGATTACACTGGGGTGTGTGTGTGTGTTTGTACTGGGGGGAACCTGAGCCGTCTGCTTCCTGGTCATGACCTTCCCATACTCCCACTGCTGGGGGATGGCTCCCTCCACCCTTCCGAACTGTAGTTAGCATAACAAGCCTTCCTTCCTTTCGGCTGTGAGCCCTTTGCTGGAGGGGCTGTGTCTCCCTGTGTGGCTGGACAGGACCCAATACATTGTGGGCCTGAGGCATTTACACCCGGGTAATTCTATGGATGGCAGTGGAGTTACTCCAGATCTACACCCATGACAGTGCGAGGAGCACCCAGTGCTCTCTCTGGGTGCTCACAACACCCCATTAATGCTGGTCACTCAGCCTGCAGCTTCCAGCCTCGGGAGGCCTCTCCCCTCTAGGGACCTCACAAGCCTGTCTCTGGATAAAGGGCTCCAGCTCCGATGCTGGGCTCCATATGAGGAACTGAAGGGGCTTTCCCCCTACACACAGGTTCAGTGGGAGACCAAAGCACCGGTGCTGCAGAGAGAGTCCATTGCAAGTGTTAAGCTGCTGGAGAAAGTCCCCTGGTGCAGGCAGGGACTTTGCCCTGGGCTGTAGTCTCCACTAGAGGTGGTCTCCTTGTGCAAACAGCCCATTAGTTTGGGAGGATGCAATCGAATTGGACCCCTGCCCACCCATGTGGATCCAGGACTGGAACTGCAGGGAGCCAACCCCAGCCAATCTTTCACAATGCGGGCCTTACATGGGCTCCTTGGGGCTGGGGTTGTGTCCGCTTTTTGTGGATGGTGTGAATACTTCAGTAGTGGTCACGGTGGGGAAGGCCTGTCTTGGTGCCCCCTGCTCTGTGCTACTGAAGGCAGGTGCCAGATGGGAGTCCCAGGGAGAGGCTGGCATCTGCCAATCTGATTCAATAGGGAGATCTAGAAGGGGATCAGGATGTTAAAAAATATGAATGTAAAATGTGCACCTGAGAGACTCTCTAGCTGGTGCTGAGAATCCAGAGATTCGGGGGCAGCTTCATCTCTCCTGCAGCTCAGGGGGCACAGACAGGAGTGTCCAGAGAGCTCGGGACATGGATCAGCAAGGGCGAGATCTGTAGACACCCGTGTTCCACCATTGGCCCCATACCCACAGGCTTCCTTTCCAGCAGAAGGAGACAGGAGCTGGCCCAGCTGTAGAGACACTTAACTGCAGGGGGCTCAGACCCCGAGGTACCCCCCCTCCCCCAGATACTGAGCATTTTGGGGATGGGCGTTTATTCATGTCAGCGTTAAGCCATGTAAATACAGCTTGGGCAGACATAGGGTGTGTGTGTGTGTGTCTCTTGGTGAGGGTGTACTGATGGTGTTTGTGGAGTTCCTGTATGCATGTGGCTCAAAGTCATACACACAGATTCCCATACAGAATGTGGGTCTCTGAGTACCTATGTTGAGCGTGTGTGTAGGCATCTGGGAGCGTGTGCACTTTGCATGTGCGTATATGAGGCTGTCGGCCAGCCTATGTGACTGGCTGTGCATCTGTGGTTCTCTGTGTGTGGGTTGAGTGCATATGGGTGTGTCTTAGGCTCAGTGTGTTTGTAGCATGGCTCACTGCCTGTAGCTGTGGTGTCTGAATTTGACTCTTTACATAAGAACGGCCACACTGGGTCAGACCAAAGGTCCATCTAGCCCAGTGTCCTGTCTTCCGACAGTGGCCAATGCCAGGTGCCCCAGAGGGAATGAACAGAACTGGTCATCATCAAGGGACCCATCTCCCATTCCCAACTTCTGGCACATAGAGGCTAGGAACATCATCCCTGCCCATCCTGGCTAATAGCCATTGATGGACCTAGCCTCCATCCTTCCCTTACTCAGAAAAAGCAAGGTTTCAACCAATGCAAAAGCTAGTTTAATAAATGTAAAAGAACAGAGAAGGAAGGATTGGCCCCAATGTGTATGTGTGTTAGAGTGGCCCAGAAAGATAAATAAGCACCCCTTCCTCCTCCAAAATAGCCCTTGAATTGCCAAGTGTATTTCCCAGTGGTTTAAAGGAAATTCCCAAGGCCTGTGGAAGGCTCCAGCCTCCCCTCTCCAGGGGCTTTTGATGGTCTGTAGGGCTCAGGAAAGGGTGCAGAGCTTTGCCCCTTCTGTATGTCCCAGGTCAGATTGGCAGACACCCTGGGGGGCTGTCGCCTTCTGCTGCAGTGTGGGGCAAGGGTCACTTGCAGGTTTGAACTAGAGTCAGTGGTGGATTCACTGCAACTTGACATATTTCAATCAAGATTTGTGGGTGTCAGTAACTGAGTCAGAGGTTATGGGGCTATTCCAGGCTTGGTGGGCGGGGTTCTGTGGGCTGCAGTGTGCGGAAGGTCAGACTAGATGATGGGCCCTTCTGGCCTTAAAGTCTGTGAGCCTATCTGGGGCTTCTTATCAGCCTGTGCCTAAGGCAGCAACAGAGAGAGCACCTGATGGCCTGACCATTGACCCCCTTGCTGCCCTGGGGCACCCCTTCCTCCTCAGCTCCACTGGATTCTACGGCCAATGAGCCCTTGTGTTGACCCTTGTGATGTGCCTGCCTGACTGTTGAATTGAGATGGAAAGCAATGCTGGCTCCACTTTGGTCCGGGTGCCTCTGGGACCAGCCTCCTCCTCCAGCTCCCTGCTGCAGAGTTCCTTCCACCCAGCTGCCGCAGGATGAGGGCAGCTCCTCTGAGAGGCCCCAGTAAAATATTTAACAGCCACAAGCCGCTCAGCAGCCTGGTTTCTATTTCTGTCTTAAGCAAAAACTAGGTCACCTGCTGCCCTCCCTCCCTCCCAGCGAACCTGCAGGGACTTGGAATGTGACCCTCCGGGACGCAGCAGCAGGCCTGAGCTAGGGGTTCTCACCCTATCTCCTGAACCCCAAGCAACGCAGAGAGTCAACCCACAGAGAGAGGTGGCAACTGCAGCAAAAATACCTGTGACCCAGTGCGGTTCTCCAGGGGTTGTGATTGCCTGGAGAACATGGTAGAAGTCCTTGAATAATCTCTCAACTATTCCCTCAACAGTCCAGATCCAAAGCCCATTGACCGCACTGGGAGGTTTTCCATTCGCTTCACTGGGGTTTGGCTCAAGCCCAGTGACAAAGATCTTGCTAGGGAAGACACGCAGGGCTGGCTGCCTCCATTTGGTACAGGTATGTATTTATTCATTGAGTTTTGTTCACCAATACAGTGAAAAATGGCATTAAAATATACAATGGGTCATTCTTAGAATGGCACGACCTTTTCTTTCTTTTTTTTTTGCTTTGTTGTCCTCATAAAATGACACAGTATATTATTGAAAAGATGATCGTTTCTCATGCACATCAGACCAGAATAAGCTTTTTAAAAAATTAAATCAAATTAAAGTACAAAATTAAAAACACCCACTCGGAACATCCCCCAAGAAAGAGGAGTCAAATAACCAGCGAGTTATCCAAGCACATTCGTAGCCAGTGCAATCAGATCTTCTAAAGTCATTATGTTTCTGCATGGTCCGTCAATAAAGCCATTAATCACAGTATAAGATTCTTAGATACATTTGTTTACTGGTGTTTTGAGGTGTGCAAAACCCTAACCACAGCCCAGAAGTCCTGTCCAATACTGATATATAGAATTACGAGAACCAACCATTTAAATTCCATTCTTTACACTTATTTTCCTTTCCTATGGGAAAAATATGAACAATCTTTGATGCAGTATTTCAACCTTAGACACTAGCAGATCATTTTTAACAAAGATTCGGATATAAAAATACAAATATGAGGAGTTCTGTTAAAAAGAAGCGTGCCAGAGTGGGATGACCAGTGGCACCAAGATGTGGCACCAGGACCAGGAAGCTCATGCAAAAAAGATGGAGCAAAAATGTCTCTCGACAGCAAAATGATCACTGTCTTTTATATTATAGTCCATCCGGGTCGGAACCTCTGCCTTCCATTCAGCACTGCTGGCTTTGGATTTGCGTCCGATCTGCTGGTATTTTGCAAACTGGATAGGGATGAGGTGTGGGGATGGATGGATGAGTTAGAGAATGGGTGTGGGTCTGAAATACAGCAGGGGGGTGACTGCACGCACAATGAGCCTGCTACAGCTAGAGAGGTGTGTGTCTATGCAGGGGCTAGATACACAGCCACTCGGAGAGAGACAGAGAAAGGTGTAAAGAGCATGGCTACAGGAGCCCTCTTCGAGATGAGACCGCTGGGCGATCCCAAGGGCTCCGCGCTCTCAGGGGAACAGCACCTCGGCATCGTGGCATGGGGAAAGTTGGGGGGGGGGGGCTTAGTGGGGCTGGGAAGAAGGGCATGGGAGAGGAGTTGGGGCTGGAATGGACAGCTCCCTGGAAGTGCCGCTGCAATGGACAGCTCCCCAGGAGGGTGCTGGACTGGACAGCTCCCCGGGAGGGCGCTGGAAGTGGCGCTGGAATGGACAGCTCCCTGGGAGGGCGCTGGAAGTGGCGCTGGACTGGACAGCTCCCCGGGAGGGCGCTGGAAGTGGCGCTGGAATGGACAGCTCCCGGGGAGGGCGCTGGAAGTGGCGCTGGAATGGACAGCTCCCGGGGAGGGCGCTGGAAGTGGCGCTGGAAAGGACAGCTCCCCGGGAGGGCGCTGGAAGGGACAGCTCCCCGGGAGGGGGCTGGAAGTGGCGCTGGCCCTGGATAGTGCCTCAGTAGCCGGCTCCTCCATTCTGCAGGGAGGGGGGTTGTGAGGGCAGGACGTGGTGCTGAAAAAGATGGCATCTCCGGGGTGGGCACGGCGCCCTGAAAATCTGGACAGGGATGGATGGCCAGCTCCCTTTGTCCCATCGCTCTCGGCTGGATGCTGAGGAGGGTGAGATGGCCCCATCCGTTACCGCCTCGGGCTGGGGTCTGGGTTGGGGGTGGAAGGTGTCGCCAGCAGCCTCATCTCCTTCCTTTGCTTTCCTCGTTGACCACAGTCCAACAAACATGCACGGCCAAAAGTGCTTAAAATCAGTGAACAGAGTCTGCAGCTCAGTGCAGGCGCCTCCTCTGCCGGCTTATACCCCAGAAGGCGACTTGTCTGTCATCCCCTTCAGCACCTCGTCTATTCTATCATCCTCGATCACCACTGCAGGGGGGACAAGCAGACAGTCAGGACCCAGGAGCAGGAGCCCCTAAGCAAGGCTGGGCTGGGCTGGCGGAGATGGTCTCTTGTGGGGCTTAGGCTCGCAGTATTTGCCTCTCCCTATACACCTCCCCCCCCCACAAGCCAACATCGGCTGGAGAAATCTGCCCCAGGAAAATGGCTCCCGGAGCGAGCCCCTGGCCTGTCCGGCTTGCTGCGGGGGCGCAGAGCGAGCTAAGGCGGTTCAGAAAGACCGCAGCCAGCGGCAGGAGCGGGCACAGAATGCGGCTGGGGGAGCGGGGTGGGGGTGGGGGACGCCCCAGCAGGGACACTGGGAGGGTGGCGCGGACAATGGAGAGCCCTGGGGTTTGGCAGGAGCCGCTCTCTGGCATGTGCGATGACAGAGCCCGGCCCGATCCCTCCAGGGGAACGCGGGTGGTGGGGGTGGGGGTCTCCGTTCCCTTTCCCCGAGCCTGGGGAGACCCTTCCCCACTGCGGATCCGGATGGAGGGGCGGCGGGGGGGCCCAGAGCCACTCTTGCCACCGGGGAAGGCAGGGGGCGCTTACCTCTCTTGGCCCTGCCGATCTGCCCCAGCTTGGGGGGCCGCTTGGCCTGGTTGCCCCCGAAGAAGGAGTTGGTGTCCTGGAGCCGGCAGCTGAAGGAGATCTCGCTGACTTCGGAGTCGGTGCCGAAGCGGGCCACCTTCTCCTCGCTGTAGGGGAGGATCTCAGACATGCTGGCGGCGGCCGGGGTCCTGCGGGACGGCCGGAGAGCGCGATCCGGCAGCGGAGCCGGGCGGGCGGGCTGGCGAGGGAGTGCGGAGCGCTGCAGCCTGCCGAGGTGTCTGTGCGCTGGGGCTGGGGCAGCCCTACATCATAAAGGAAACCCAGGCGGAAGAATGAAGTCATGCATCCGGGGCTGGTGCGCTGAGGCCCCTGCTCTGGAAGGTCCTCCCCTTGGCCCCCCCGGCCCTCCCCCAGCTCCCCCCCCCCCGGCTCCAGCCCCCCCCCCCCCCGGCTGAGCGGGGGGAAGGGAGGAGGGTGACATCAAGAGGCAAGAGCGGAATGACAATGAGATTGCAGCAAAAGCGGAGGGGAGGCGTCCGGGGTCCCTGCCTCTCCCCCCGCCCCGGCCCTCCCGGGGCAGCGCTCTCTGTGCGCCCCCCCCCCCAGGGCAGCTACGCACACTCCCCAGGGCCGGGGTGGGGGAGGCTGCTTCAGCCAGACATCTGAGGGCTCCCTGGCTGTCTCCCCTCTATATTCCCCCCCCCCGTGCCTCCCCTGGCCCTTTGCTGCCCCTCTGTATCTCCCCACCCCAGTGCCTCTCCCGGCCCGTTCCTCCCCCTCTGTGTCTTTCCCTGCCCTTCCCCACCGTAACCCCCCTGTTCCTCCCCCTCTGTGTCTTTCCCTGCCCTTCCCCACCGTAACCCCCCTGTTCCTCCCTCTGTGTCTTCCCCCCACCCCGTGCCTCCGTTGGCCCTTTCCTGCCCCTCTGTGTCTTTCCCTGCCCGTCCTCCCCCTGTATCCCACCCCGTTCCTCCCCCTCTGTGTCTTCCCCCCCCCCTCCGTGTCTCCCCTCGGCTCTTTCTTCCCACCTGTGTGTCTTTCCCTGCCCGTTCCTCCCTCTCTGTATCTTCCCTGCCTCCCCCGGCGCTTTCCTTCCCTCTCTGTGTTCCCCCCCCCGTGCTTCCCCCGGCCCTTTCCTGCCCCCTCTATGTCTCCCCCACCCCTGATGCCTCCTCTCGGCCCTTTTCTCCCCGCTCTAGATCTTCCCCATCCCTTCGTGCCTCCCCTGGCCCTTTCCTGCCCCCTCTGGATCTCTCCCCCGTGCCTCCCTCTGCCCTTTCCTGCCCCCTCTGTGTCTCCCCAACCCCACATGCCTCCCCTCGGCCCTTTCCTCCCCCCTCTGTGCCTCCCCCAGCGGTTTCCTGCCCCTCTATGTCTCCCCCACTCCCTCTTGTCTCCCCCGGCCCTTTCCTCCCCCCTTTGTGTGTCTCCCCCCGGCCCTTTCCTGCCTCCTGCGGCCCTTTCCTGCCCCTCAGTGTCTCCCCCACTCCCTCGTGCCTCCCCCGGCCCTTTCCTCCCCTCTTTGTGTCTCCCCCCGGCCCTGCCCCCAGTTTTTGTCTCTCTCCTCCCCCTCCCCCATTGTCGATCTTTCTCTCCTGACAACAGGGCCCGTATTTTTAAAAAATGCCCCCTCGTATTCCTTTTCCATACCAACTTCCCGGCTCCAGCCCCCACCCCCATGTCCTAGGCACAGCTCCTCCACCAGCCTTCACCTTCCCCAGGAGCCTGTTAGTAACATCTTCAAAAGCAACCCCCACCCATCCTCCTCATCGGCTCCTGGTGCTGCTTAAAGTTGCAGATTAGCTTCCCTTACAACCCCTGCTCTCAGATTGAGGGGTGGGGTGAAACACCTGCTTCTGGCCTGAAAGTCTCCCTGCCTGGTCTCTGCTGCAAGGTGAGGTTGTGTGTCTGTCTCCCTCTCTCTGTGTGTTAATATCGGTGGTGACTGCTTCACCCAGACAGCATTAGCATCAGTTTAGCTAGTGCCAAGGATGTGAATGGTGATTAACCAATTGTGGCAGTGATGCAAAGGCCCACGTGCTGCTCTTGAATGCACGCATGCTTCCAGATCATGGAATTGGCATGCTGTGTCTACAGTTGTTTTGAAGCTCTTCAGAGCTTCAAGCCCTGAAGGCTAAGGCCTTGCCTATACTGGGGCTATTGGTTCTGGTGTAGATTGTACTGTACCCAGTGGAGTATGGAGCATGGACTGGTGCAGCTTATCCTGTGAGTGTGAGTCACCTCCCGAAGAGCCATGCACAGAAAGGACCCTCTGCACTAGGTACCATGCAGCGAGAGAAAGGGCTAGTTCTCTGTAATACTATCTCCCTTCTCCATCTCCTAGGGTCAATACTGGGGAGGTGGGATAGAGATTGGATGGGCTAGGGAAGCAGTCCCCAGACATGTTCTCGGCATGACCCCATTTTTCTCACCTGTATGGCTTCCCATGCCCCCAGATGGCATGGAGGATGCCGCTTAAAAATGGCAGCCTCCCTGCAGCGTGACCTCACACGCACTGTACGTGCAAGGTCATGCTGCATGGAGGAGGCCATTTTGCTTTAGAAAATGGCCTCCTCCTCCTCCTCACAGCGTGACGTCACACGCATACAGTGAGTATGAGGTCACGCTGCACGGAGGGCACCATTTTGTTGAGCAAAATGTCACTCTCCATCTGGCATGACCTCACACAAATGGGGCGGGGGATGTGAGGTCACGCTGTGTGGAGGAGGCCATTTTCTAAAATGGCCTCCTCCACAACCCCACCTGCTGATGGAGTGACCCCACTTGGGGTTGTGACCCACCGTTTGGGAACCACTAGATTATGGGAAGGAGAGGGCAGGCCGGGGGAGGGGGAGTTACACCCCCTCTCCCTTACTCTTTGAGAAACCAGCTGTAGGCTAGTGCAACAAGAAATGGCTGCTCAGAAATGTGTCTGTTCTGAGGACAACACAACTAGCCTGTTGAACGTGCCGCTTACAGGG
This sequence comes from Natator depressus, assembly GCF_965152275.1. Taxonomy (NCBI): domain Eukaryota; kingdom Metazoa; phylum Chordata; order Testudines; family Cheloniidae; genus Natator; species Natator depressus. The sequence goes on from NC_134242.1 coordinate 7,897,117, forward strand.
GCACTGAGGGAATGATGGCATGCCTTTGAGAGAAGGGAATCTATCCGCGGCAGAAGCCAGGGTCTCTCGGCTACACCAATAGTGGTCAGGAGTCGCTCCCTTGAACCCCAGTACAAAACCAATGCAAGTGAGGGGAGAATCACATCCCGGGTGGGCTGGACCTTTACAGTGACGAAATGAGGGTCATCCAGACCCTACAGGCATGGGTTACAAAACCCTATGTATAAGAGCATGGAAAACCAGGCTGAGATACGTACACATTTGTAGTTCTGGGAGTACAGAGCGAGCCTAGGCTATTGAGATGATTGAGGTATAAAATATGGGATGGAGTCCATCAGGGGAGAGCTTTCCTCCAAGGTGAAATGCACCCCCCCCGGCAGAATGCCAAGGGTCGGTGCATCAGTTATGTCCCTGTGTAAACCTTTAACATGAGGTTTAAGTGGCTCCTAAGGCCCTGGCCGTGGGTGAGTCCTCTGGGTTGAATTTCACCCTTCGGGAATTCTGATACAGGCAGGTCAGAGCTGGGGGAGGGGGCTGCAGGCAGGAGGGTGGGAGTATGGGAGAGCGCTAGGAATGGGGTATCAGACAAGAGAAGGGAAGAGAGCAGCAAATAATTCACCAATCCAGAATCGATCACTTGGGCTGTGTGATCAGAAAGCCTCACATCCATGGTGTTTCTGCTTCCTGTCTGGATGGATGAAACTGTCGTAAGCAGGAGAAAGGGAATCAAAGAGATTTCACAGTGGAGGCAGAAGTGTTTCCTGTGCGAAGAGAGTCACATAGAGTTTAAGGGCAGAAGGAGGCCACCAGAGCATCAAGTATGACCACCGGCCACGAGACCACAGGCACTCCTACACCCAGCCGAACAATCAGAATTAGACCAAACTGTTACTGCCTGAAGACGAGTAAACGGTGTGTGCCATGGGCATCTAATGTTTGATTCCAAGGGAAGAACCACTACTAGCAGGGTTCGCCCCGAATCTTTCTATTTCTAGGGCACCTCTCACCATAGCACATAGCCCATCTGCCACAGGCCAGCATCAAGGCAGGCCCTTGTCTCTGCAAACTCCTCCTGCCTTTGGCATTAACTGTGGGTTTCATATGCAAGACGGCCCTTTGTCCGTATGTCCGTGCTGGGGTTTCTCCTGGACTGTGGAGCATACACAGAGCTTTCTCTTTCCCAGGGGCTCACAGTTCTTCTTTGCCATGCAAAAGGCAATAGGGTCTGTCCACGCAGCATAACTATAGACAGTTTAGAGGTAAAGAAGCAGAACTATAGAAAACCAAGGGTGAAGCTGATCTGCATTCAGGAACCCTGCACAAGGGCCTCTGAGATACTTAGGACCATGTGAACTGAGTGTACAGGACCGTGCCTTCGCCCTAAAGGCATGATTTAATGAGAGTTACGCTCCTGGATCTGAGGGTAGAACTGAGACCTAAGTTTATATCATCCACCTTTGTATAGCAGGGAAAATGCATATAGGGCAGGCCAACATATATAGTCAGACCAACTGGCGAGGGGGCATGGAATACAAGGTTAAAATGGCCTCAAGGGGGTTGGCTGTTGCTCCAGAGCGCTTCACACATCTTGGTCTCCCATCACTGGCTCTAGGTACTATGCTGATTGGAAGGTTTTCCAGTTTCTTTCCATAGCTTCCCAAAGGCCCAGCTAAACAAACAGTACGGGCCTGTCAGATGTGATGCCAGCATGCTGACTCGGAGGCAAAACAGTGCCTCCACTGATAAAGAAAGGTGTCAAGAGGATGGCATAAGCAAGAGGCGTGTCCTTTACCAGTCCAGAGCACTCTTCGGGCCTCTTTTCACCCCCGCACAGGTGTCTAAGCCAGTCACCGTTGGCACGACGCTTCTATTACAGCTTTTCAGAGTCAAAGTGCTGTGAAAGTGCGACAGCTTGTGTGTGTGACGCTGTGTGTGTGTCTGTTTTCGCATGTGCAGGGTTGTGTCTAGGGCGCCAACCTTGGGAAAGTGCTTTGGGATCTTTGGGTGATAAGTGCTATAGCAGAAGGGACCGTTGTGAATTATCATTGTACTGGTAATCATGATTTCGTTTGTCTGTGTGTGTTTATATTACAGTTGTCCCCAGAGACTGCGGTCAGGATTGGGGCCCTATTGCGCTGGGTGTGGCACAAACCCAGGGGAAGATATGTCCCTGCCAGAAAGAATGAACAATCAAATGGAGGATCAGTCACATCAAGTAAATGTGACAAACAACGGGATGGAGGCCAAGGGCACCAGTGATAAGATCCCGTGGGCCCAGATTATTGTTACAGCTGCTCTGAACCGGCTGATCCAACCTCATGTGAGCATTTATAATGCTGCAGGAGCACCTGAAAAAGTAGGCAGCAGCCCATGGCCCATGCTGAGATGTGTCCTGCTTTCCAAGCCCACAAGGGCTAATGCGGTAGCAGGTGTACGCACGCGCAGGGACGTGGCGGCACACGCAGCCCCCCGCAGACACCGGCATGGGCACACACACATCCACGTGGGCACGCTCGTTCATACACACAAGTGGGGAGGAGTGTGGGGCGGGAGCGGTGGACGGGAGTGGGGATAGTTTGTGGGGATGAGGGGAGAGGGCTGGGGGAAGAGAGGGAAAGTTATAGAACTAAGGGCCATCCGGTTGGCCAATGAGGAATCCCATCCATATAGAAAGAGACTAGATCAGATCAATGGTTCATCTAGTTCAGTATCTGGTCGCTGACAGTGCCCAGCTCCAGATGCTTCAGAGGAAGGTCTGAGAAACTCCTAGAGATCAGTTATGCTCTAGCCTGCTCACAGGGGAAGTTTCTTCCTGTCCCCCATCACTTAGTGGTTGGTTTATGTCCCCACGCAGGAGGGTTGATATCCCTTCTTTAAGAATATCCTATCAATGTTCTCATTATCTATAAAAAGGTCTGATCCATTTTTGACTTCTGTGGTAAGATGAGGCCCTGAAACATAAACCCTTATATCAGAGGCCTGGTACGAGGCCTAAGGCCTAAAGCAGAGTTAAGCTGTGAGCCAGAGGCAGGCCCTGCTCACAAAAGTTGGCAAGCAGAAGGCTGCTAATTGGATGTATACGCGTATCTAAAGGGGATCAAGTACTAATAGGATAAACATATGCTAGGATGGTACCAGAACACTCCAATACTTGCACATTTCCCACAGGTAACAAGGAACAGGTTGACCCATCCTACAGACAGGGGCAAAGGGGCAGTATGATGGATAGAGTTGTTTTGTTAAAACCAACACGTACAAGGGGAGAGGTGGCACCTTGCTATGTAGAGGGTTTGCACCTCAATACGTCAGGAGTGATGTGTAACTTGTTAGTACCTGTGTATAAGAATGCATCCCTGGGGCAGTGTCTCTGTCCAGCCTAGGGGGCAGGGGAGTGTCCCACCCCTGACTGAGCTGTGTCCATTGCCAGGGGGCACATATTCGTAGTATGCCCGGTAGAGTCTATAGGAAACTATTACTGTGCTTCGTTTGACAATAAACCTGGCTGGGTGCCTTCGTACCTTATCAGAGTCTGTGGTCATTGGGGATTCTCTCAGGGTCTGCTGTGTCAGTGATCTGCGCAGAGCCGGGGCAGCACACAGAGGGAGCACACACACGCAGCCGACTGTTATCATCATTGGACAGAGCAGAGCACCACACCGGTGATGTCTGACAACAACTTCTACTAAGCTCTTGGCCTCAATGATATCCAGTGGCAGTGCGTTCCACAGGTTAATGTGTAATGAAATATTTCCTTTAGTCAGCTTTCAGCTGGTTACCTTTCAGCTTCACTGACCATCCTCTTGCCCTTACATTAGCAGATGAGGTGAGCAGGAGTGCTTGACTTACCTTCCCTCTCCCGTCTCTCTGTCACGTCCCCTCTTATCCATCCCCTCTCGAAATGAAACAGTTCCAATTTTTTCAATCTCTCCTCTTATGGAAGCTTTTCCAGGCCTCTAATCATTCCCGTTTCCTGTCTCTGGACCCCATCTGTATGACCAGAAGAGTAATTCAGAGGAGGATGACAATAGGACCAGAATATTTTCCATACTACTTGCTATCCCATCCCCTATGCACCCTAGCACTGTGCTTGCTTTTTCTGACTGCCCCTGAGGCTATTAAAAGGTCAGACTCTGTTATCTGGGGTCTCCTCTCTTTATAGGAAGACACCTGTGGGTGGGGAATTTCTATCATGTTTTCTCCCACATCTTCATTCCCCTCTCCCATTTTATTCATAATTTAAATAATTAAAACCGATGCTTTAAAAGCTTTTTTGCAGTTGCATCTGGGCCCTGCTTTGTGAGATGGCAGCCTGGGAATAAAATGAACAGCAGAAAGACTTGGGACGAGGGCTGGTTTTTGTCTCATAAATGGATAATAACAGGTTGTCTTTGGGAAATCTTTTGTGCTGTGTCAACTGCTGGAACCACAATTGCCGCAAACCAGTGAATGGGGCAGCACGCATCGGGCGGGGGCTTTCCGATGATGTCAAGAAAACTCTTGAATTCAGCTTCCATGGTTATCATGACATCAGAACCTGCCAGGGTAGCCTTATATGGCAGCTCTGAGCTCAGTATGAATCTGTGTGCGTGTGCGTGCAGGTGCGTGTATCTGTGTAGATACAGACTCAGCCAGACACGTCACTTTCACAACACCTTCTTTCACCAAAGTACATTACTTCGGATACATACCAATGTTTTACAAGTCAAAAACCTGGCAACATTTTCCACTCTATTCCAATTCTGAACTGATCCAAGTGATCACCGCTACTGATTGGCGTGGACTATGGAGGGCCGATGGGCTGTGTTACACAGGAAGTCAGACTAGATGATCACAGTGGTCCCTAATGGTTTTATAATCTGAGTCTAGGGATTGTGCACAGCCTCCTAGAGTTGTTACCTGTCTTCCTTCTAACTCAGCTGGCATTTGCGTCTTATCCATCTGGCTCAACGTGTCTTTTCTTAGATCGTAAGCTCTCTGGGGAAGAGACCAGCCTTACGTTCTGTTTATACAGCACCTAGCACAACAGGGTCCTAGTCTGTGACAGGGGCTCCTAGGAGTCACAATCATACAAATAATAATAACAATAAATATAATTAATGTACAGCATTTGTACAGCCCCAAGAACAATAAGGCCCAACCTGGCTGTGACCTTTAGGTGCTACCTAGTAATTGCTATGGAAGATCCTCTCCCCACCATGCTGGGTCCACAAGCCATCTACAATGGGGTATTTCCCTGTGACAAACACGTTCATCAAGACGAAATCCAGTCTGGGTCAATCCAAGAACCAAAAGCTGCAGAAACCATCGCCAGCTCCTGAGGTCTCGGGGATTCTTTATTACAGCTGGTGGATTGGCTGCCCCCATCCAGAAATGTGCTCTGTGCACAGACTGAAAGCTGGATGGAATTCTGGGAGTAAAAATCTTCTTTGTCAAAAACAGTGATCAGCTATCAAAGGGGGCTGGTGAGAAGACTCAGACAGGGGGCTGCAAGTTATCAGTTGAACAGTATATGTGTGAGGAAGAGAGAGAGAGGCGAGGGAGGGAAATATGGAAATATCTGGTACTTTTGGGCTAAAGACGATGGATCTGTAGACCATGGATTACCCAGAGGACAGTAAGGAAGTGGTTGGTCTCAGAGCAGTGAACAGACAGCGAGGGAAAGGAAATGGGATTTTCTGTGCTGTCGACTTTCCATGCGGCATTGGCAGGCAAAGTGCATTCCCTGAAGCAAGTGGCAGATGCAGGGTGCAGGCCAGGCTCGTGGCAGGGGATGCTGAGCTCTGTTGAGTGTGAGAATGCAGACACTTAGGAACAGCACCTCAAGGGCTCAGCACCTCCCATTGGGCCACCGATGGCTGGAGTCTCCAAAGAGCTCGGCACCCAACTTGCTGAGCCCTCTGAAAATCTGGCCTGTGGAACAGCAGCAGAAATGAAGTCAGGTATTTGCCCCAATGGTTTTACAGCTGCACTTAAATATGGAGCTTGGAGGGCATGGAGGAGAGTTCACACGGAGGTCCAAGAAGCAGGAGAGCTGTAACCCAGAGAGGGCTGTGAGGCTACGTTCCTTCATTGTGCTGCAGTCTTTGTTACAACATGAGCTTTAGAGTGTCACCAACTCCCATGATTTTGCTGTGAATTTTGCGTTATCTGAAAGCCCCAGATCCAGGAGTCATGGGAACCTCAGCTTTTGTTACAAAAATGTGTATGCCTCTAGTCCTTCTGGTTGCAGAGAAAAGCTGGAAGACATGATCCTGAAAGGCTCAACTGGATAGGAAATGTAAAGACCACACATTCATTATTACTTTTAAATCTCATGATTTATAAGCCAATCTCATGACGCTGGGGCCCTGAATCCTGATTTTCAAATGCTCGGGGTTGACCATGCTGGTTCTGGTGCAAAAGCTTCCACTACAGCTGACTTGAGCTCCAGGAAATTCAGAGAAGCTGCAGTTGGGGGGGGGGGGGAGAAGGAAGTTGGCACTTTGCCAGGAGAGGTAGCTGACTCTCCTGCCTTCCTCCCCGTGTGACCCAGCATGTGTCACTCCAATTGTGATGTCATGCCCCATAATAGTCTTCCTCTATAAACACAGCCAACTTGTTAAAGTGTTTGTCTAACCCAAAGCTGGGTAAAATGGCAGCGCTTGGTACTGCTACACCTGTCTCTTTAAATCTGGGCCTTGGGGCCAAGGTCAGCCCAGCTCTGGAGATCAGGAAGTGCTCGGAGTCTCTGACACACTGAGCTGCTGGGGATGTGCCAGTACAGTAGCGTTTTGCTGTTACCGTCTCATTGTGGCGCTGATCTATTGTGGTGTGTTAGCTGATGCATCAGTCAGAGGCAAGTGACGAAGCGGGCCTGTGTGGAGCGCTGACTGCTTGTTTGTTCCTCTCGGCCGAACGCTGCAGCCCACGCTTGCAAAGTACAGCGCCCGTTTGCAAAGAACTGTTGTGCGTGAGCCCAGCGCCCTGAAAAGGGATCGTTGCCCACAGAAAATCCGAAAGCCTTGGAAAGAATTTGTATGCTGCTTAGGACTGAACTTGTAGTAGACTGAGCTTAACCCTTTAGGGAGTGTCTTGTGATCATTAAACCTGGATTATAGGCCCTGCAGCTGGTATAAACAGTATCGCTCTGGATAATGCAGTTGGGATTCAGGTGTTATTAGGGACATGATATTTGCCCTGCTCACTTTTTTTTGTGTGGCAACAGCTCCAGAATGGGTTTGCTGGGGCAAAGGAGAGCTTTGCTGGAAGGATCCGAGGAACCTGTATCCTTTCCAGAGCCTGCTGGGCTGGCTTTGAATTTTCAGATGGGCTGATGAATCATTCCTGCTCTGTGCTCTGGGACTGGAATGGTCCTACAGCCCCAAATGGATCCCTCTGCTTCCCAGTGGGAGGAAACTCATGCTGTGCTCTGCTACAGTGAGGAGAAGAGGAGGTCTCAACCTGTGTCCTGGGTCTTCAGCCGCCTGGCCCTCCCCATATTGCTCACTGGGAGGAGGTTTCAGCTAGATCCCCTGGGAGAGGGGTCCTGGTATAGCAAAAGTTGAGAATCGCTGAGGATTAAGCAGCTACGCAGGGGGCACTCAAGGCTTTTGGGCCTGCGTTCAAGCAGGCTCAGCTGATGGGACAGCCTCTTCTGCCCCCACTCCCAGCCCCACATGCAGGCTGTTGCTTAGAACCTTCTATATGGCCCGTGACTGGTATGTATCATACAGGATCTTACTAAGAGAAGTGATTTTTAACCAGAGAGCGGCAGAACACATCCCTCCATCCTTGGTCAAGGTTATTTTTGTGAACAGAGAGATGTTGATCTTCCCTTGTCCAATCCACCTTGTGTAGTGCAGGGTCCTGTCCCCAGGAGTGGTGTATGAAACATGCTGAGATACCACCTCATTGGGATCCTGGGTGCAAGAAAGGAAGAGGGTTCTAGGGACAATTCCCTTTCCACCTCCATATGGCCCTGGGCTCCAGCTCTGAGTTTGTGTAGGTTGCGAGTCTGAGCGAATAGCTGCATGATAGGCTAGAAAGCCAGCCTCACAGCTGTGATTTTTGTTTAAAAAAAACTTTCAAGTTAGTGGTGAGACTTGGTCTTACACATCACAGGGCCTGTTAATAAAAGAGGAAAGATGGTACAGTGGTTAGGGCATTAGCCTAGGCTGTAGGAGACCTGGGTTCAATTCCTTGCCCTGTTACAGGCTTCTTGTGTGACCTTGGGCGTCTTAGTTCCCTAGCTGGAAAATGGCACTTCCCTGCCCTAAATGGGCATTGTGATCTGTCCCTAGGGAGGTGCTAGCCTCATGCAGGATGGGGCAGAAGGAGACTGGGATTCTCTCTGGGCCTCTGGATCACCATTCATTTGTATCATGATCTTGTTGCTTTGGCAGCTTCCCAGCCTCTCCAGTTGTTCTTACCTGCCCAATGACCCACCCTTCATGCTGACTGGGTATGTGGCTGGGAAGGAATCTGTAGCGTCATACATTTAATTTCACTCAGTGGCTATGGTTGCCTTTAAAAGATCATTTGTACCATGGTGGGCTCAGCAACCAGTGGAATATTGTATGGGTTTCAGGAGGGGCAGGTTCTGTCCCCCGCTCTGGTTCCTGTACACAGCTCCAGTGACACATGGGGACATTAATGTGCTGCCGCTGACCAGGGAAAAATTCCCCCCAGCAAAGGCATGTGGCCTCCCACTGCTCCCCTGGCAAGCTTTGGCACAGAGGGTGTACCGAAGGAGGGGCTGGCATGGAGGATCAGGGCAGGAGGGGGCAGGCTCATAGCATATGGCACTGCAGGGATTCTGGGCCAGGCTGCAGCCTATGAACAATGCAGGACAGGCTGCCATAAGTCAGAGCATCCAAGAGCTGCTCTAACTTACAACAGGGCCTATTTCAGCTCCTGCAGCAGCCCAGAATCTGTGGCCTCAATCCACCGTCACCTCGCCTCCCTTTGGTCTGTGTGTTCTGCACCTCCTGGGGGTGTGGCCCAGGATTGGACCTGGTGGCTCATTAGAATGGAACAGGCTGACGGATCTCCGCTGGGACTGTATATCACAATGGAGAATGGTTCCATTGGTCACCTTGCCACCCTAGAATTGTTGGTTTTTTTAACATCTAACCTTGTCACCAGCATGTCCCTGCTCTTTGTAAGAGCCTCAGAAATTAGTTGGGGATTGGTCCTGATTTAGTTGGGGATTGGTCCTGCTTTGAGCAGGGGGTTGAACTAGATGACCTCCTGAGGTCCCTTCCAACCCTGATATTCTATGATTCTATTAAATGCCAGAGTGGTCAGCCCAGTGGCCCATCTAGCTCAATATTCTGTCTCTGATAGGGGCCCATCTCGAGGGTCACTACTCGATGCTTTTGAGAAGGGCATAAGAGTCCCCACAAAGGACAAGGGTTGAATGTCCCAACCCAGAAGGGAAGTTTCTTCCTAACTTTAGACGATGGGTTATGCCCTGAAGCAGAAGGTTTATAAAAAACAAACCTTCTCCTTAATATGACAGTGGATGTACTCTTTGTCTGTATGAATAGTTTGGCTTAGAGATGACAGCTTATGAATATGTCAGACAGGGTAAACACCAGAAAGGGAGAGGAATTGTTTTGGGTGGTACAAGAGGATGGAATGAGATGTAATTAGACATAATGAGGAAAGTGAACAGCTGGTTTAATCTCAGGCCAAGCTTCCTGCCAGCAAGATCGATCCAGCCAGGAAGGGGTAGAGACCCCATCACTCAAGCCATTTGTAATACATTTTTCTCCTGAGATAACCATAACCAGAAATTGACTGATGCTGAATATCCCAGAGTTCCAGTGACTCAGGAGACACACACCATCCAGGACACAGATAGATAAATATGTAACAAGGTGAAACAGACAAACCTAGTAAAGGGTATAATATTAATAATGACTGATAAAATCAAAAGACAAAGTGACTGGCATGGGACCTAAGCTCCTAGCATCCTAATGATCTATCATGTTGGCCTTCCCAGGAAAAGTTCTCAGATGCTGGATAGACAATTGTCAGGAAACTGATTTGTCCTAAGAGCATCCTCAGGTCGTGGAATGGAAGAGACCATCCAGAGAGAGACATTGGAGAACTGGGATAAACCAATGGTGGAAAGTAAATAATACAGTGATGGTTCATTTCCTGGTGGATCATTTCTCAGGCAAGAGAGGCGTTGAGGCTGGCGGGAAGACGACACCACTGTAAGAACTAGCTGACGCCATTTCATCATCCACAATAAGGGGATCTGCTGCGCGGCTCCACCATTAAAGTGGGCTCCCCCCTGATACCGGGTACCCCACAGCAACAGTGTCTCTCCTTGCTTTCTTCTGTGTACACACCCTTGCTGGAGCAATGAAGACTCACCATGGAAATACAGGTGTTTGTCTGCTCCAAGCTCACCAATTGCAATGCAGGCCTGGATACAGCCCCAGTTGACACGGCCTGCAACAGCCCACCTACTACATTTCACAGGCTGGTGTGAACATATCGCCCTGATGTTAGGGGCACTGGGGTTCAGTTAAAGGTCCTGGTTTTTGGGTCTGAAGCCCACAATGGGCAGGCACCAGGCTATGCAGAAACCACCTCTCCCTCCATCAACACAATAGCTGCACTCCACCTGGCCAATGGGATGGCCTCTGAGCAGAGGGACAGTGCCAGGACAGCTTTTCCAGCAACTGACTCGCGGCAGGATGCCCTCTCAGGGTTGACCACAGACCTTCACCCTTTCAGGATGCAGTGGAACACCCACTTCTCTGCCTTGGCTTTCCCACAATAGCAACAAGGTACAAACTGGTATCAACAATAGTATTAAACCCAGACAGCGCCGCACTATGTTCCTGGAAAGGGGAAAGAAAAGCCAGACAGGCTAGGGTCCGGCTACCTGTCATATTGACGTAATCTTGTTCGGTGCCCAGATACCATGGTGACGGGCTTGGTATAAGAAGCCAGATCTTCTGGAATCGACAGATGCCTTGGTGGCCAAACAGATAGATCCAATGGATTTCTGGGGGGTGCGATGAATAAAGAGAAGGCTCTCAAGCTGAATCTACTAGGTAAACGTGCCTTCCCAGGCTGGTCTCCGTCCATCTCGCAGAGATGTTGGGAGGCTGAGTTGGTTAATGTTTGGGAGTCCAGATGCCGCGGTGATGAGGCCACAGGGGCCTAGATTCAAATCCCTTCGCAAGATCCCACCATGCAGCACGGAGCCCTCTCAGAGAAGCCCTGATTCCAGCAGCATGACTCCTGCCCCCTCGTGAAGGTGACTCCGAGCCCTTCACCGGTCCCCCCGGAAGAGGGCCAGAGCATGTGGTGGATCTTGCAAACCCAGGCCGAGCCGCTCCCGACTTAGCCACCTTTTGTCTTGGTTCTGCTCCAGTGCCGCAGCGGGAGAGTCGCCCCGTTTAGTCACGGTGACTTGAAGGTCACTCGCCGTCCCAAGAGGGGAAGGTCCCAGCACAGGCCCAGCAAGGAGGACGCCTTGCCATTCACCAGGGCTAATTCCCGGCCCCCCAGCCGCTGGGAGGCGCGGGAGCGTGGGGAGGGCCCGGCAAACAAAGGATAGTTTTGCCTCCAGCCCAGTCCCGGGCAAACGCCTCTTTCATTCATCTTTTCCTGCGCCGGCCGCCTCTGGGGCACTCCGGGAAGGATGCTGAACATCCCGAGTGAGCGGGGTGTAAGGGCGCTCAGGGATCCTGCTGGGGGCTCTCCCCCAAGCCAGCCGGGACGGGGGTGAACTAGGGGCTACTAGGAAGGTTCCCTTGGTTGGGGGGAGGGGGGAAGGGGTCTTGTTATGGCGAGTGCCTGGGGCAATTGACGGGCCCAGGGAGGCAGCTGCCCCCGGAGGGGGAGGGGGCGAGGCTAAAGCGTTTTCTCAATGATCGGTGGAGAGGCTCCTCCCCTCCCCTCCCCTCCCCCCCAGCGCCCCGCGGGGCGGCTGCAGCTTTGCGGAGAAGCCACCTTTGGCACAAACGGGCCGCATTAATATTCAGCACCACGGGCAGCTCCGCACCACACCACCGCCCCGGCTGCAGGGCGAGATCCCGCCGCGGCTCCGGAAGGCAAAGCACTGGCTGGGGGAGGGGCGGGGGGGCACTGCACCGCCAAGCCTCAGGGTCAGGAGCGCCCGGGGGAACCCGAGCCGTGCCAGAGGGAAATGGGGCTGAGCTTGTGTGCACAGACAACTGCCATCGTGTGTGTGTGTGTGTGTACGCACCAGAGATAGAGAGAGACACTGTCTGATCCCCTGTGTGGGTTTGGGTTTACACATGAGAAATAGAGACACTGTCTGATCCCGTGTGTGGGTCCCTGTGCGTGTGTACACACCAGAGAGAGACACTGTCTGATCCCCTGTGTGGGTGTGGGTTTACACATGAGAAATAGAGACACTGTCTGATCCCGTGTGTGGGTCCCTGTGCGTGTGTACACACCAGAGATAGAGAGAGACACTGTCTGATCCCCTGTGTGGGTGTGGGTTTACACATGAGAAATAGAGACACTGTCTGATCCCGTGTGTGGGTCCCTGTGTTTGTGTGTGTGTACACACCAGAGATAGAGGTAGAGACACTCTCTGTCTGATCCCCATGTGTGGATTTGTGTGTGTGTACACACCAGAGATAGAGAGACTGTTTGATCCCCTGTGTGGGGGTCCCTGTGTGTGTGTGTGTGTGTGTGTGTGTGTGTGTATACACACGAGAGAGAGAGAGAGTCACTCTCTGTCTGATCCCTTGTGTGTATGTGTGTGTATACATCACAGAAAGACATCAGAGACACTATCTGATCCCCTGTGTGTGGGTCCCCGTGTGTGTGTGTATGTGTGTGTGCATGCACCAGAGATAGAGACACTCTCTGTCTGATCCCCTGTGTCTGGGACCCTATCTGTGCCCGAGTGCCTGTATCTGTCGGTATGTGACTCCCCGAGTGTGTGCCTGCCTCTGGCTGAGTCCATGTGAATATAAAGTAAAAGGCAGACACATAGCCTAGTTTTATTCATAAAATCTGTTGAGCTGGCAGCCGCTGCTGGGGCAGGAGGATGGCAAGCTGGAAGGGGGAGCGGATACAGGGATCAGACTCTCCTGAAGGGATTCCATTTCCTGTGCAACACTTTGCTCCCACGCAGATCAGTGCAGCCCAGGAGACGCTGAGATTCCCATCTGCAGCCCAAACGGCAGGCCTTTCATTCATGCTAGTGCATCCATAAATTGGCACAGAGATCCTGAATGAGGGGGGATTTGATAGCTGCTTTCAGCTACCTGAAGGGGGGTTCCAAAGAGGATGGAGCTAAACTGTTCTCAGTGGTGGCAGATGACAGAACAAGGAGTAATGGTCTCAAGTTGTGGTGAGGGAGGTTTAGGTTGGATATTAGGAAAAACTTGTTTACTAGGAGGGCGGTGAAGCACTGGAATGGGTTACCTAGGGAGGTGGTGGAACCGCCTTCCTTTGAGGTTTTAAAAGTCAGGCTTGACAAAGCCCTGGCTGGGATGATTTAGATGGGGATTGGTCCTGCTTTGAGCAGGGGCTTGGACTAGATGACCTCCTGAGGTCCCTTCCAACCCTGATATTCTATGATTCTATGATCAGCTCTGTACCTGGGACATTCCCCTGCCCCAGTATGGACAGGAAATAGGGGAGAGATGCCAGACAGATCTGTCCCCTCCTCCCCCTCTCCCCAAACACCAGGCTGATACTCTAATGGCTAAAGAGCACGCTGTTTGCAATACATTATACACGGCCCCCCAATATTGCCCTGGACTGAGTGCATCCCGGTAAGCTCCTATAGTGAGCCCAATATGTCCCTAGAGTTCACCCATTGGTATTTCGAAGCACCTAGGATAACTATTAAACCTTATTATTATTTGTATTACAGTACAGGCCTCAGCTGAGATCAGCCCCTTATAAACACATAGGGAGAGAGGGTCCCTTCCCCAAAGAGCTCTCACCCAGTTTAGTGTCGTAGCTACAAGAAAAGCATTTTGAAAGCTCGGGATTGGTGTATGAACTGTGCCGATCTCTAAGAAGATCCCAGTTTCCACAGCCACCAGCCAGCCTCCCGGGAAATGCCTCCTCAGGGCATCCCAGCACGGACAGACCGAAGTGTGACTCACAGCTGCTGCCTCGGCTAGTGGGCCCTGGCAAAGAAGTGCCACTGCTTTGTAGAGATGTTACTGCCGTCTTAATCTTCCTGCGAGACCTGGGGGAGCGCAGTGGCCCCAGCAGCCGCATGCCCATTACGCACTGTGTTCCATCGGCAGCGGCATGGAGGAGCAGCACTGGCCACCCCACTGCCCCACTGTGCCCACTCTGGTTTGGCCCCACAGGTCCTCCATCATGATGGAGGAGCTGTGGGGTCAGAATTGAGGGAGTGGGGTTGTGACTCTGTGTACAGGGAGTGTGGGGGGAGGTCGCAGCTCTGCTCAGGTTTGTCCCCGCAACCATAGAATCATAGAATATCAGGGTTGGAAGGGACCTCAGGAGGTCATCTAGTCCAACCCCCTGCTCAAAGTAGGACCAATCCCCAATTTTTGCCCCAGATCCCTAAATGGCCCCCTCAAGGATTGAACTCACAACCCAGGCCACTGCTCAAACCACTGAGCTATCCCTCCCCCCACTGAGAACCCTCCATCATAGGGCCAAATCTGAATGGGCAGTGGGCCAGCTAGTGCTGCTCCCTGCTGCTGCCAGGCTGGCTCCTGTGCCAGGAATTCCCCTTGGAGGCCTGCCTGGACTCACCCCACTTCCAGCCGCCCGTGTCTCCTCTCAGGGATGGGGCGTGATGCTGCACCTGGACTGGCTGAGCTGGAAGGCAAGGGCTGAGCATGGCGTTGGTAAGGAACTGGGGCCAGTGGCTTCAGCAGGGATGGCTCCACAGGGATGGACAACATGGGAAACATGGCTCCACAGGGATGGACGACATGGCATCCCTGAAGGCCCCAATTCTGTGGACTCTTGTGTGTGCACCAGTGAAAATTTAACACCATTCCTCACAGCAGGATGTCAGCCAGAACCCATTTCCCTACAGCAGCCTTGCCTGGGCAACCTTTCCGGCTGAGGGCTTTATCCTGCTGCCCATCACCGTAGCATCCGATAAAATCAATAACAAGAGCAAAGTCTTTAGGGGACTTCCTGGAAGCTCTGTGTCTTTTCCCTTCTTGGGCTAAAACTCTGCTTGGATGAGCGGTTGTGGTTGTTTGTGGGGGTATTTTTGGAGGCTGGGGGCACTCTGTGGAAGAGGGTGTTGTGGTGATTGCCATTCTTGCTAGGGCGGAAAGGCTTTTTCAAAGAGGAAGGTTTTGCAATGTTTCCTAAAGATGGTCAGAATCTGGGTTCACCTGCCCTGCTCTGGAAGATTGTTCCATAGCCGGATCCCCGTGACAGAATACATTGGCCCCAGCGCTCACGCACTTTGTCCTGAGCTTTGTGACCTGCACTATCCCAGAAGAGCCCAGCTGCCTTAGCAGTTCACAGATCGAAATTCAGTCTTTGGTGTAGCTGGGGCTGGATCCGCTAATTGCCTTGATGACTAGGATCAAGGCCTTAAACTGCCCTCTGAAACTGACTGACAGCCAATCGAGGGCTGATTTAACAAGGTAACATGAGCATCCATCTCCTCCCCTTACTCCCAAGAGATAAATAGCTCTGATTTCACACTGATATTAAGGTCACCCAGGTCCCCAGCACGTGGCCTCCTCTAGTCCCCCTTCTAGTCTGGCTTGGAATAGCCTAATGGTGATCCCACCCCCCACCCTCCTATGTTGACGAAAGGCATTTTTCATTATACTTTGTTCTTTCCAGTTCATGATCCTTCAGTTCTTCACCCCTTGATGCATCCTCGCACTGCTGAAGACTCTCCCTTCTTCCTAACGTTAGGGTAGATATGATGACTGGAACTCTCCCCTCCTGCTCCGGCACAAATTCAGTCCCCTTAACCTCTCCTGTGGGTCCTGTCCCACACACATTTGGTCATGTGGACCAGGCATGGCCAGAGCATGACCACATGAGACCCATGAAGTGGCAATAGGTAGGGTTTGGACAGACGCAGCTTTACTACATGAGTGTGGCCCATCAGGACCACCTATCCCACAATTCAGTGCTCCTCCATAGTCTCCCCAGACCAAACCCCCAGTGTTAAAAGAGGAGGGCAATTACCACTTCCTCCATTTGGCCAAATCACAGGCAGCCCTCAGCCTCCTAGCAGGCTACCAATGTAGCCCCCTCATCTGGGCCTCCCCTGATGTGGGCCATAAACTTAAGCCAAGGGAAATAGCTCTCCTAAGACATTCCCTTCCTGGGTGGCTCTGAAGAGGCACAAGATGCAGCTGAGACTTTCCAACTGCTCCCCATGGTCTTGCCTATTAAAACTCTCTGGTGAGAAGGACGGAAGCATCTCAGGAGAGAAGCAGCTCTGCCTATTAAACGCCATCCTTCAAGCCTGGGCTCTCCACCTTCTCTCCAATCCCACCTGAAAAGATCCTGCCAATGCTCTTGGCCTCTCCATTTCCCTCTCCTTGGCTGATTATTGTCAAGCTCTGTAAAGTGCCCAGGGTTAGAGTTTGTGGCAGAGACATTGCATGGAATGGCCAGCCTGGCCCTGAGCTCCCTTGGGGTCAAATCCAAGAGTCACCTCTGCAGCTTCCTTCCCTTCTGTTCTGAGGGGGAGGTCTTCCCCTTCCTGGTGCCTGAGTAGCCTGGGATGGTGCAGGGGTCTCACAGGGGCTGGCAGGGAGGCAGAGTCCTCCCCTCCAAGCCACAGAGTGGAAGTGGAGTTGTGGCAAGACAACTTTTGGAGCATCTGGATTCCTGTGACTTCCCTTGTGTCATGGGCCTACAGGGGGTCTGTTGCCTTGGCCTTTATACAGTCTCCTGAGAGTACCCCTATTTCCTGCCAATCCCTAAGCGTAGCCCTTTCAAAGGCAAGCTCCGCAGCTCCCCGACTGTGAGATGGGGCCTCTGGCCTCCAGCACCCTCTGTGTGTTACTGTGTGCTCTCAATGGTGAGTTCAGATCCTTGTTGGAGACTTCTACCCCTTCAGGGAGCAAGCAACCAGTGAGTGTTTTCAGTGACGCAGGGCAACCTTTTCAAAACAAGGCAGCATTTCTTAGTCACCTGGGATCCACCTGGGACAGACCTCAGGGGAGCATGGAATAGCCAAGCTTAAGACAGTGCCTATAGAAGCAGAAGCAACTGCCCCATCACTCCATGCCTTCCTGGACTCCATCTTGTCTCTGTCGCTCTGTGTTTCTCCTGCTCAAGTCTTTTCCACTCTGCTTCCCTGCAGACAATTGGAGGATGCTCTTGGCTGCCAGTTGTTAGGAGTTAATGGTCCAGTCCTTGGGTCTTCCATTCATACGTGTTGATTCCGTTCAGATGTTGACGGTGCAATAAAATCCAACCCTGCCAGATCTAATGCCTGCAGGACAGTCAGTTATCCCCACTCCCCCTTGTTCCTAAAGTAGGAATCAACCCCTTCACACTCAGTGGATAAACTGGGTCACAGATATTGTTCATAGAAATAATACAGAAATGTCACACACTCTCCACATCTTGTCTGGCCTGGGTCCAGCGCAAAGCCAGGTGGCTGATCTGGCAGTGGATGACAATCAGGGGTCCATGCTAATATTACTAACTCTATTGGCTGCCTTTAATATCATGACTCAGGAGGTGGTCCTGATACTTTTGTGGTCCCTGGTGGGAGAGGACAGGACTGCCCATAGGTGGTTTCATCCCTGGATCTCTGAGAGATCTCTGAGGGTAGTGCTGGACAATTGCTCTTCTGCCCCAAGAGCTCTCTCATGTGGGTACCACAAGGTTCTCCGCAGTCACCTGTTTATTCAATGGGCATGGGCAGCCATTCAGGGCTGAGCACTATCAGGATGCCAGACACAGCATTGTTGCTCTCTTTCCCAGCCTGGTGTGTGGGAGAAACTGGGGCATGAATGAGAGTGAGCCAGTAGTGACTTAACGCAGATATGAACACAGAGGGTTAGAGGAGGCACCTGGGCAATTTGGCTAAGATGATGTCAGCCACTTGGACGGCAGGCTTTGTCCAAAGCTTGCATCTTGGGGTTCTGGCTGGGTTCTAGATGATCAAGCAGCAGGAGTGATAGAGATGCTATGTTCCCATTCGTGTCTGCCTGGGGGAGTTGGTTTCAGAGGGGTAGCCATGTTAGTCTGTGTCAGCAAAAACAACGAGGAGTCCTTGTGGCACCTTAGAGACTAACACATTTATTTGGGCATAAGCTTTCGTTGGTTATAACCCACTTCATCAGATGCATGGAGTGGAAAATACAGTAAACAGGAATAAATATACAGCACATGAAAAGATGGGAGTTGCCTTAGCAAGTGGGGGGGGGGGTCAGTGCTAACGAGGCCAATTCAGTTAGGGTGGATGTGGCCCATTCTCAACTGTTGACAAGAAGGGGTGAATATCAACAGAGGGAAAATTATTTTTTGTAGTGACCCAGCCACTCCCAGTCTTTATTCAGTCCTAATTTGATGGTGTCAAGTTTGCAAATTAATTCCAGTTCTGCAGTTTCTTGTTGAAGTCTGTTTTTGAAGTTTTTTTGTTGAAGAATGGCCACTTTTAAGTCTGTAATTGTGTGTCCAGGGAGATTGAAGTGCTCTCCTCCTGGTTTTCGAACGTTACAATTATTGATGTCTGATTTGTGTCCATTTATTCTTTTGCATAGAGACTGTCTGGTTTAGCCAATGTACATGGCAGAGGGGCATTGCTGGCACATGATGGCATATATCACATTGGTAGATGTGCAGGTGAATTAGCCCCTGATGGTGTGGCTGATGTAGCTGGGTCCTATGATGGTGTCCCTTGAATAGATATACGGACAGAGTTGGCAATGGGGTTTGTTGCAGGGGTTGGTTCCTGGGTTAGTGTTTCTGTTGTGTGGTGAGGAGTTGCTGGTGAGTATTTCCTTCAGGTTGGGGGGCTGCCTGTAAGCGAGGACTGATCTGTCTCCCAAGGTCTGTAAGTGTGATGGGTTGTCCTTCAGGATAGGTTGTGGATCCTTGATGATGTGCTGGAGAGGTTTTAGTTGGGGGCTGTAGGTGATGGGCAGTGGCGTTCTGTTACTTTCTTTGTTGGGCTTGTCTTGTAGTAGGTGACTTCTGGGTACCCTTCTGGCTCTGTCAATCTGTTTCCTATTTCCCCAGGTAAGTATTGTAGTTTGAAGAATGCCTGATAGAGATTCTGTAGGTGTTTGTCTCTCTCGGAGGGATTGGGGCAAATGCGGTTGTATCTGAGGGCTTGGCTGTAGACAATGGATCATGTGATGTGGTCTGGATGAAAGCTGGAAGCATGTAGGTAAGTATAGTGGTCAGTAGGGTGGTGTTTATGTGACCATCATTTATTTGTACTGTAGTGTCAAGGAAGTGGATCTCTTGTGTGGACTGGTCCAGGCTGAGGTTGATGGTGGGCTGGAAATTGTTGAAATCCAGGTGGAATTCTTCAAGGGCCTCCTTCCCGTAGGTCCAGATGATGAAGATGTCATCAATGTAGCACAAGTAGAGCAGGGACATTAGGGGACGAGAGCTGAGGAAGCGTTATTCTAAGTTAGCCATAAAAATGTTGGCATACTGTGGGGCCATGTGGGTACCCATAGCAGTGCCGCTGACTTGAAGGTATAGCTCAGTGGTTTGAGCAGTGGCCTGCTAAACCCAGGGTTGTGAGTTCAATCCTTGAGGGGGCCATTTAGGGACCTGGGGCAAAAATTGGGGATTGGTCCTGCTTTGAGCAGGGGGTTCGACTAGATGACGTCCTGAGGTCTCTTCCAGCCTTGATATTCTATGACTTGTATAAATTGTCCCCAAATCTGAAACAGTTGTGGATGAGGACAAAGTCACAAAGTTCAGCCACCAGGTTTGCTGTGACATTATTGGGGATACTGTTCCTGATGGCTTGTAGTCCATCTTTGTGTGGAATGTTGGTGTAGAGGGCTTCTACATCCATAGTGGCTAGGATGGTGTTTTCTGGAAGATCACCGATGGATGACCTCAGGAAGTCAGAGGTGTCTCGAAGATAGCTGGGAGTGCTGGTAGCATAGGGCCTGAGGAGAGAGTCCAAATAGCCAGACAATCCTGCTTGTCAGGGTGCCAATGCCTGAGATGATGGGGCATCCAGGATTCCCAGGTTTATGGATCTTGGGTAGCAGATAGAATTCCCCTGGTCAGGGCTCTAGGGGTGTGTCTGTGTAGATTTGTTCCTGTGCTTTTTCAGGGAGTTTCTTGAGCAGATGGTGCGGTTTATTTTGGTACCCCTCAGTGGGATCAGAAGGTAATGGCTTGTAGAATGTGGTGTCAGAGAGTTGCCTAGCAGCCTCTTGTTCATACTCCGACCTATTCATGATGACTACAGCACCTCCTTTGTCAGCCTTTTTGATTATAATGTCAGAGTTGTTTCTGAGGCTGTGGATGGCGTTGTGTTCTGCATGGCTGAGGTTATTGGGCAAATGATGCTGCTGTTCCACAATTTCAGCTTGTGCACGTTGGCGGAAGCACTCTGTGTAGAAGTCCAGTCTGTTGTTTCAACCGTCAGGAGGAGTTATGACCTTTTCCTCAGATGTGCACCTTGAGGCATGATTCTTGCCTGTCTTCTCTAGCCTGGCCCACTGTAATGCTCTTGTTCTATGGGCCGTGGCTGCACCTTAAATCCATTCAGATGCTGAACTTAGCAGACAGGGCAGTGGCTGGTTAAATGGAGTATCCCACTGTGAGTATATGACATCTGTGCTCTGGACTTTGCACTTGGCTACTTATTGCCTTTGGAGTTTAAGGTGCTGGTTCTTACCTACAAAGCCCTAAGTGGCCTGGGGAGATGCCCTGTCTGTGCTAAAGCTGTAATCAGCTGGACTTCACTTGGCATGAACAAGAGAGGCTGCTGGCAAAGTGCTCTCAAGAGGGGTGTTAAACGTTGGCATTCACTCCTCTTGGCCTGAAATAGTTGGACACTCTTGCCCTTCTAGACTCACTGCAGAGCCCTCTCTATTGGGGCAGGCATTTGTGATTCTTGTGGGAGCCTGAGCCTTAGGTGGATTTGTTCCGGGATATGTTCTTGCCAATTAGGGGTGATCTGGTGTGGGCGTGGGATTCACTGCTGGCTTGTGTTGAGTTTATTGGGTAAGGGTTGCATTTGTAATTGGCAGCCAAAGCCCCAGAGTCTGGGACTGGCATTTGTAATGTCTCTCTAAATCCAAACAAACAGGGGCCCACAGCAGTGATGGTATCTGACCCACAAGGAACTGGACTCAGAACCCACCAGCTCTGTCACTTGGCAGTCATCTAACAGCTATCAGATGGGAACACCAATCAATCATTGCTCACCTGGGCTGCACTATAGACCAAAGTCTGTTGGGCCTTCCGGTCCCCTGTAATTGGTCCTATTCGGAAGGTGTTTGGGTCTTGTCACGCACCCTTTCTGGCTACACCTGCAGTGATACAGAATCATAGAAACGTAGGCTGGAAGGGACCGTGAGAAGCCATCCAGTCCAACCCCCTGTGCTGAGGCAGGACCAAGAGAACCAAGACCATCCCTGACGGGTGTTTCTTCAGCCTGTTCTTAAAAACCTCCAGTGATGGATTCTCTGTAACTTAAAGTCTTTAAATCATGATCTGAGGATTTCAGTTACTCAGCCAGAGGTCAGGGGTCTATAAGAGGAGTGGGTGGGTGAGCGTCTGTGGCTGGCAATGTGCAGGAGGTCAGATTAGATGATCCTAATGGTCCCTTCTGGCCTTAAAGTCTATGTGTCTATGGGGATACCACAACCTCCCTTGGAAGCCTATTCCAGAGCATAACTACTTGTAGAGTTAGAAAGTTTTTCCTATTATCTAACCTAAATCTCCCTTGCTGCAGACTAAGCCCATTGCTTTTTGTCCGACCACCAGTGGACACAGAGCACAATTGATCACAGTCCTCTTTATAGCAGCCCTGAACAGATTTGAAGATTGCTGTCAGGTTCCCTGCTCCACCTTGTTTTCTCTAGACTAAACAGGCCCTGTTTTTTAACCTTCCCTCACAGGTCAAATTGTCTAAACCTTTCCTATCATTTTTATTGGTCTCCTCTGGACTCTCTCCAATTTGCCCACATCTTTCCAAACGTGCGGTGCCCAGACCTGGACACAGTGCTCCAGCTGAGGTCACATCAGTGCAGAGTAGAGCGGGACAATTACCTCCTGGGTCTTACGTATGACACTCCTATTAATAAACCCCAGAATGATATTAACCTTTTGCACAACTGCATCACACTGTTGACTCATACTCCATTTGTGATCCACTGTAACTTCCCGATCCTTTACAGCAGGACTGCTGCCTTGCCAGTCACTCTTCATTTTGTAGTTGTTGTATTGATGACTCCAGTTACCTTTGTCCCTAGGAGCACCGAGGCCTTTTCCAAAACTCAAACCAGAAATCCCAGCCGTCATTCATGCGTTTCAGCTCCCTGCTCCCATAGGGGTCAGAACTAATCCTGCATCGTTCATTAACGGCGCAGACGTTTTGCCCTTGTAATTCTGGCCCATGGGCACTTCTTGCTCAAGGGGTCAGGAGGTTCCTGGGGCTGGGGATGGGAAGGGAGTTGAATGGCTGGAAAGTGAATGAAGAAAGGTGAGCAAAGGGCTGATGTTTAAAGGGAGCATGGAGGGTTGCTAAACTGTTTGGAGTGTTGCTTGTAACCTGTAGGAAGGATTCTACAGGCCCCTCACTGAACCAGGGCATGAAGTAGAGAAATACTGGACTAGTGAGGCCTCCCCTCAACAGGTACAGGGCATATTCCCAGTGGAGGAAGAATTTAAAAGGCCTCTGGGAGCCCAGGAGAAGGGGGGGGATGAGTTGCATGTGGCACCAGGCAGGAAAGCTCATGCTGAGAGCTCTGCAAGGAGGGGCAACTGCTTGGTGACAGCTGCTCTGGGGACTTGGATTCCGTCCTCCATTTTCTTTGGGAGTTGAATGCCTTAAGAGAGAGTGACTGGTTGAACAGCACACTAAGAGGCTGAGGAGAGTCCGCCAAGCCAGCGACCATGCCCCAAACTGAGGAGCTCCAGATTGCTAGGAGGAAGTGACCTGGGTCTCCCACCTTGCCCCCCCTCCCCTGTCCTTTGTAGTGACCAAGTTCTGGGGGAGTAATTGGAGCAAGAGTGAGTCATTGAGGCTGCAGTCAGGGGCCTCTGGGACGACTAGACCAGGAGAAACCGTAAGGCCATGAGCTGACCACTGGGCAAGCTGGTCATCAGACCTTCCTTCTACAATCGGAAAGCAGCTAGGGCCGGGGGACACTGGTGTCATGAGTTGTCTGATTTTCTGTGGGGGTGTAGGGGGGAGACTTAACTTTTTTTTCCTCCCTTGGTTCAGATATAGAAATGGTGTAACCTCCCCCCCCGCCCCACCGTGCCCCCTCCCTCCAGCCCTGAGTGTTAGGGAAAAGTGAGCGTGCGACCTCTGGTGCCACTGCTCTGCGCCTCCCGTGCTCTTGGTGACACACACACGCTGAGCCGTCCATCTGCAGTGCTCTAAGCAAACTCTGCTGGCAGCAGCCAGCTCTGCCTTCCACAGCTGGCCTGCTGGGTCCTACTCCTGGTAGCGATGAGGAGGGGGCACGGGCCTTCGTCACTCCAGCAGCAGGCAGAGACAAGGAGAGGAGAAGCTGGAGTGAGGGGGATATGCTTAAGCTAGGTCAGGGTTGGGATTTGGTGGGGGAATGGGACCGGGAGTCCCAGGACTGACTGGCTTTCCTCCCTGCAGAAAGTGGCACCATTAGGGCAGAGCGAGGGCCCACTGGTGGAACCATGTGGGGGAACCTAAATGGCCTCTCCACGCCTGGAGCCTGAGCGGCCTCTCACCTGCCGGGACGCTGAGACGTGTCTCTGGATGAGGACACGTCTTATGGACTGAAACCCCCGGTCACCCTAGCATGGGGGTGGAGGGACGGCTGAGCTCTCTGGACATGTGCTGATTGTTCCCCCGCGGCCCAGCCCCTTCTCTCCCTGGGGGTAGTTCACACCTGCTGTATAACATGCCTGGCCCCTGGCTCCATGGAAGGGAGACGCCAGGATCCCTTGTGCCTGGGAACTGCGGGAGCCAAGCCGAGCCCAGGTTCCCTCTTTACCGTTCATTCCGAGATGGACTCTCCTGGGCTTTAAATCCATCCTCAGGGGCATAAACCTCCCTTTCGACACTGGATCTGTCCCTCGCCAGGGGATGATGCCCTAATACATCACCTCCACATCCCCTCTTCTTCCGGGCAAATGAGTGCAGCCTCCTGAACTTTAATTGCCGTCACTGACATGAGCTTGGCCCATATCAGCTCATGCTCTGCTGTCTCAGACTCTGACACAGGTGGCCAGGGGCTAGAACCGGTCTGTGATGGGGTTTAACCTTCCCCCCACCCAGTTGAGCACTTAAGGGGGTTAAGAGCAGCTGGAGAGTTCAACAAGTGTGTCCAATTACTCCTGGAGGAGGAGCCAGGACCAATTTGAGACAAGGCCCAGTTGGAGGGGACTAGGTGGCTACTGTAAGGGTAGGGCTTCAGGCTATAGATGGGGGGAGGCCTGTGTGGAAAATAGGTCTTGGTGGGATCTCCTGAGAGGAAGCTATGGGAAAGAGTCAGGGAAAGTGGGCTACAGGGGAAAGGAACGTCCCTGGACAAAGGGTCCTGAGGAAAGGACAGGACTGGATGAGGGCTTTGAAAAGGGAAATAAACCCTGAAAGAGGGGCAAGGCTGGGCAAGTGGGGCTTTGGGAGAAGGCCCGGGCTAAAGGGGAAAGGAGCGATAGAGGGGCCTGCAGGAAGGAGGTTATATCCTGAGACTGTCCCTGAGTGGGGAAGGAGACTCCTAAAACAGGCCTAGAAGAGAAGAGGCTCGAGGAAAGAAGCCCTGAGAGTCCGTGGCTTGGGAGGAGCCTGCCCCCCAGGAAGGCAGAGCTCTGGGACAGAATGAGGAGGAACTCTGAGGGGGAGGAAGAGTTTGTGGAGAACTGACGCTGGGAAGGATAGAAGAGCTTTTGTTCCTTTGAGTTTGGACATTATTACGCCAGAAGAGATGGACTTAAATCACGAGCTAGCTGCAGGGCTGAGTCAGGGGAAGCGGCGCACCACCAGCGGACCAGAACAACCATTGGCAGGGGGTGCCGGATGGGGAGAGAACCACTCTACCACGCCCAGTCCCGGAGAGGCGCTCCAGCGGTGAGTCCACCCTTTCACAATGCCCAGGAGCTGATATAAACAATGACCAAAGCAGCATGTAGGTATCTTGGTTTCCCTCAAGGAAAACTTGGTCTCCAAAGGCCCATTTTGGGAGCTGGGGAGTGTATGAACCAGAGAACATGGAGACAGTCTCCCTTCGCCCAGAACAGGGGCTTGCTAACTTTGCCCAGCTGAGGGCCTGCTTGGCAATCCACCAGAAGCCCAAGGGCCACAGGTGCTTTACCTAGAGTAGATCATAGCTGTGCTCCTTGTTAATGTGGAGGTGAAGCCGGTGGGGACCACGTGCCCCAACGTGCAGGAGTGCTGGCCGCTCAGACTGAGATGGAGCATTGCACGGTGGCAGGACCAGGCTGAAATGCAGGTGGGTTAGGTGATTTCTTTGAGGCAGCCCTCTGGAGCTTTGGTCATGTTCTGGGGAGGGCTTGTCTTACCCGGCCACTCCCTGCCTGGTGAGGCGGCTCCAGCGAGAGGGCTGCTCAGGCCCAATATTTAAGCTCAAATGGGACCCAAGTCCAAGAGGGTCAAGTTGTTTTCTGACTTTGACCCTGACCTCTCCCTGGGAACCTGAGTCAGCACTGCCACCAGTTCCTGCGTGGAGGCGGCTGTGCGTGCCGGAGGCTGCCAGCTGCTGTGCTGTGGAGTGCATTGTGTGACTGCTTGGCACTCTTATGCTGTAGCACACACAGCGCAGCCAACGGGCCGGGGCGGGGCATGCAGCTCTGGCTGCACTGCCCCCCTGGGCAGGCGAAGGTCAGCAGAGGCGACCTGGCCCCAGCCTGAGAAGGTCGGGGTTGTTTTCTGACCTGAACCTGATGTGTGTCCTCGGGTCCTGTTGGGTTTGGGTCGGGTTCCAGGGCAGAGCACCCCCAGTGGCAGAATGGGGAGCAAGGGGAGAAAGCCAAGGGGAGAGAGAAGGGTTAGTGGGGGATGTTTGGAGCCTGGGGTTCTTTGGGGGAATCCCTCAGTTCTGTTTCTTGGCTGAGTCCTTTATTCAGCGTCTCCAACTAATTGCGGAATGGCTGGATCTGCCAGGGCCTCCCCTTGTCTCTAACTGGTTTGTAAGCTCTGTGCACCAGGGACTGTCTCTTCCTGCTGTGTGCATGGCACTTGGCACCTCAGGGTACCCGATCCTGTAGGGCTGGCACCACAGGGGCCCTGATCCTCACTGGAGTCTCTGGATGGCCACTGTCACTGAATGCCTCCGATGAAGTGAGCTGTAGCTCACAAAAGCTTATGCTCAAATAAATTTGTTGGTCTCTAAGGTGCCACAAGTCCTCCTTTTCTTTTTGTCATACAGCTAGTAACTACCGCTGCAGCCTCCTGCCTGCTGGGAGCTTTACCTCTTTAGGCTCTGAACATTGCCTCTAGGAGAGGCAACCAGCCCAAGTGGCCCCTTGGGGCTCCCTGGGAGCTGGTGAGGAGAGTAAAGAAGACCTAGTGTGTCAAAGCATCCGTCCCTGGGGCCCCAGCTGGTCCTCCCCATCCCTGTGGCTGTGGAGGTGACCTTCGGGGTCCAGGCAGAGCAGCCCTTGCAGGCCCCTGATCCCATGGGATGATTTCTGAGCAAAGATTCACACCTGCTCCCGCTTGTTCATCTGAATAGGCTGCAGTCTTCTGTCTGTCGCCATAACTATCATTGCCATAGTAACAGACGGCAATGTTAGCGAGAGGGGGAGTTGCCAGACTGAAGACGGTCTGTGCGGGGGCCGGGGGTCTGTCAGTCAGAGCATGGGGGGATGGGATGGAGCTGTCACAAC
This sequence comes from Natator depressus, assembly GCF_965152275.1. Taxonomy (NCBI): domain Eukaryota; kingdom Metazoa; phylum Chordata; order Testudines; family Cheloniidae; genus Natator; species Natator depressus. Next base: position 7,924,075 of record NC_134242.1, read on the forward strand.
ATGGAGGGTGGATGGGGGTATGTGTGCAGTTTTCAGATAAGTACCTTCCTGTGTGCACACAGGTGTCCTCCCCAGTTCCTGAGCCACTGTGGCCCCAGAATATTTAAGCCAGGAGGACACCCCACCCCTCTGCCGGGCCCCTGAGGGCTGACGAGCCCCAAGGTCAGTGTAACGGGTCCCCTGTCGAGTAGAGGGTGCGTATCTTCCTGTGCATGGGAGAAAGAAGGCTGGGAACAGCCCTCAACAAATGCAGCTTTCCCGCAAGTGAGCAGAAGCTCCATCCCAGCCAATCCCTGGGCCACGTGAGGTGGTGAGACGACCCTCTGGCCCTGCCTGGGAAGCTTGCTCCTCCCAGCTGGGCACATCCCCAAGATGTGTCCAGAGGGACAGGGCCCTCTGCTACACATGGGGACAGCCACAGAGATGTCCGCACGTTGCTCAGCATTGCAAAGAGGCTGTTCAGCAGCAAAAGGTTGTCACGTTGCATGGCCAACAGCCAACCTCTGCAACCTCTTCTGGGAGCAGTCCTCTGAGCTCGCCCTCACACAGCGCCCGACACAGGGGAGAGAGAGAGTCTCCGCAAATAGTTCATTCTTTCCTTTATTCAACTGGGGCCTTTGATCTGGTCCACATTACAGGTGATTGACAGACAAAGGGCCTTTCCTCAGGGCTGGGGTTTTGCCTAACTAGAGGGAGATACATTTGCATTCTCCTCCCCTTAGAGATTCCTACGCCTGCCCCTTCTGCAGCGTGAGGGAGACCCTGGTGAACATATACCTGGAGTGCACCAGGTTTCAGCCCCTATTCCGGCTCCTTTTGAACATCATGTTACATTTTTGGTTGCACTTTTCTCCTCACCTTCTTATCTACGCACTCCCTATCCATGGCCCCACGAAGTCACGGGACCTCCTTGTCAACCTCCTCCTAGCCCTGGCCAAAATGGCCATCTACAAAACCAGGGAGAGGAGATTGGCCGACAGGGTCTCTTGTGACTGTGGGGCCTATTTCCACTCCTCCGTCCGCTCATGCATCTGGGCAGAGTTCCTCTGGGTGGCGTCCGCTGGCTCCCTTGACACCTTCGAGGAGCAGTGGGCGCTGTCCGGGGTTCTCTGCTCGGTGTCCCCATCAAGTTCCCTTTGTTTAGCCCTATGACCTCACTCCTGTCCCTGTTTTATCTTTAGTTATCCCCTTACTCACTTGGAATCCCAGACCTGTGGATACTCCCCTTAGGCTGGGGGGAGGTCCTTTAGTAGAGGGCAGGCTTCCACCCGCCCACTTCCTGGATCTCAATAGGATCACTCTCCTGTAACCATCTGGCCTGACCCTGTCACAGTATAGATACGTTACATACAGGTATATATCTGAGAGTCTATTTATAGAGGGAGATACATTTGCATTCTTCTCCCCTTAGAGATTCCTACTTATCTTTATCTGTGCCTTTGAAGCTCAGAATACTTCCCAAGGTTTACCTTGACCCTGGCTTCCCCTACCCCCCCAAGTTACACACAATCCAACAACACACAAATGTTGGATTTTTTATACAATGAACTCCAAAGACACTTCAGCATCGTTCAGTCGGGGTTGTCAAATATATTGCAGGAACCATCACAGGGCCTTGTGCCCCATTTTGCAGCTTTCTGCTGGAGAGAGGGTATTTAGGGCCTCCCTTGAAAGAGTGGGGAGGGTAGTTTTGCTGATCTCTGATCTTGGCAACAGCAGGACTGTGGCGTCTCCCCATCCCTGCTTGCGTCGGGAGGTCCTGCTGAACCTTCAAGCAAATGGAGCGTTCTGGACTAGTTGTTGGGCCTCATAGTTAAATCGACATCAGCAAAAAGCAAAGTGTTCCAAAGCCCTTTGAATTCCAGGCCCTCCCCATCTCCTTTCCGCAGGCATCTCTGCCTTGGTAGCTGCAATGTCCCAGTGCAGGGAATCATTTGGGAAGCTCCAGGGCTTTCTGGGAAAACAGGGTAGGCAAGACTGGACTTTCTAATGCACCAAACAAAGGGGCAAGACCCCCTTACAGACAAGCAGCTCTGCTTTCGGGCCTCACAAAGAAGCCAAAAAGGGCCCCCTTTTCCCTTCCTTTGTAAGGCTTTTTGAGTCACAGGACCCTTCTTGGTGGGTATGGACAAGCACGCCTGGCTGGGTGTATCCAGGGGTGAGCGAGCAGGCCTGCATCTACAGCTGCGTGTGTGGAGCAGGGGGGTGTCAGCCTCAGGCCAGGTGCTTGTGTCCTCCGCAGTCCATGGGACAAGACACAAGAGGAGGTGACTGGAGGTCACAAGACACAAGAGGAGGTGATCAGTGCTCTGATCTGAGAGGTGGGAAGTGGGCTCCTGAACTGGAAGGACCAATGGTGGAAGATGGACTAGACCTCCTAATGGGTCTTCTCCAGCCGTAGCTCCTACGAACAGTCTGATCCAGGCTCTGCTAGGAAGTGAGCTGCCCGGTGAGATGCCTAGGGGTGAGAGTGATGGATTCCCTGAGGTGGGAAATGGGAGAGCGCTGGTGAGGTGGGGGCGGGACTGTCATCTGTCAGTCACATCCATGGAGATCTGTTTGCTGAGCCTGCTCCTCCAGCAGCGGCTGCTGGGGCAGTGAATTCCTGCTCCCTCCTGGGAGCAGTGGCACAAGGTGACCCACTGGGATGCTGCCCTTGGCTTGCCTCCCCCTTGGGCACAGCGGCTTCCTTGGCTTGTCATTCCTCTTAGATGCTACTTCCTACTCTTTCGCCCAGGAATCAGCCCAAGGAGGTTGCAGCCTGTCCGGGAGAAGGCAGCCCCAAGCCCAGCTGTGAATGGGGTGAGAGCGCAGGCAGAGGGACCGGCAGCTGGAATTGGGGCTGAACTCTATGCTGGATGATGCCCTGGACTGAATCCCCCACCCCCACCATGCCCTAGGCTCCCCACAGGCCATACTCAGTGAGTTCACAGTACAGAACCTCCTGGGTGCTGAGAGCTGCCCTGAGATGCCTCCAGCAACTCTGAGCAGTCTCCTGCCCAGGTGCTGCCATAGTCGCTGCATGCACAGCCCCACCGCCAACCAGGTGCTTCCGCCTCCTGCTAAGGGAAGTGGCCATTGCCAGAGGCAGGAAATCAGAAGGTACCAACCAGTGCTCTGATCTGAGAGGTGGGAGGTGGGCTCCTGAACTGGAAGGACCAATGGTGGAGGATAGACTAGACCTCCTAATGGGTCTTCTCCAGCCCTAGCTCCTACGAACAGTCTGATCCAGTCTCTGCTAGGAAGTGAGCTGCCCGGTTCCATGGACCAGCAATCTGATGAGGCGACCAGAGCAGACGATGTAGAGGGAGCTGGTGCTGGAGGCCATGTGTCCTTTGGGAGGGATCCTGGAGTGCACTCAAGGGGAATTCACTGCCCATCCCCTCCCCATCTGCCCGGTGAACTGAACTCTGGCACTGAGAGGACACAAACAAGGTGGGCCGCCACAGGGGATCTCCTGCCTCCCGCCCTCACTCGCTCACACCAAATGTTCTCTGCACACTGGGAGCCGTGTTCCTGGCAACCAACTCTTCCCCCATCTGGTGTTTGTCTCCTTTGTGAAATACCTCACGCTGGGAGGCTAATGCTGAGGAGAGATTTAACTCCCAAGGGAACTGGGTCTCCTCTCCTCCCCGCTCCACAGCGCCCCAGTTATAAAACTGGAGGATAGAAAGGACCCGGCTGGGGTCTGTCCTGTACACACCTTTGGGACTAGAAGGTGCCCTATGGTGAAGTGATAGCTCATGGCTTAGCCTTGTGTGGCATCATGGATCCAGGGGTGAGGGCCCTTTTCACCCTCTGCTACCTCCGAAGCTCAGTCACTGACTGAACTCAACTGGCCTGTTTGGCTTTCTGGAGAATTTGCCTCTCAGGGCACTGGTCCCATGTTCTCAGCTGCATAAACAGTGTTTCATACCCCCTGAAGTCAGAGCCACCACCTTGATGGTGGTGGGCCTTGTAGCAACTGGCCTGAAAGGGAGTGAGGTCATCCTGGCAGGGGCTACCATGATGGAGTGAGGTTGAAATGGCTTCTTGGTCACTGATGCTGCCCAGGTGCAGCCAGTAACAGCACAAACCTTCCAGTATAGAGGCCTTCACCCTGCAAGGGCATGGGCAGGGCTGATTCTATTCTGTTCTATATAAGTTTTTATGCCGTGCTTATCACCATAGCATCTGTACCTTCTGGTCATGCACTGAGCGACATGACCAACATCAGTTGCATGTTTGTTCCCCCATCCTCTCCCCAGGAAGAGAAGTTAGGGCAGCAGAGTGCTGTTATATCTCACACCCTCTCCCCTTCCCTTATAGGCTTGTTAGAGAAGGCAGGTCAAAGAAATGCACCATGCACTTAGAGATGCTGACTCTTGTGGTGGTGCCTAGTTCCTGGAGAGGTTCAGTCCAGTCTTGGGGAAGTGTTGGGGAGGCCTTTGCCTTGGGGCTAGGCAGTACTGATGGGAGTGGAGGGGCCATGCTGGAGAGGGTTTCCCTCTGCAAAGGGCTGGCTGGAAAGACCTGCTGACTGGGGAGTGGGAGGTTCTTTTGATCTTGCTGAACATTTATGTTGCAGTTCATGTGGCTACATGCAATTACCCATAGGTCTCTGCAGTGAGAAGAGAGAATGAAAGTAACTGTGATTGACTAATGGTCTGTCCAAGAAGCTGGATCTATCCAGGGAACCCTATAGACTCAGATAGGTTCCACATGAGTCCTTGGGCTATTTTCAGGGGTCAGTTGTAACAGCTTTCCACAAATGATTTACAGCATTCTAAAGGGAGGCCTACCAGCCCCCCTGCCTTAAAATAATCAGGCCTGAAAAAATGACCAGATTGGCCAAAACAAAAAAACCCCACAAACCCATGAGACTTTAAATCAATAAGCAACGTTGGGCTCTTTCATTATACATATAAAATGACTGAGGCGAAATTAGCTGTTACCACTCAAGAAAGCGATCTTGGGGTCATTGTGGATAGTTCTCTGAAAACATCCACTCAATGTGCAGTGGCAGTAAAAAAGCGAACAGAATGCTGGGAATAATTAAGAAGGGGATAGAAAATAGGAGAGAAAGTATCATATTGCCTCTATATAAATTCTTGAATACTGCGTGCAGATGTGGTCGCCCCATCTCAAAAGAGATATATTGGAATTGGAAAAGATTCAGAAAAGGGCAACAAAAATTATTAGGGGTATGGAACGGCTGCCATATAAGGAGAGATTAATAAGACTGGGACTTTTCATCTTGGAAAAGAGATGACTAAAGGGAGATATGATTGCGGTCTATAAAATCATGACTGGTATAGAGAAAGTAGATAAGGAAGTCTTGTTTACTACTTCTCATAACACAAGAACTAGGTGACACCAAATGAAATTAATAGGCAGCAGGTTTAAAACAGATAAACAGAAGTATTTCTTCACAGAATGCACAGTCAACCTGTGGAACTCCTTGCCAGAGGATGTTGTGAAGGCCAATACCACAACTGGGTTCAAAAAAGAACTAGATAAATTAATGGAGGATAGGTCCACCATTGGCTATTAGCCAGGATGGGCAGGGATGGTGTCCCTAGCCTCTTTGCCAGAAGCTCGGAATTGGCGACAGGGGATGGATCACTTGATTACCTGTTCTGTTCATTCCCTCCGGGGCACCTGGCATTGGCCACTGTCGGAAGACAGGATACTGGGCTAGATGGACCTTTGGTCTGACCCAGTAGGGCCATTCTTGTGTTCATTGCCTTCCCAGTCCCAGTGGCATCATGTTTTCAAGTTTGTTTGTTTTGTCTGCACCCGGGGGGCTGAGCAACTTAAAAGCTGAGATTCTCCCATGCTCATGTGACTCTGGGAGCTGGGGCTTTAAGGAACAAATCACCAATTGTGAGAGTGGGCAACACTATAAAGCTGTTGCCTTTCAGGAACCGACCCCAGGAGCAGCCACACCCATCTCAGGGCCAACCCCAGGCTGTAGCCCGTAATGGCACCTTGGCGCCTCGTCATGTGCTCTGCAGCTAGGTACTTTGACTGGGCCTGCTGTCATTGAGCTCGGGGCCCTGGCTGGCCCATCTCCCTCCCTCCCAGGTGTCTCCATGTTATGAAAATAAACGACGAACTCCAGAGATGCCAAACATGCTGGGATGGGTTTCCAAGGCAACCGGAGTGTGTGAGCAGGAACAGCGGTGGAGAAGGATGGTGTGGGGTTGCCATAGCGACAGGAAGAGCCAGCTTGGCTTTTTCAAACCTTGCTCCAGTTCTTTCACCTCCTTTGGTGGCGGCAGGGCTGGGCCCCGCTGCTGGCCCACGTGGCTTTTGTCCCATCGCTGCTTGCCAGCAGCAGGGGGAGTTAGCTGCGCAGGGAGTTTGGGGTAAGCGGCCAGCAGGCTGGCCATGCTCAATGGCAGAGGGGTCATGCCCCCCAGTCAGGACAGGGGAGGGAGCTGCCACTTCCCTGCCTGCCTCAGCAATGGGACACACCCTCCGCCCCCCCATGTGCCCACTACCACAGAGAAACCACCCCTGCTCTCCTTTGCTATAGCAACTCTCAGCGGGCAGGGCCTTAGGCTGGGGGATCATTGGGGTTCCCCTGCTCTAGGGGCCCACAACAGGACGGGACCCAGCTGCTCACAACGAAGGATCAGTCGAGTGGCCGGCGCCTTTAGAGAGGGGCTCACGGCCGCAGCCCTGCTCTAGGTGAACAGTTCTTGCTCTGCGTGGCTCGCCCTACGCTTGGGGGGGCCCCATCCTCAGATTCCCTGTCTTTTTTTTTTTTTTTTCTTTTTTTCCTCTGCCTCTGCAGTGGCTGAAGACCACGTCCCTACGAATCCAACCCTAGGCCCACTGCACCGCGCCTCCCGCCATCCCTCTGCAAACGCTGTCCCCGCACACCCCCTGCTGGAGGCAGCCAGGGGTGCTTCGGCAATCAAGACTGCCACGAGCGCATTGCAGTGCCAAAGCGCAGAGCAAAAACCTTCATTTGTTCCTGCAGGCCCTCAGCACGATCCCACGCACGGGGCGGGAGAAGGCGTGGAAGTGTCCAGGCTGGGTTTAGCAGCTGAGATCTATGTTCGCGGCACCAGCTGCTACCCATCACTGAGTCCCAGCACACACCAGCGTTTGGGCCAGGTCCATTTTCCAATCGCTCCTCCACCGACAGGACAGGGTGGGAGTCCACTCTATGCCAGCCCCCTGCCCCCACACGGAGCCTGGAACGGGGGGTTTGTGGCCGCAGGAGCCACCCTCTCCCTCTGTACTGCTCCAGGGAGGCAGCTACATTCCAGCCTCAGGTGCCCAGAGGATGTTTGCAGTTGCAGGCCGGGTGGGGTTTTGAGACTCACCGCTGGGAGGAGGTGACTGAGTAGGCGGCTAGTAACAAGCAGGGCCCAGCAGCATTGTCACAGACCCTGGCCTCTTGCATGTGACTCATCCCTCCACCTGCGCAGCCACAGAGTGGGGAGCCCTTGGGACCCCCCAGCCCCTGGGGGACAGATAACCCAGGGGAAGGGGAGCTTATGTAGAGGGAAGGGGCCTAGGGAAATAATCACTATGCAAAGGGGGGGTTGGGGAAGGAGTGCGATGGAACAGCAACAAGCTTCCCCAGCAGCACCATCCCCAGTGACTACCTGCTCTCTGCTAAGGGCACGTCAACACCAGTAATCCCAGGCTCTGACTTGTGTTTTAGCCCAACACTCCTCTTCTCCCTCCCCTGCTCAAAAAAACCCAGCCCTGACCCAGGGTTGGTGGGGCTTTGAGACCAGGCATTTACACAGCTGGGGAGCAGGGGGGTTAGAGCCCAGGGCCCTGGTTGAATTTGGGCTGGAATCTGCTTGCTTTGCAGTGAGAATGAAGGCAAAAGTACTCGTATTGATGTCCTCCAGTGCCTTCCCACAAACACCCCCTAAGGACAGCCAAGGTCTCCTGCTGTTGGCTGGAACAGAGTCCTGGAGCAGCTCAACACAAAGACCCGTGGCTCTGCCCCCAGCCACACACAGGTGAGTGCAGAAACACTGAGGCCACAGTACCATGGGGAAGGGCTTTGGGGTGGGGATGCTCACAACTGGGCTAGGCTAACCCAGGCACTAAGCACTCAGGGTAACTGTGCAGTAAAGACATGCCCTAAGTTTCCACACCTTTGAGAGGAGCTGTTTTTCCAGCATGCCTTTCTGGGACTGGCCCTTTAAATATGGGCGAGCCAAACTACTGCACTCCTAAAGTAGCCATTTTGTAACAGATTGCATCTCCCCCCCCCCCCCCCCCGTCTCTACCTGCTGGTAAGTACTTATGGGGATCTTCCCTCCCACTGGGGTTTCATCTGCATTCCTATGTTGCCTGGGGCTGTTGAATTGTTTTGTACCTGTGGGGCTGGAGCTTGAAAACCAGCTAGTAAGTGGGGCAGGGTGAGTACAAGGATCTGTAATGAGTCACTCACCTCCTGAGAGAGCAATCCTGTGGAAGTCCTGCTCTATGGTAGAGCATTTCTCCCCCTTAGGCCTGTCTAGGTGATCCATGCAGCAGACCCCTCCGGACCCCTCTTCAAAGTTAGCCCATTCTTTTACTAATGTGCGGCTTAAAGAAAGACACAAACCCAACCTCTGATCCTTCTCTTTATAAATAATGACCAACATTGATTCAGTGAGTCGTGTCCCTGTCCCGTCCCCCCCGCCCCCCCTTGCAACTATGGCATGTCCTGGGAGCTGGGCAGGAAGGCAGCACTCCAGCCAGGTAGCCCAGGGCTTGCAGGAGCTCTGCAGATTACAGGCAGACTTCCACCAGCACTTTAATGGGGGGCCCAAACATAACCCACCCCAATCCTTGGGTAGGCCTCCACTGTGGCTCCTTTCATCCTCCAGCTTAAGCAGGGAAGCAGAGGGCTGTCCTCCTCCTGCGATCAGGAGCCACGGCTGCTGCAATCCACCCTCCCATGCTTCAACTGTGGCACTGCCTCAAACTCCCACACGTGGGAGTAAAGGGGGTGTAAGAGTTGGACGGTGAGGAGGGCACAGGGCCCTGGCTGCTGGCCTTCACTCACAAGGGAAGCCTCTGTAGTTCAATACCCTCATTAGGAGACCACAAGGGAAAGACCCACATCCTCCCCCCCATGCACACCAGAGACTGCCGCTGCCTGTGTAACATGCTGCATGGGCCTACCCAGAGGAAATCGGGCGGAGGATGGACCAACCCTGACTGTTCAGTTGTACAATGCATGTTGCCCCCTCAGCCGGACCCTCTCTGCCCTCAAACCCACAGCCCCAAACTACCTTGAGCCTCCTGTCTCTCCCGCCCAGCTTCTGCTGGCCTCTCCCCAGCGCGGTAGCTGGACAGCAGTGACAAAGACGTGCTAGAAAAATAAACTCTAGTGTAAAACGTGGCCCCTTCGCAGGAGCAAAACCGCTGTGTTCCAGCTGCATCCCGGGCCGCTGATGGAGCATTGCACCGCAGGCCTGCTGGGCTCCAGTTGGCCTCTTCCTGGGGTCAGCACTGAGAAGGCCGGGCCCAGGGCGGGACTCGGAGGAAATCAGCGAGAGCACAAATGCCTCTCCAACTCAGCCATGCAGCTCCACGCAACAGGGTCCCCCTTCAAACTCCCACATGGCTGGGGCAGGGTGGCTCTATTTCTCCTCCCCCTCACTGACACACACCTCTTGGCATATCAGCTCAATAGCTGCCCTGTGCCCATCAGACTCTCCTAGCAGGGCTGGGAACAGACACGCTATGAGGCTTGGGTGAGCGGGTGGAAACTCAGCAAGAGCTTCGTGCTGAGTGATGCTAATTCAGGCCACATGCTCCAATCACTGAAGAGAGGGATCATGAGCACACCCCCAAACCCAGCTTAGGAGGCGAAGCTTGCAGAACCCCCGCCCCCCCCCCAACCCTACGGTTGTGAGCTCACATCCCAAGTCACCACACACTTGTGGCTTGCACACTGCCCCCCAAGCTGCTGGGGTTTTATGGGCACAGTGGTGCTGCCTAGTGTCAGGAACTCCACTGCTCTCGCCCTGGTACCGTTTGAAGCCCCTTCTCCCCCTCAGGCCTGATAGAGGGGCACTACCCTGTCTATGGGGCTCCTGCAGATGGGGCAGGTGTGGCTAGGCAGGGCTTTGTAGCAGCGGAAGCAGCAACAGACATGGCCGCAGCACAGCAGGACGCACTCGCGGGGCCGTGTCAGGCAGATGATACAGGTGTCTTCCGACGCACCCTCCCCAGACTCAGTCGCCGTGTCCCCGTTACCCCACAGGGCCTCGAACTGCCGCCGCTGCTCCTCCTGCTCCTGCTTGTGCCGGCGCTGCTGATAGGCCCGGCAGAGGGCGTACAGGATCACCGCAATGCCTGTCAAGCCGCACAGCACTGCTGCCCCCTTCCAGAAGCTGCTCACTGACTCCATCTCTGCCAGCAGCGTCTGCCAGTCCCCCAGGTGCAGGAAGTAGTCGGACCCATCAGATGGGGGCTGCAGGTGGAGGGTCCCATCTGGGTGCAGGGCCAGCTCCCCGATGCCAGTCAGGCTTGCCCCCACTTGCAGCATCTCCTCTGTCTCCAGGAGGCCCTTGGGCTTCTCCCCGCTCAGGTAGTGACTGATCAGGTCTTTGAAGCCGTGGGTTGGGTGCTGGAAGTGCTCATACACAGTCTCCAGGGGCAGCCGGACAGCCCGTAGGGGGCTCTCTACGCTCACCCGTGTCACTGCCTCAGCACTGGGGGATGCCAGGGCAAAGGGCACTGTGTACACCTGCTCCGAAACCACCCGCTCGCTTTCATTCCTGCAACCAATCAAGAGCACAGCAGCTGAACCGGTGACTCTCCAACGGCCCTAGATCCCTGTCTGCCCTCACCCCACAGGCTAACCTTGCTCTCCTACCTTACCCCACTAGTGAGTGGCCCTGGGGCACAGTCTGTGGGCCTCTGATGTAGCTGAGTCCCCAGCCCAGGTAGAATGAATCCAAACCAACCCAGGCCTGCAGAGAACACTGCAAGAAGGGAACCTCCCATAGGGCAGCTCTGCCAGGCACCACAGATCTGCTGGCCCCCTGTGCTCCCCCACACTGCCTGCAGCTGGTGCCCCTCTCTTCCCAGCTGTTAGCCCATCCCTCCCTCCTGGGTCTGCCACAATGGCCACTCACCAACTCCGGGCCAGGCTGTTCCAGATCAGTCGATGCTCCTTCAGAACTAGTTTCTGGATCACTCCCTGCAGCTCCTCATGGTGCTGGCTGGACAGAACTGCTTTTGCTGGCAGGACAAGCCCTGTGGAAAAGAGATGGATAATGTGTGTGTGTGGGGGCGGGGGGTGATCCCTATGAGGCTCACGCTGGTTCACGGAGCATCTCCAGCTCCCAGAGCTGTCAAATTCCTGTGGGTCCCTGGTGCTATAATCCAGCACAGCCCTGTAAGAGACTAGGTTTGACTAGTGGGTTGGGAGAGCTATAGCTGCTTAACTAGGAGTCCCCCTCCCCCTCCAAAAATTCAGCTGATTCAGTAAGGGGCAGGTCTCCCCTCTGGGGCCCAGGCAGGACATCCCAGGAGGGGTTTCTGAATGGCCACCCACATGTTGCTCTACAGACGGGCCCTATCGGTGACTGTAATTCCCCAGTTACTAGAATGGGGATTCCAAACCCACCAGGAGATGGCATGCTGCTGCTGTGAAAGTCGCTGAGAAATGGGCCCCGGTGCACCAAGCTGGATAAGCGTGCAGGGATCTTACCTTCTAAGGCAACATAATGCAGGCACTGGCCACTGGTGGCAGATAACAGGTCAGGCAGACCATCATCTACCTGAAGCTTTGGCGCGTCCTGCAGAAGAAGAAACCAGACATGAGTGAGCCTTGGCCACTTTCAATCTCAGTGAGCTGCTACTCAGCTCCTGTTGGGGGGAAACACCCACTCCGCCCATGCCTGGTTGTGCCCCACCTCCAGAGACCAGTGGGTACCTCCCTCGTCCCTGGAATGTCTTTGGCCCCCAGGCTTTGCACTGTGACATCAGTTCACTTGAACCACGTTACTCTGCAGGCTGTGGAAAGGTGGCACTAGAGCAGGCCCTGGGGTCAAGAGAATTAGGGCATGTTGCAAGGGAAAAGGGCCCCTTACTGGAGTCTCATCTTTCTGCGAAGCTGACTGCCACCATCCGATTCTAGCGCTTGCGTGGCTCTGCTGCATTTAGCCACTGGCAGCGTCTCTGCCCGTACGATTCACGCAGGAGTGGGCACATCAGACCCACCCTGTGCAGCGGGCCCTGTGCCAGGCATAGCTGGTGAAGCATAGGGTGGCACAGACTCCTTTCCCAGATGTGCAGGTGGGTAGTGAGGAATCCTGCGAGCAGAACTGCAGAGGGGTCTAGACTGAGAGGTCGGGGCAGATGTGACCTGCCAAATCCCACCATACGGTCTGTCCATCCTTCTCTTTTAACAGGGAGACCCGGCCCACGGGGACTGTCACACCCAGCAGGCCGCATGCACTTTGGAGACTACGGGTCCCAGCACGCAGTGGCCAGCCAGGCCAGCTCAACTCAAAACCAAGTTCTATAAAGATACAAGTGCGCCAGGCCAGGCCAGGGCCCCCGAGGGGTGCAGGAGACGGCGACGCAGCGCACCTGGCCGGATTCCTGGCACGGGGGTGCAAACAGGGCGGCCAGAGCCGGGGCTGCGCTGGACGGTGACCCCGGGGGCGGCGCGCTGCAGGCTGGGATCTGTGGGCCCCGTGGCTGAGCCCTGCGGGGCGGGCAGCAGGGTCCCCCCTTGCCCTGTCCGGGCACCTGGACAGCTGCTAAAGTGGGCAGCGATTGGGGGGCGCGCCGGGGGCAGGGCCGGGGAGCCCCAGGTACCTGGATCCGAGCCAGCGCTTTGGCCTTCTTCCGGTGCAGGTAATAGAAGAGGCCGGAGACGGCCAGGCTGGAGGCCAGGCAGAGCAGCTCCCCGGAGGTGACGGGCAGGGCGTCCATGGTGCCGGGCAGGGGCGCCGCGACTGCAAGGAGAGCACACGGGGGGGGCTGCCCGTTAGCCCGGGGCGGGGGGCCCGGCTCCCACGTGGGGCGGGGGGCCCGGCGGGCGGGGGCGGACCGGGGCCCCTTGCTGGGAGACTCACCCGGGCCTGGGAGAAACCGCCCCGCTCCCAACGCCCAAGAGGGCTCCAAGGGCCAAGAGTCCAGGACCGGCCGGGGAGCCAGAGCCCCGCCGCGCTGCCCCCTGGGAGATGGAGTCCGGCCGCGCTCGGCTCCTGGGGGCCGCCGCGGCGCCGAGAGCCTGTGGTACTACAGTTCCCAGCGTGCACCGCGCCGCGCCCTAGGGGTGCTCGGAACTACGACTCCCGTCGAGCCTTGCGCTGGGCAGACCTCAAAGGGGCGTTGGGGGAGGGCGTGCGGCGCCGCTCCAGGGACTACGACTCCCGTGTGGCACTGCGGCGAACGCGCTGGCTACGGCCCTCTGGCATCGGGAGGGGAGGCGCACGTGGGGCTGCTGCAGCCCCGTTCTCTTTGCAGCGGCATGGGCGGGGCCCTAGGGGCCGGGGCCGGGGCCGGGCCCCAGGGGGCCGGGGGAGGTTCAGACTTGCCCGCTTCTCACCGCCAAAGAACCGACGTGTGTTTGTAATTATCCCTAGGGCGACCAGATGTCCCGTTTGCATAGGGACAGCCCCGATTTTGGGGTCTCTTCTTATGTAGGCTCCTATTACCCCCCCGCACCCCTCCCCCCGTCCCGATTTTTCACATTTGCTGTCTGGTCACCCTAAGTGTCCCTTTTAGAGTAACAGCCGTGTTAGTCTGTATTCGCAAAAAGAACAGGAGTACTTGTGGCACCTTAGAGACTAACCAATTTATTTGAGCATGAGCTTTCGTGAGCTACAGCTCACTTCATCGGATCCGTAGGTGTAGCTCACGAAAGCTTATGCTCAAATAAATTGGTTAGCCTCTAAGGTGCCACAAGTCCTCCTTTTCTTTAAGTGTCCCTGACATCCAGACTTCCCCCCTGCTGCACGCTGATCTCCCCTTGCACTCATGCTGGTGTGTTATTGTAGGGTTGCTCACGAGCTCTGAGCGCCCCAGACTGGTTTGTTGAGGTCAGTGTGCTGAGAAGTACGGGTGTTGCGATTGTATGAGTGTTCTCGCAGGGCGTGCTCAGAGCTGTGCAGTGTATACAGGCTGGCGACTGTTGGGTTGTACCTGCCTGCCCGTGGTGGTGTGTTGTTGTAGGGTTGCTCAGGAAACCTGGGCATATTGGCTTGTCAGAAGGGCAGCTCATATGCACTGGTCTTGAGTAGCTTATGCAGACAACAGGATGTTTTTATTCCAATGCCTACTAGAGAACCGGTTCAATGCGGAAGGAGCGGGAGGTCTGAGAGGAGGAATGCCACTTATTAGAGTAGTGCCCGGCTGGCATCGAATGCCAGGGCAGTCAGGGCTCTTCCTGAGTGGGCCACGAGCATACCTTCTATCATTGTTATATTGTGGTAGCACCAAAAGGTACCAGTATCCAGGTCTTAGTGCTGCATGAACACACAGCCAAAGCATTTACAGTCTAAAATGAGCAACATGGGAAGGGGGAGAGAGACGGTCAGAGATCCTGTATTTAAACAGACATAGCTGCATTAGCTCAAAATAGGTACATTTGGTTCCTAATTACACAAATTAGGCCAGTGTTTTCAGAAGTGGCCTCCGTGTTTGGGTGCCCAGCTTCACGCACCCGAGGCCCAGATTCCACAATGGAGTCAGTGGGAAAGTGGATGCTCACCATCTTTGAAATTCAGGCCCAGGGGATGTCACGCTGCAGCATAGCTCGGCCAAGTCATTCAAAAATCAAGAATCGGGCTCCCCAAATCATGAGATTTTAATAAACAAATAAATGGGGGAGGGGTTTGGTTTTAGCCTTTTGGGGTCACATTTTCCAGCTTTTCTCCGCAACCAGGAAGGGCTAGAAATTCTCTTTGAAATTCAAATTGAGATCCCAACATAATCCTGTGACTCCAGGAGCTGGGGCTTTAAGGAAATCCCATCTCTTGCAATTTTACAAAATTTGCAACATTTGGTGAACTCGGCTTGGCAGCCAAAATCAGCCACCACTTCTGAAAATGTTGCTTTAAATATTGTTTTCCCAGCTGCTCAGCACTGGCTGATTTCTTGTCCATGTCCTGGTGGAACAAGGACATGTCTGTCTCTTCCCCCTAGCAGCTGGGCTGATATTTCTCTTAGGAACAGCACATTGTAAAGATCAGAGATGAAGGTGTCTGTTGAAAGGGGGCTGGGGCAGGCTCTAGGCCTCAATAGGCAGCGTATCACACCTTCGTGTGAAAGTGTGTCTGATCTTGTCCAAAAGGCCAAGGAGAAACTGAGTTGGTGGCCGACGTGGCAAATCTGGGGATTGTACGTGAAGGAACCGAGCTGCTCTCTGGAGACTGGCATTTCTCAGTAGGCTTTGGTGTGGGTGAAACCTGCCCATGACCCCCTGCTCTTGAGTGAGTGACCCCTGGCTGGGAGCAGCAGGGGAGTAACAGAAGCACAGGGCTTGTCTCCACTGCAGAGTGAACTCAGGCTCTTCCTGAGGTGTTGCCCCAACCTTGCTCCTGTCCACACGCACAACCCTCTCACCTGAGCATAGGAGTGCTATGCACCTGGTCTAGCTGGCCTATTCTGGGGTATTGGCTGAAGCCCAGCGTGGGTGCAGGCTAACCCGCTGGAGTGCTGATAGTCCTCCAGTGCCTTCCCACAGTTCTCCTGGTCTGCCCAGGACAGACAAGTTCTCCCCCAATTCCCTGGGAAGGAATCACGGAGGGGCTCAGCTCACTGCAGGGCTTAGCGCCATGGGATGTGCTCCCAGCAGTCCTAGCGACACATGGAGGAGTGCAGCAGTACGGGTAGCTTGGGTAGGGCTTTGCGGTGGGGAAGCTCACACCTGAATAGGCTAGCCCAGGTGTGTATGCCCAGGTGCCAATCAGTCGAGTTAACCGCAGCAAATACCCACAGAATGGAGAGATGGGCTGGGGTGGAGGAGAGAAAAGCAATTTGGTCGCCAGTTAATCCCACCCGCACTCCCCTGGCCTAGGCAGAACTGTGGCGTGTGTTCCGAGGAGACGCAGTGAGGTCGTTCCTATACAAATGGCGCCTGGGGAGAGGAAGGTGGGGGTTGGATTGCAGGCCTGGGTGTGTTCATACCCAAAGAAGCCGGCATATGGGGAGGCCTCTGCCCCTCCCTTCTGCAGGAAGCCCGCCCTCAGCACTTCTGAGCCTGTCAGGGAGCTGGGGAGGCCGTGAGCAGGAGGAGAGGATGAAAGCCAGAGGCTGGGATGGAGTTTTCAGAGCTTTCCTTTCATTTCCTTCTAGCATCGGAGCAATTCACCGGCCACTCACTAGCTCGTTCTACATGTAAAAACAACCTCTCTGACCCGCACCCCCAAGCCAGCTCTCTCGGGTTCCATGGGTTGCAATGCAGTGGACCCACGTGAAACCGCTCCGCCTGGGGCATTGCTCCAGAGCACATGTCTTGGGGAGGTTCGGCAGCTGGGCCAGGGGATTCAGAGCTGGTGGAGAGGTTGCTCCCACAGTGGCTATGCGGCCTGCCCAACTCCAGCTGGTGATGCCACAGTTTCAGCCTTCCTTCCAGCAGACCTCCAAGGCGTGCAACGGGACGGGGGAGGGGCTTCTATTTGCTGCAGCTCCTGGGATCCTACTTCATTCCCCAGTTTCCTTAGGGCCTTAATCCTGCAGCCCTTACACTGTGGGATGGCCTGGGTGGGGCACAGAGCCCTTTACCGAGAGGTCAGGGCTCCAGTCTGTCCCGGCTCAGTAGTGCCAGAGATGTTACCGTCCAGCAGCCCCATGTGAAATGAGTAGAGGGTCCAGTTACAGTGGATAAGGGACCATGTTACAGTGGGCAGTAATTGGCTCCCTTGTTGGCCAGTGAGTGAGTGGGCAGTGGAGACTGCTCTCCCCTTGGGGAGCGGGGCGGTCCCTGTGGGGCAGGGGGAGCTGCATTGGCAGTGGGCAGTGTGAGGCCTATCCTGCTGCTGCCCAAGCAGGACCTGCTTTGTAGATACACGCTGCCTTGGTCTTTGGGGTTGTTGCTCTGGCCCTTTGCACCCCTGCTAAATGCCCTTGAAAATTTTACATAAAACAGCATGAAATGGAACCCAACTCTCGGTGGCTGTTGTGGGAGACTTGCTGATTTGGGGGATGCATGTCCCCATGCTACCATGTGCTCAGGTGCATGCGGGCTCAGTGCTGGGGATGGTGCGGGCCCTGCTGTACAGGGGGTGCCTGGCCCTTACCTGTGCTTGTACTTTTGGGAGAACTGACTCCATCAACAGAGGCTGAGGGCCTCCCATTGCTTCATTATGGGTCAGGGGAGGGGTACAGATCTGCTAGGGAAATGGGGCCCATCTCCCTAGCAAATCAGCGTGACTCCAACTGGGGTTAGTGCCACCCCATCTCCCTTAGGGAGCAGCTTTCCCTCATGGGGGATAGAAATTGCCCTGTCACTCCAAGATTCAGCCCGTCCTATGTCACTCCCCTAGTTAGACGGTGGGTGAACATAAGAAGCCAGGGGGCTGATGGTGCCCCATTCTGGGGTGGGGTTAGGGTTAGCTGAATGACCTCACTTGTACATTTGCAGACTTGCTCATTTCTTTCTTTCTTTCTTTTTTTTTTTAATGTACGTGTAACCTAATTTCCAGGCTGTTCAAGATTGGTGTTTTTGGAGAACGTTCACGAAAGTCACTGTTAGATTTTTCCAGTCTTAACTCCAGTTTAACACAGCCCGCCCCCCAGCCTGGTCCCCTGGGAATTTCCTTAGGTTTTTTAAAATGTAACAAGTGTTCCGTGTCAGGATTTCCCAAGCACCTCGCAGGCTGCGCTCCCCAGACTCTGCCCCACCGCCAGTCTGTGTGTTCCCACTCCCCACAGAATCCACCCCTTCCCCTTGAGTCGTACCCTGCCTGGGGCTTATCCCCATCTACCCTGGGACTGTGCGGAGTTAAGAACAGAACCCAGTGTGAAAGTGGAAACTGCTTTTAATCGTTAAATAAATCCATCAAGAACCACCCAAAGCTAGTCCAAGGCACCAGTCCCCACCATGACCAACCTATTAAAGCAAATGGGGAGTTTCTAAGCCAAGCTGGTTTTGGATTACAATGAGCCTAAGAAGGTTAAGAAAATGCCCCAGAAGCGAGAGCAGCTCACAGTCCGAAGCTCCCAGCTTTCAGACGCCTTGTCTGATCCCCCTCAAACAATCCAGAAAAAGCCTGCCCTGGCACACAGTTGGGTTAGTGGGAGGGAAGCTGGCAGGGGATCGGAGTTGGTTTAGAACAGGCGGCTTGTTTCAGGGCAAATCCTGGGGAAGATCCCGTAGTCAGAAGGGATCCTCCCGGGGTTAACTGTTGCTGTTCCATTTGGTTTAAAAAGATAAATGTCCGTGGATGTTCTCCACTCTGCCAGCCTGGCACGAGAGGGTGCTGGGCTGCTGCCCTTCAGACCTGAATTATGCCTCACCTCCCCGTGCCCAGAGTGGCGGTAGGGGAGCTGCACTCCTGCCCTTTGTGCCCTGGAGGGGTCTCCTCTCCCTGCATCCCAGTCTGGCAACAGGGGCACCGGGTTGCTGTCCTTCCTACCCTGGCTATGCCCATCCCTGGGATGACACCAGGCTGCGGAGGCTCTCTGCCCCATCCCACACAGTGTTCCCATAACTGGCCTTGTCTACTCTGGCCTTTTTCTTCAGAGCCTGCCCCCTTCCTTGCTGCAGCGCCAGTTCTGCCCCCTGGTGCAGGTCAACTGCTGGGAGCACTGGTACTGCCATTCTAACCGTCGGGGGCATCTCAACCTGCCCTAGCTGCGTTCGATCACTCGGCGGTTACACGGTGCCAGCACTCCCAGCATTGCTTGCGTTGGAGGAGCTGCACCCAGACTAGACCCACAGGGCGGGGCTGTAAGGAAAAGGCTGGCGTTGCCCAAAGTGAGCCATTGAAGGCTCTCTCCACCCATGCCCTGCTTGGGTGGGCAGGTCCCGATGACCCTGCACTGGGGAGCTGGGGGAGGCAGGCTGACTGATTGGCTGGAGTGGGGCTCAAGCAGGAGACCCTGGGCTGACACCCCTGGCAATGTGCAGTGGGGGCCGGTGCTGATAGTGGGGATGGGGTCAATGGCGCAGGGGTGGAGTATGACCAAGGCAGGTGGGCTGGGTTCCAGGCTCCACCCAGCAGGTGGTGCAGGACGCCGCGGCTCCTACACTCCCTCCTGGAGCCCTGTCTGAGATGGGAGGAGCCTGCACAGGACAAGCCAGAGCTGAGAAGCTGAGGCCACTGGCTATTCCCGGAGATGTCCCCCCATGTGTCCCCATCCAAGAGGCTGGCGGGGGGGCATGACTCTGGGACTCTACCTGGGTGCTCCTGCCTGCCTATGTCCTGGGGAAGTTGCTTGTTTGTGTATGTACAGAGTCTCTGTCCCCCCTCCCTGGCTACATGCCTCCTTGCCCTGCCAGCCCCTCTCTACCACACCTCGCAGTGCTTGCCGGGGTTCATGGGCGAGCCCACCGGGCACTTAAAGTGCTCAGCAAAATCCCTGGAGTTGCTGAGGGTGCCGATGACCCGGAACTTGTCTGGACTGTGTGGATCGGTGACCAGCCCCTCGTGCGAGCTCTCCGGAGTGCGCACGGAGCACCACACCTGTGCAAGGGACACAACAAGGACCAGGATTAGGGAGGCACAGACCTGGCCTTAGCCTCAGCCCAACACCTAGCCAGACAACTGCTGAGCAGCACCCTCTTCTCAACTAGTTTCCTGCCTTGGGCACCATGGGCCAAGGCTGCCCTGCACTGGGACAGGGAGTGTACCTCCCAATGCAGCAGCAGCCCCAAGACTGCCCCATTGGGGAGGCGGTGAATGGAGCTAGGGGAAGATGGAGTGCTAGCTGGGAGGGGGCCTGACCCTTGGTATAGCTGTGGAGGGCTAGGATAGTTCCATCTGGCCTCACTGAGGAGCTCATTTGGTTCTCTTCTCTTGGGTCTCAATACTGTAGACTCAGGCCTTTAAAAACCATGGCCCATTGTTCCCAAAATGGAATAGCAGGGAGCTGTAGGTTAGCACTGAGGGGCACTGGCAGAGGTGTCTGGGGGAGTCCACAACTGGAATAGCAGGGGACTGCAGGTCAACAGCAGTGAGGGACATCAGCAGAGCTGTTTGTGGGGAAGCCCAGGACTGGAGTAGCAGGGGGGCTGCAGGTTGAGATTGAGGGGCATCGGCACCATCCCAGAGTCGTACCTGTGCAAATCCTACAAAGAAGAGCTGGTTGTTGGTGAGCCCCACGGCAGGCAGGTGCTTCTCCTCTCCATTCTTCTGCAGCCAGGCTTTGTAGGCCTGGAGGGAACCAAGAAGGCATGCTGTGAAACAGCCGCAAACAGAGTGATGCTCCCCTCAGAATCAGGGGGCAGTGGGAATTGAACCTTGGCCTTAGGACCTGCTGTCCATCACCTGCATATGGGGCGGGCTCGCTGGGTTACTCACATTGTATGCTGTCTTCAGGCCCCCGTTATCTGCAATGTTCTCGCCCAGGGTCTGCTTGCCGTTGACGTGCTCTCCGTTCACCATGTACTTGCTGTACTGTTCCATCATGCACTCGGTCCGGTTCTTAAAGGCCTCCAGGGAGGAGTTCTGCCACCAGGGACGCAGATTCCCCTCCTTGTCGTATTCTCGACCTGGAAGACAACCCGGTGCATGATAAATGGCCGGAGGAGGCGCTGCCGGCAGCGACAGTTCTATCACCTCCACCTGTCTCTGGAGCCTTCTCCTCAAGCGGCCCGCTAGAGAACTGAGCCACGACCCCCAGCACAGTCTCAGTTCCATCCCGAGTGGCCCCCAGCATGACGGATGTTGCAAGCAGCCCAAAGGCTAAGGTAAGTTACAAGGGTCCATGTGATGGCTTGACATGGGATCTTAAGCCTGCTGCCCATAACTGGGGGCGTCTGGCAGGGGAGGGGCTGCTGAAATGGAGAGGGACGTGAAAAGGGAAAAATCAGAGGCACAGGCCAGTCAAGCTCAGGATGGGGATGGAGCACCTGCTCTATGGGCTTCAGGATTCCTCCCTACCCATGGTGCCTCTGTGAGTGAGCAACAGGGAAAGGACAAGATCATCTCCCAGGATCTTCTGCGGCCAGGATGGTGGCTGTGCAGCCTTGGAGACTGACAGCTTCATCTCTCCAGCAGGAGCTGCCTGGGCAGCAGCTGTATGAATTTTCTTCGACCTGCCGGGACCCCTCTAGAAGAGGAGATCACACTTCATGGCCTGCTCGGTCCTCGGCTTCTTCAGTTGCTAACAATGGGGTCAGTTGGCGCTGGTTGTGCTGGTGGTTTTTCTGTCTGCCAGGAACTGGCCAGGATCCCAGCTCGCTTCACCTCAGCCACCAAAGAGTCCCGGATGACTTGCTCTTTCCCTGCCACCCAGGGCTAGCTATGAACCAGCAGCCTAGAGGTGAAAGTCTCCATGCCCATTCTCAATGCTCTGAGCCCGCAGGCCCCCTACCCTGATGGTGGCGTTCTCTGAACCCTTGTAACTATGGGATCTCAACTCGCTTCTCAACCAGACCCCCAGGGAGTGAGTCTTGGCATGGAGGCTCCAATCACCCCAAAGCTGCCTTTTGCGTTCCACCATTGGCCATGGCCTAGCAACACTACACAGCATGCAGAGAGAGGATGCAAACAAAACAAACACGTGTCCAGCTGGAAAAGGGGAAGATCTCCAATAGCCACAAGGAGCAGTGTGGAGCGGGGGGATTGGGAATTGGCAGCCACTAGCCATGGCTCAAGATGCAGAGGAATGGGTCCTCACCAAGCAGATGGAGCAGAAGCGAAAGCTGCACAGAGAAGCCTGGGGAGATGCCTGCAGGTGTCACCTGGGGAGACAGGAGGACAAACAAAATGGGGAGGAGAGCCAGCCAAAGAGAAAGGACATCTTGAGGGCTGTAAAGAAGCTAACGTGGGCAAGGAGTGTTGGCCATGAGGAAAAAGATGACGTGGGGAAGCACAGGATGGAATAGATGACAAGGCCACTGGTAGCCCAGAGAAGAGCGATGTTGGAAGCCTTTGCAGGACATGTACAGGACAGAGGTGCTGGGCAGCTCCATGATGCAAAGGACAGGATGAGGCTGCAATGAAGAGGAGCTGGGAGCACTGTGCCAGGGGAGCGGGATAGCGTCACCTCTCTATCTAGTATAAGGATTGTTTGGTTAAGGTGTCCCTGTACCAACTGTCCTTTCCAATAGTGGCCCATGTGCATTCTTGGAATGGCAGGGTGTGCGCGAGAGACCGGGGAGCTGAGAGGGGAGCCTGACAGGCCAGCTGGGTCCTACCTTGGTCATCGAACGCGTGTGTGAGCTCGTGCCCCATCACTACTCCGATGCCGCCAAAGTTGAGGGCCCTGGATGAAGCCAAGAAGAAACCCTAGTTTATTGTCTAAGCTCTTCACGTGGCCCGTATCCCGGTGGTATTGGAGCCTCCCTGATCGCTGCTCATGCAGCAAAGTGAGTCAGCCCCATGCTGCGTTCCCAGTGCTCCCTAGTGCCCTTTCGAGGAGCAGTGAATGCAGAGTGCCGGGGGCCTGGATGCCCAATGGAGGTGAGACTCCACTGACCGAAACACATGTCCAGCTAGGAAACCCGCTAAGGATGGCTGCCCGTAATAATGCACTGCCCTAGCAGGCCAGGCTTGGAGTAGATCCTTACCTAGAGTCACTTAGTGTCAGTATTGGGCAAAGCATAAACTCTGCCTAGCCAAGGGCTACAGTGCCAGCTTGGTGGGAGCCCAAGGTTGGCACCCAATGGGCATAAAATGGATCTACTCTGCCTTCAGCTGCCCTAGTTAACACTGAAGGCTGGCCCGGGGGAAGGCTGCCAGTCCGAGCAATGGACCTGGCCCTGCGGATAGAGCAGTGCAGCCTGTGGAACACCATGGGTCAAACATTGGCCACCCCTGCTGGGATGGTGACACCTGCCCGGCCTCTTCCACAGCACTGGCGCTAAGGTTGCCCCCTTCTCTGACTCCCCGGGGGAAGGACTGATGCAGGTCCTGCCCTCTCGTGAGGGTGAGAAGGGCAGTGAGCAGGCAGAGTGGGCCCACTGTCTTCCTGTGACTGCTCGCCCCACCCCGAGCCCACAGCCGCCACGGGCAAGGCTGCTTCCTAAGGGACCGAGGGAATAGCTGAGGGCATTAGCGAGTGCCCACCCCACTGGGATCCCAGGGCAGGAAGCTCCTCTCTGATCAGGGGCGGGTTTGGGAAGGCAGGGATTGTGAAATCCTCCATTAGCGCTTGGACAGCAGCAGCTCAGACCCAGTGTCTCTGCCTTGGAAGTTCCGCTCCTTGCTCCTGGGACCAGGTGCTGCCCCTGTGTGAGAGAGGGGGTTGCCCAGATCTGAGCACACCCAGGAACCTACAGCTGCCAGTGGGCCTCATTTCCTTCCCCAGCCGCTTCCTGCCACCCACACAGGCATGACCCGGCGAGAGCCCAGAGCGCCAGACGCACTTGGGGTGGTTGCGGGCATAGAAAGGAGCCTGGAGGATCCCAGCTGGGAAGACGATCCCGTTCTTGGTGGGAAGGTAATAGGCGTTGACGGTCTGCGGGGTCATGCTCCACCTAGGGAGGGTCAGACATGTTAGGCAGCATCTCCCCCTGCACCTGGCACCCTGCTAGCAAAGGACCAGGACAGGCCCCAGCAGGAGGAGCAGCCAGCCACACAGGGGGAAGCTCCTCTCCGCACCCAGTGTTAAGGGCCCCAGAGCCAGCCTCACCATGACCCTTTTGGTCTGGCCAGAAACACTGGCTCAAGTGCTGGGGGCTGGTTGAGCCTTGCACCATTGTAGCAGTCTCTCAGCTGTCCGGGAGCTGAGGTCTGTCCCGGGGACTGGGGCCGGGGGGAATGAGTCAAAGGCTGGCCAGGAACACAGCAGGACATCGGCCCCCTTCTCTGGGGTCACGGCTGATTTTTTTCTATTACAGAGGGGGCAGGCGGCTGCTGGTGTGTCTCTGATACAGTCAGAGCCAGGCGGGCCATGGCGTGTGACTGTGTTGTGGGGCATGGACAAGTGCGCGTGTGCTTGTGAAAGGATGCACGGCTGCGTCTGTGCCAAGAGTGGGGTTGCCTGCGGGAGAGTCTTCCAATGGGCCAAATGCTTCTCAAGTCCCCACCTTGGATGGAAGGAGCAAGTTGCAGCTGCCTTCTTTACTTTCCTGAAGGTGCAGTCTGTGAAGACTACATCTCCCAGCATGCAGTGCAGCCAGCCGGTAGGTTCCAGGTAGAGCATTGCATGCTGGGACTGGTAGTGTCCACAGGCTGCAGCTCCACCCTGGAAGTGAGGGTGGCAGCAGAATGGGGCAGGATCTCCCTTTACCCTCTCTAGCAGGAGACTGACAGCACCAGCCATGTCCCCAAAATTAGCGCCCGGGCCTCCCGGTCATGCCCTGCCTTGACCCTCCACCCTGCTTCCTGCCGCCATGGGTGGGAAGGTGCCCAGGCTGCAGCAGCTCCTTACTGGTCCCGGTTGGGGGGTTTCCGCAGCTGGTCGGCCATGACCTTGGCAGAGAAATTGTAGAAGTTCAGCATGTTCTGGAAAAAGGAGTCTTCAGAGACTTCATACTGAGAAAAAAGAAAAGGAGGACTTGCATGTCCACTGAATGCATCCGATGAAGTGAGCTGTAGCTCACGAAAGCTTATGCTCAAATAAATTTGTTAGTCTCTAAGGTGCCACGAGTCCTCCTTTTCTTTTTGCGGATACAGACTAACACGGCTGCTACTCTGAAACCTATCATACTGAGAAAGAAACACAAGGGGCTGAGATGGGCTAGGGCTGCACCCCTCCACCCTGCAGGCTGGGTACGGGGCGGGGGGGGTCTGAGATGGGCTAGGACACACCCTGCCAACCCCACACGCAGTGAAGGGGTGAGAGGGGGGTAGATAGATCACTTTAGTCACTCAGTTACTATAGCAATGAGGGCCTGGATCCCATCCCCACTGCACAGCCCCACCAGTGGGCCCAGATACCCTGGGTGGGACAATCAGGATGGGCGCCAGGCAAAATCTCACCTCAGTCAGACCCTTGGTTCACTGGATCCCTGCCATGTGCCTGGCACAAGCAGCTGGGAGCCACTTGCTCCCCATTGGCCTTGCAATCCCAGGGCCACTCTTGGCCCAGGTCCCTATGCTCCGGGGCCACCTACCCCATCATAGACGTCGTCCAGCTCCTTGTTGTCGAGGATGAAGTCCGGGAAGCCGATCATGTCATAAATGGCATCTGCCTGTGGAGATGGGGCAAGGCCAGTGGCTGAGATCATAGCGGGGAGAGACCTGGGAGCTCCCCGTGTACAGCCCTGGCTCCTCCAGGGGAAGTGTGCGCGGGTCACACAGGAGCAAGCGCTGCTGCTCCAGGGAGCACAGGGCTGGGGTTCCCTGCCAGGGAGCCAGTGGGACTACGTGGCTGGGATTTCCCCGCCACCAGGACGCCTGTGTCCCAGAGACCGGGGATGTTCCTGCCTCGTGTCTCATGCGGGGGGAATGCGCAGTAGCAGTAGTTGCAGGGGGCATTGCCTGGGGAGGGACTATTTGGAGTCAGCTCTGACATCGTCTCCCCTCTAACTCAGGGCAGGAGTTGGGCTGGCTCCCCTCCCGCTGGGGTCTGGGAGGCCAGCGGAACGGCGGTCACCTTCTCCTTAGCGGCCTGTCTCGTCGTCTTGTCCATCCAGTCAAGCTGCTCCAGGGATTCCTCAAAGGCCGACCGGATCTCGCTGATCATCTCCTCTGCCTATGGGGGAGTGGGAGAGTCAGTTCCTCCCCCAGGGCCAGCCTGCACCCCCCGTCCCCTGGAGACTGTCACGCTGCACTAGCCCTGCCTCCTAGCCCTCTCTGTGGGGACTGCCCTGCTCCTGCAGTGGGTGGGAACAGGAGGGCGCGTGCAGCCAGGTTGAACTCCCCTCGCCTGGGTGACTGGTAGGGCAGGGAATTCCCTTCTCTCTGTTCTGCGTACCCCTGCCCTTTGCTGCACAGAGGCACCTCGAGCTGGGGAGCTCACCGCTGGCGAATTGAAGGGCTGCAAAGGAATTGGGGAGGGGTAGGAAATAGGGGAAGATAAGACAAATAGGGATCTGCAGAGGAATCGGAGGGTGGGCTGCAAGAGAACTGGTGTACGGAAGTTTCGGGGGACGGTGGGGGGATCAGAGTGAGAGGGGGATAAGGGGCTTCAGGAGTGCTGGCGTGAGGGAGGCCAGAGGGCTCAGCGCAGGGCAGGGCAACTCACAATTTCCTTGCTGTCTCTGTCGAAGGTGGCTTTCACAAACAAGGAGCCCAGGGCGAAGCCCAGTGTGTCATCGGTGTTGGAGATGCAGGTTTGCCAGCGAGGGGTGCAGGACTCCAGAGAGAGAGTGAGACACAGGGTGAGACCTGAGGAGGGTTGGCGCCACGTCCCTGAGTCCTTGCTGGCTGTGGGGCAGGGGCCTGGGCCGAGCTCACGCCCTGACACAGGAGGACGCAATTTCTGGCCTCCCAAGGCCCCAAGCACTGCGGCAGAGGGAGAGGGCTCCCTCCTCTGCTCTGTATGGCCTGCCCGTCATGTCGTCGAGGGACCCCTGGAGCTCAGGTATGTCCCTTCGCCTTGTCTCCTTCCAAGGCAGACGGGCCTTCATCTGGATGGGGAACCCCTCCTGATATCTGCCTGCCCCCTTCAGGGTCTGCCAGGCCATCCTGGGGTGTTGGGGACACACATTCAGGGACTGAGCTTCTCCCCCCCCAAGGATCCCCTAAGCTGAGGCCTGTCTGCATCTCTAGGGGATGCCGGTTGTGTTGCCTCATGCTGCCCCAAGTTCCACCCCTCCTGCTGTGCTGCACTTCCCTCCCCGGCCGCAGAGCCCCCACGCGCTTCGCTAACCCTGCCGTCACCCCCCGCTGTCCCAGCTCAGCCCCATCACGCAGCATCCCCTGCTCGCAGCTCTCTGACTCCGACCCAGGGCTGGAGGCTGAGTGGTGCACAGGCATCTTCCCCTTAGCAGCCTCGCCACTCACATCGGTGCCTCACTACCCCACGCCCCAGACAGGCCAGGCCATGGCTGCCTGGCTGAGGATCCCCTGGCGTCTCCCAGGGGCACATAAGGTGTCAACACCCACAGGGCACAGGGTTCCCCCATGTGCCTAGAGAAAGGGGCCTCGGGGCTGATGCCAGTGGCCTGGTCCCATGTGCCCCATGCAGCAGCCCCTCACCTTCTTGGTGCCATAGAGGGTCTCCAGCAGCTTCTCCTGGGCCGTCTCGAATCGCTGGTCCAGGCTTGAGGCAGTTTTCTGAACCAGGTTCCAGATCATGTAATTGTTCAAAATGCTGCAAACGACAGAGCCACATTGACTCCCCAAGACCCCGACCCTGCCCCTGATGGGCACCACCCTGAGACATCCCCACCTACTCACCCCCCCATGGGCATGGCCCTGACACATGCCCCCACCCTACCCCCACAATGGGCATGGCCCTGAGACACATCCCCATGCCCCAACAGGCACTGCCCTGAACAGATACTCCCTCATCCTCAATGGACATGGCCCCTGCTTCCCAATGGGTGCTGCAAGGAGACCCCTGATGTCACTTCGCTGGTGTCCTCCAGCCCCTCCCTCCACCCGGGGCTCTTACCTTCTCTCCGTGCTGTTGATGAGCTCGGAGACCTGCTGCAGGTACTCACGGCCGTACACCACCACGGGCTCCGCCTCACTCAGCTCCAGCGGGGTCAGGGCATAGGCCATATAATCCAGCCAGTCGATGGCGGGGGCCAGAGCCTGCCGAGACACGGGGCTGTGAGGGGGAGCACTGCTCCCCCCCGGCTCCGAGGGTGGGTCCCCACCTCCGGATACCTGGAGCTCCAGGCAGGGCCACCTCCCTGCGAGGGAACCCCATCCCACAAGGCAGCCAGGGCCGGTGGGTGGGTTTCACTGGGGCAGGGGGAGGATGCATGTCCCTGGAGAAACACTTCAGGTCCCTCAGGTTCACTCCAGCCCCCCATCATTTAGACTGGCTGCCTGAATCTCTGCCTCACTCCCAGCCCCCTGATCCTCTCCTCTCCCATCCCTGCCCTGCCCCTCCGCCTCACTCCGATCCCTGGCTCCTGCCTCAGCCTCCTAAGAGACCTCCCTTCCCACTAGACAGGATTGCATCTCTCCCTGTTGCTATGGTGACTGGTTGCTTGGTGACCATTGCTTGATGACGAAGGCTGGATTTTCTGTATTGCCAGGAACTTAAACCCTGGGGTGAGGGTCCTGGCATCCCCTTCCCCAGCACAACAGAATTCAGGGCTGAGATAGCAGGGGGCTGCGGGTCGGGATTGAGGGGCACTCACGGAGCAGTGCGTGTGGAGCTCAGCGGTGGGACCGCAGGGCGCTGCGGATCGGGCCTGGGTGTGTGGGGACCCCAGAGCTGGGATAGCAGGGTGCCATCAATACTGAGGGACAGCCGCAGAGCTGGGTGTGGGGAGTTCAGAGCTGGGATAGCAGGGCACGGTGCAGCGGGACTGAAGGGCAGTGAGAGAGCGGGGATCGGGGACCCCAGTGGGGTAGCAGGGCATGGTGCAGCAGGACTGAGGGGCAGTGACAGAGCAGCGGTTGGGGACCCCAGTGGGGTAACAGGACACGGTGCAGCGGGACTGAGGGGCAGTGACAGAGCTGGGGGGAACCCAGAGACGGGTAACAGGGCACGGTGCAACGGGACTGAGGGGCAGTGACAGAGAGGGGGTCTGGGACCCCAGTGGGGTAACAGGGCACGGTGCAGCAGGACTGAGGGGGGATCTCACCCAGAAGCTGCTCGTTCTGTCTGACTTTGGGGATGCTGACGCCCCCTTGACCCGCTGGCCCTGGGGAGTGAGTGATGGCTGGCAGGGGGCCCCCATGTTTCTGCATATGGTAGGGTGACCAGACAGCAAACGTGGAAAAACCAGGATGGGGGTGGGGGATCATAGGAGCCCATATAAGAAAAATACCCACAAATCAGGACTGTCCCTATAAAATTGGGACACCTGGTCACCCTGGCATATGGGTCTGATTGTGCTGAGCCTGCGGGATGGTGGAGGCAGCTCAGCAGTGGCTCCTGGCTGCTTGGGATGCTGCTCAGCCAGGCCTCCGGCATTAATGACACTCTACCTCGCTGGAATCCTAATGAAATCTGGGTGGGGGGATGGGCAACACAGAGGCCTGGAGTGTGTGGGGAAAGCAGCCAGGGGCTCCCAGGGGAAGCAGAAGGGGCACAGAAAGGGGCTACCGTGGTGCGGCTGTCCTCTCCCCATGTACTCTGGGCTGGGCCCTCACGCTCTGCCCAGGCAGCTCCGAAATGTAATGAAGGACTCAGACCAATTGAATTCGTCTCTCAGTTTTCATTCTGAATTTTTCTCCCAGCTGCTCCAGGCCACGGTGGGACCCGCCCAGCAAATGGGAGCCTTCCGCGACTGATCCCCAACACCTGCCAGAGGACAGAGCCCAGCCCCTGCTCGCAGCAGCACCAGGCTGGTTCCTTCCCCCCACCCCGCAGCTCTTCACCCACCTCCAGCAGCACCATGCTAGTCCTCTCCCCGAGCAGCACCAGGCTGCCCCCCTTCCCCAGGACCCACCTGCAGCTCTGCGATGCTCATCTTGTGATAGATTTTCTCATCATCCCGCCTCTCATCCTGGGGGACGGTGATATTGGCCAGCAGGGTCTCGAACTCCAGCACCTGCTCCATCTGCTCCTGGGTGGAGACTGTCTCCCCACCAAGCAGCATCCCCAGCTCCACCATATAGTCCAGGTAAGCAGCCAGCACCTGTCACTCAAGCAAGAGGCAGTGGGGTTAGTCACCTAGGCAGGGGCAGCCCCACACAATCAGTCATGGGCCGTGGGGGAGTTCAGCTCCCTCAGATCCTGTGCTCTTAAGTTCCCAAACCTCCCCCACAAAATGTCCTGCCAACTAGGTCCCAGCACAGGCTCCAATCCAGGGTCCTAGCACTCGGGGGTCCCTTTCCTTCGGCCCCTTGTGATTTGGGGTGGGGCATGTTCCACCCACTGGGCTGGATCTGCGTCAGGAGCACAGGAAGGTGTGGGTCCTACCCAGGGTGTTGGGGTGGGAATGCGCATTTCAGAGAGCAAAGGCCTCTTGGGTCATCTCCAAGATGGGGCACACATTGGGGAGGGTTCCGAAAAGAGCCACGAGACTGATTAGAAGGTGAGAAAACCTGCCTGATAGTGAGAGACTCAAGGAGCTCCATCCTATTTACCTTAACAAAGAGAAGGCTAAGGGTGACGTGATCAGGCTGAAAGTACCTAGATGAGGACCAAATATGTCATAGAATCATAGAATATCAGGGTTGGAAGGGACCTCAGGAGGTCATCTAGTCCAACCCCCTGCTCAAAGCAGGACCAATCCCCAAAATTTGATGATGGGCTCGTCAGGCTGGCAGAGACAGGCCAGTGGCTGGGAGCTGAAGCTAGACCAATGCAGACCGGAAGTCAGGCGTGAATTCGGGCCTGCTCATGAGGCCGGCTCTGTGGAAGGGCTGGTGTGTATGGGCTGCCCCCACCCAGCCCCCTACCTTCTCATTGGCTGTCTTGTTCAGGTAGTAATCCCGGGAGGGGAGGAAAAGGCCTGACTGATCCACCTGGAGACGGAGAACAAATGAGCCTGGACCGCATACCCAGAGCCACCGCTCTGTAGCACAAAGCCCCCTGCCCTGCCTCCACATCCAGTCATGGCTATTCCCGGGAACCAGTGGGGGTGGAGGACCTGTGGCAACCCCAGCCCTCGGCAGTAGACCAGGGCCATCAAATCTGACCTGTGGGGAATCCTCAAGTGGCGTTCACATCCCCAGCAGCAAGAGGCTGAGGCGCCTTCCTGGGGCCCTCGGGCGTTGGCACCGTTTTATGCCCAGATATGTGATGTGGCCCCAAAACAGTTACCGTCTGCACTGAACCCCTCCCAGTGTGTCCCCAGGCAGGAGGGGGCAGGCAGAGGGCTGGGTGTCTGAACTGGGCCACTTAAGGCCAGAGTCAGAAATGCCCAGCCACGATAGCCCTGTGCGCCCTCTGGCCCCCCGTGCTCCCTCTCTCCTTGGCTAGGTTTCTTTATGGGCCCTTCTCCCCGCTGCCTGGCTGGCTCCTCCAGCCCCGTTTTGTGGTGACGATGTTTCCGAGCTAGGGGCAATGGGAAGGGTTTGCTCTGGGTCCGTTGCACCTGGGAGCTCGGTGTGAGGTTCTGGCACCGCGCCCCCTCCCCAGCTCTGACAGGGGCATGGTCACAGGGCTACCTGAATGACGTTGCTGTTGGAACTCTTGGAGTCGGCGCCCACGTAGACCGTGAAAAAGGGGGCGGCCCGGTAGGTCCCCGACACCATCTTCAGAACCTCCATGAAGTTGCTCTGGTTCCAGGGCCCGGTGATATTCCACCCGCCAATCTGCAGGAAACAGGAATGCAGGGATTTGGGCTTGTGCCCCTCTGGGTCGCCAAATTCCTCTGGCTTTAATCTTCCACCTTCACACCCAGCACAAGAGACCCTCTATACCCTGCCTGTGCTCCATGCACTATACCCCAGCACTAGGGGGTGCTGCTGGTGTTCTCCCATGTGTCCCCAGCCCAGCACTAGGGGGTGCTGCTGGGGGTGCTTCCTTCCAAGCTCTGCCTGTGCCCCATGCACACCAGCCATTACTGTGCTTGGGGGAGCTGCCCTGTACACCCTGCCTGTGCTCCCAGCCCAGCAGTAGGGGGCACTGTGCTACCCACTACGCCTGGCCTGTGCGCTACGCGCACTGCCCCTGCCTAGCAGAAGGGGGTGCTGTGCTTTGACTGTGAAGCTGCTGTGTGACTCCAGGCACAGAAGCGCCCCCTTCGGAGAGGGGTGATTCTCAAATCACTTACACGATGGGAAATATAACAAATGGGGTGAGGGGGAGGCAGGAATCACAGCCCTGGAAATAGGGCTCAGCCCGTCCAGTGCAAACTCCCACCCCTACTAGTGGCCTCAACCCTGCCTGGAGGGACCCCTGCCAGGGAAGAGAGCAGCTCGGCGCATGGCTCCTCTGCTGGTGCTCTTCAGTTGTAACAGGAACGTGAACGCTCCATGTATGGCAGACTGGGGTGAGACCCGGCACTTCGTCTCACCTGGGCCCCTGAGCCATGCCCATGTGGGAATGGCATTCGGCCAGGCAAATGCTCCCAGGGCTCAGCCCTTCTCCAGGATGGTCTCCCAATGGAGAGACTTTTCCCCTGCAGAGAGGCGAGTGCGCTGAGCAGCCTCCCTCCCTGAGCTGGGCTCCTGCCCAGACCTCATGGTGGTCTGGTTCCCCCCCCGGCACCCACCTTCTCAATCAGGTCCATCAGTGGCTGGGAGCCCAGCTCCCTGATTTTCTGCTCCTTCAGACAGGACAGGTAGTAGCGCTGGGTCTTCCTTTCCGCCTCGCTGCTGGAGTTGAAGGTGGCGTTCTCTGAGGAGTGGATAACCAGAGGGACTCAGTCACTTCCTCCCTTACAGGAGGGCTCTGGCACATGGAGGGACCTTGGAGACTGGCCCTGGTCTCCTAGAACTTCGTGCCTGTGACCACGACCTGTGACCATGCCTTAGGCCTGGGTCCCATCTCACTCTCCTGCTATATCTGGAGCTCCCTGTATCACCATGTAGTCTCATGTGGGTTAGGTTCCCGCAGATTATACGGCATGATCCCCACCAGTGATGGCACCAGGGAACTGTCCCCTGCAGCTGCCCAAGGGTCTGCCTGGGTGCATCTGGTGTGCCCCGGCCAGTGCCGGTGCGGGACAGACTGCCGGCTGGCGTGCCATTGGTTGCCCCTAGCCAGTGCTGATGTGGGACTGACTGCCGGCCAGTGTGCCCTCACTGAGGCAGAGAGAGCGTGGAAGCTGATGCAGGATATAGACCTCAGTCTGCCCTGTGCTGTTTCCAAGAAGCTGTAACCTAGCAATATATGCCAGCAGCTGAATGCCCACACAGGTTATCGCCCCATCCCTGTCACCAGCACCAGCTGGGCTGGGCCCACTGGCCAAATGGAGCCAATCCAGGAGACTCATCAGCCTCTGGGCTGAAGGGCCTGTCTGGCCATGTCTGGAATGTCTCCTACCCGCACCCAGCGTGTGTGTGGGGGGGGGAGCCCCTGCAATCCCTGACCATATGGGCATTCTCCCCTTCCAGGGCAGGCCCTGGGAAGCCGATCCCTGATGACCCAGGGTCTCTCCCTGGCCCAGCCTGGGCTGCATTTTGTCCATACAACCCACCAGGGGCCCTCCTGCAGTGCCGCCCTCCCCAGTTCTCTGTGCCTGTGTGCAAGGGGGCACCCCAGCACAGGGCTACACCCACCTAAGAGGTGTTTCATGATGGCCTGGTTCTGGTCCCAGATGCTGTTGAAAGTGCTCCACTTGGAGCGCCCATCGGGCAACGGGTTCCGCTTTATCCACCCCCCGCAGGAGTACTGGTAGAAGTCCTCGCAGGGATTAGTCTCCCGGTCCAGGGCCTCCAAGATCTTACTGGCCACCGTGATGCAGGCTTCTGTTAGGCACGTGCTGTGCGAAGGGTCTGTCGGGGAGAGACACAGTCATTAGGTCCCAGGGCCAACAAGTGTGGAAACGGAGGCACAGAGTGGCAGGGCCTTGCAGCAAGTCGGTGGTAGAGCTAGGAACAGAGCCCAGGAGCCCTGCCTCCCAACCCTGCAATTGACCATTCCTCTGTCGGTGCCTGGATGCCCATGAGAGGGGGCAATGGGAGTATGATTGCCAACGCAGGGGCGCGGGAGGTGGCCCCCACGGTCCTCAGGAGATGGGAGACCGAGTCCTGCAGCAGCACCCTTCTTCAGCTGCACGGTGAGGCCCTGGGCTGGGGCCACGTGGTCCCTTAGAATATTTACTCTTTACTTCCTGCCGGACAGTCCCAGGAGAATCTTGTCCCCGTATGTCCCCCACTCTCTGGTAGCAACTGCTGTTCCCCAGGGTAATTCCAGCCCAGGGGAGCCTCCCCACACAACAACTCCCTGGGACAGGCCCAGGATCTTTCCTCTAGTGAGTAGCCCCAGCCATTTCAGCGTCTGCCTGATGAGCAGCGGGAGCTGCAGGGAGATGGGCTGGGGGGGCTGCAGCGAAGGTGTGTGAGCCCCACCCCCTCCTACCTTTGCTGTACTGGACGCCCAGAGCAATCATAGAGCCCAGCAGCAGCAGAGCCGTGATGAGGCAGATGGCACAGAGAGCCAGCTCCAGCTGGGTCCGTGAACCCGGGCGGCTCAGCAAGGGGGGGACCCCTTTCCTGAACCCCACCTGGGAGGGAAAGAGAGAGGGAGTGTGTGTGGGGGGGAAGGGAACAGAAGGGGAGAGTGTATTAAGGGGCATCTGATGGATTAAACCCAAACACACAATCAGAAATAGCCACAAATCAGCCTTGCACGGGGACCCTGAGGCCCTCCCCTTGGCAGTGCCACTTCACCCTTCCCTCATGGTAGCCCTGTCTTAGACCCACCCCACCATGGCAGTGCCACCCTGCTTCTCCCTGGGCGGCCCTATTGCCTGTGGGAGTGAAGAGATGCTGTGGCCCCTCCCCAGCACTGAGCGCCAGGGTACAGCAATTCTGCTGGGAGCGGGACCCATCCAGCGCTGCAAACAGATCCTGCCCGTGGCTGGACTTGGATGGCACCTGCTGGAGGGTGGGAGGGAAGAGCAGGGGTTAGGCATTGTCAGAGCTCCCCTATCTGCCTACAATCCATATGATCTGGCTGGGAGAGGAAGAACCAGTGGGAAAAGCTGGTTCTGCCCCCCTGGAGATCCCACAAAGATTGCCCACCCTTACAGCTACATTCCTGGGAGCCAGGGCCTGGCACCGGGGCCCATTCAGGTAGAAAGAGAAGCCTTGGCTCCCAAAGGGCTTGCATGGACGTTAATCACCTCTAAAAACTGCCACCCAGGTCCATACAAGTCCATGTGATAGGCAGTCCCATCCCAGGAGAGACAGGGGGGCTGTGGGGGAGGACTAAGGGGCAGTGGCAGAGCTGTGTGTGGGGAGCCCAGGACTGGAACAGTGTGGGGAAGAGAGGATGCAGAGCAGGACCGAGAGGCATTGGCAGAGCCACGGGCGTGTGGCCTTTGGGAAAAGGAGGCAAAATCAGCTTTAGTTCCCATGGGAAACAGCCCCTTTTCCTCCTCTTTCCCTCTCCAGTCCCTGCTGGTGGTATCAGATGCTCGGTAACTAGCCTGGGCAATGAAATTATTTTGCCCCAGAGATTCCAGAGACAGCTTTTATTAATAGCTCTGCTGCTGAACACGAGCTGGCGGGGCTCCCATGGGAATCCAGAAAGGCCCAGAAGCCGAGCCGTGTCCCTCCCTCGCAGTGCATGGGCCCTGGCCGCTAAGAAGCCGCGCCCTGTCCTGGTCTAAAAGAGGCCCCACGTTAACGCACGTTCCAGGAGCATGATCCTACCTCCACGCTATCAGGAGAGGCGCTTCCATCCCCAGCCGCATCCACTCCCTCGTCATCCTGGAAAGTAGCTCGTTTGTAATCAGACATCTGCAGAGAGAAAAAACAGGCTAGGAATGACATCGCAGAGGGCTGTGCCAGGATCTGCAGGGGGCGCTGGTCCCAGCTGACCCAGAGCCAGGATCCTGCAGGGGGGCACGGGGCCCAGCTGACCCAGAGCCAGGATCCTGCAGGGGGCGCTGGACCCAGTGACACTGAGGCAGAGCTGAGGGGCCACGGAGCTGTCTACAGCAGGACAATTTCGTCTCCCTCAGGTTGGAGTGCTCCATTTCTGTGGCCTCTCCTGGCTGGTGCACCACAGTGGGACTTGCCTGCCTTCCCTTTACATAAAACCCTGATCCTGCACTCTGAGAATCAGGGAGCCTGAATATCTCCCGGGGCACCAAGGGGCTCCTTGCAGACAGGGTGCAGGTCCTGGCGATGCCAACCAAGAGTGGGCAAATGCATTTCCCTCTGCCTGCAACTTTAGAGGGTCACGTTCCTTCCCTGCCTGGCCCCTGAGCGACTCAAATGCAGGACCAGGTGGTGCTGCCAGGCTTGTGCTGTGGAGAAGAGGAAGCTCTTGCCCCCACCAGGCACCAGCAGTTGCCCCTGAGCAACGTACGTCCATTCGCCCTCTGTGGGTTGCCATGGCTGCCTCTGCAGAAGCCGCTCTGACATCAGCATTCCTGACAGGTGTCAGATTGCCTCATGGAGACAGTCCTCAGTTCCCAGGCAACCTGCAGCTTCATTTCCTAGCAATGCCACTGCCTCCTCCCTCTGCACGGCTGCCATGCAGATGTGGTCAGTCCAAGAAACATCTGAAACGGGCTGCCTTGGCAGGCTGGCGCCAGCAGTCTGCATGGAGCTCAGGAGGGGAATTCACTTCAATTGTAGCAGCCATATCTGCCCAGCCCAATGGGCTTCCACTGACCTCAGAGAGACCTTCTCTTGGGTGAGAGGAGCCTCCCCCAGTCCGGCTCCTTCCACCTTCCCATCCAGCCCAGCACCCTCACATCCAGCTGCCTCCACCCACCCTGCTCCCTCCCCCTCTTCAACACAGCTCTCCCATTACTCTCGGTGCCCCATAACCGAGGCATCAGCCTCGATCCTGAGCTTTCCTCTCTGGTGGGGCAAGGAGCATACCCAGTGCAGCTCCCCCTAACGCCAGGCTGAGGTGGTGGGAGATGAGGGATAGCCAAGGAAGGCAGCACCGTGCCCCCTAAAGCCAAGCGAGGATAGTGGGAGATGGGGCACAGCCAAAACATGGAAGGCAGTAGCCCTGCAGCCCCTAAAGCAGTGGTTTTCAAACTTTTTGTATGGGTGACCCCTTTCACACAGCAAGCATCTGAGCATGACCCTCCCTTAAAATTAAAAAGGGGGGGGTAATTTAATTTAATGGGGACTCAGGGCTGTCAGCTCCACAGAGCTGACAGCTTGTGACCCCCATGTAACCAACTTGTGACCCCCTGGGGGGTCAGAACCCCCAATTTGAGAACCCCTGCCCTAAAGCTACTCTGTGCTGCAGAGAGATGGGGACCAGGTTATTAAAGATGGTAGTAGGAAGCAAGGCTTGTGTCTGGACTGGGATACAAGGCTGTGATGACAGCGGTGTTAGCTAACCTGTTCTAGTGTAGACAGGACACCTTGCCTTCCAGGTGTCCCTGCCCCTTGAGTTGCCTAGCATGCTTGCAAAGGCTGGTGCGGACACTCGCCACACTTTTGTTCCAGACTACAAACATTCAGTCTTTACGCTAGGTTGCTTCCTCAAGTGACTGGCAATCAAAGTAAAAAAAAGACTAGACCAGGTAGCCTGTCCTTTCAATCACCCTGGCCTTGTCTACACGAGACTTTCAACGGTGTTAGGGTTTGTCTACACTGCGGGGGGCTATAGTGCCATCGCTACGGTGCAGCCATAGCTATGCCAGCATAACCCCATAGTGTAGATGCATCCTACAGCGGCAGAAGGGGTTTTCCATCACTGCCCAAACACCACTTCCCCAAGCAATGGTAGCTAGGTCGAGCTAGCCACGTCTACACTGGGGCAGTGGGTGGCAAGCCAAATTCCAAGCATAGATCAGGCCTTGGTCAGAAAGTGCTAATGCAGCTTTGAGCCTAGTCTAGACAAGGCCTCAATCATGGTTAGCTGGACATTTCATTGGGACTTCTTTGGCATTGCCCATGCTAGACGGCCTCGTAGATGAGGGGGAAACCTGCGGGTTTGAGCAGCTGGGGATTTGCCCCTTGGGGAGGAGGTTTGGGATTGTGTGATAAGCACACAAGATGGCTGATTTTGCTAATTGACCAACAGTGAAATAGTTAATGACAGTTACGTTAAAATTGCCATTAGGTTTCAGGGTTAATGTCGTTGAGCTGAATGGGGACAGTTCACCTCTCTCAGCTCCTGTTTGAGGCTGTCTGTAGACTCGGGCCAACACTGCCATGTCGCTTATACTTGGCTCCCGTTTTCAAGGTTTCCTTCCCAGCGGCGAGGGTGAGAAAGGGAGTTTTGGAAAAATCAAAGGTAAGACCGGGGAGCCCAGTTTCACAGTGAGGGGTGGCTCGGGCAGTGGCCGGAGCGTGAGTGCCAGGGCCCGGGTCAAAAAGACTCAGGAGGCAGCGCACTCTGCTATCCACCGAGTGCTGGGGTTTGCACAAAAGAAGCTGCCAGCTCAGGAAACGGGCACGAGTCTGTTCAGAAAAAACATTTGGCAGAAACTCCCTGGTTGGGGAAGGATTCCTGGGAGCCGCTGGCATCTGTGAAAATGTCTCAGCATCCTGCTGGCAGCCTCGTCTGAGCCAGGGATTCCCCCCACCCACCCCTCCAGCTCAGGGAGGCCCTGCGTCTGGGAAAGCACAGCTCCCTACGATGGAGACCTGCCCCACTCTGCCAAACAGAAAGCCCCAACAACCTGCCCAGCAAGAGGACGGGCAGCTCCGCTGAGCCTGTAACACTGGCTCCTGCAGCCTCCTGCCCACAACGTAGTGCGACTGGCTCTGGTAGCCACCTGGCTCCACACACCCCATCACAGGCATTGTCCTTTCCAAGGCTCTCTCCTGATGCAGTGAGACCCTCCAGGGGTGCGCTGTCATGGCAATACAGACTCCAGGAACTCTCCCAGCCTCCAGTTGCATTGCCCTTGGCCCTGGCATCCCCTACACTGGCCCCCAGGGACATCTCCCATGCCTCTAGAGACCCACGCAGTGTAGGAGAAGAGGAGGGAGGTCATGCCATGAGTAGAGGCGCCCGTTCTGGGCTACAGGTGACCATGCTGCAGCTGGGTCTCTGGCGCTCAGAGTCCAAGAGAGGTTCCCTGGTAAGTGGCCTTTGAAGCAAGAAACACCAACCCCCTCCCTGTATCCACCCAGGTCACTGGGCCTGACTGTGAACTGCCCCCCGTGGGACTGGGTGCTAGGATGTGCCACAGTCCCAGCTCTGCTGCCCAGAGGTCCTGGGACTTCTGATATCGCTGAGCATCACCACTGAGAAGCTTGAGCCCTCAGCAGTGATGAGCAAGTGACGGTCCCAAAGACCAGAGCATGGCAGGATGAGGCCAGGACAGCAGGCAAGGCAGAGCCCCAGGCTACTCAGGGAGTGGGGCTGCGCTGTGTCACCAGACCAGGGTGAGTGGGGTGGGGCCGAGCTGCAGGATCCAGGCATTTGGAGAGGGGGCAGCAGAGCCAAGCTGCAGGACCCCAGCTCCTCGGGCGAGTGGGCGGGGCTCAGCCACAGGCCTGTAGGGTGGCTGAGCTGCAGGCTCAGGGCTCTCAGGGTGTCGGGCGGGGCCGAGCCACAGGATCTAGGCACCCAGGCAGCAGGGCGGGGCCAAGCGGCGCTGCAGGCCCTAGGTTCTCTGCCAACCCCGCGGCACCCTGAAAAGGGGTTGGCCGGCCCCTGACCTAACCTCCTGCTAGGAGATGGGGGCGGCCCTGACCTCTGTGATCAAGAGGTGCCCTTTCCCCCCTAGTGCCCCCAGCCATTGGAGGTCATCTCCAGGGCTTTACTCTAAAACCCCTCATTGAACAGGAGAAATGAACTCCCAGCCTCCTCCCTAGAGCCCTGGGTGGGCTGAATTCCTTCTCTAGGGAGCCCACCTTGTGCAGGGACTCTGGGGGAGGCTGCAGAGTAGGGCCCAGACCATTCAATGGCTCCC
This sequence comes from Natator depressus, assembly GCF_965152275.1. NCBI lineage: Eukaryota > Metazoa > Chordata > Testudines > Cheloniidae > Natator > Natator depressus. The sequence goes on from NC_134242.1 coordinate 7,963,640, forward strand.
ATTCATCCTCTCCAGCCCCATGGGCTCAGTCTCTGGGAAGGGTTATACCCCCCAATGGACTAACCCCCTACCATGGTACCAAGGCCAGCCCAGCACCAGCCTTCCTCCCAGAGCTTCAGGGACGCCTGGCACCCCTGCACACAGCACCCAGCGCTCCCCAGGCCCCCGGCACTGCCTCTCCCCCGTGCTCTGGGGAGGGGGAGCAAGTGACAGCGAGTTTTAAGGGTCCCTCTGGAGCCCCTCAGCTGCCATAGTCTTGCCTGGCCTGGGGGTCGCCTGGGTGTGGAGGGAGCCAGGGGCTTGGCCTGAGCATGGCTCTGGGGTCGCCTGCCGCTGGCTGCCCAGCCCCGCCTTACTCCAGCCCAGGCTCCCCGGGGGCTGCAGCCCCCGGCCGAGCCCCCCAGCCCAGCTACTCACGTTGTTGCTGAGATCCTGGAGAGCTACGTTCATCCTGGACATCATGGGGCTCCCGGCACGGCCGCCACCGCCTAGCTCCGCTCCCAGCCTGGGGCGAGCGGGGCTGCAGCCGCCGCGCCGGCCCCGGGGCTGGCCATGGTGCTCGGGGGCTCGGGCCCGGCGGGAGCTGCGCGGCTCAGGGCAGCTCCCGGAGCCGCTGCGGGCGCAAGGGCGCAGCGGAGGCCCCGGCTGCGGGGGCCGGCGGGGCGAGGGGCAGGCGGCTCCCCGCGCTCCGAGCTGGGACCGTCACTGGGGCGAAACAGCGGGTGTGTCCATCAGGGCGGGCGGGCGGCATCGGCTGCTGCCGGGGGGCTGCGGCGGCAGGACGCCCGGGGGCCCCGGAGCCCGATGGCGAAGATCAGCGGGGATGGAGGCGCCGCCGGCTCCGCGGGACTCACAAACAGCCTGGCCGCGGGCACAGCGCGCAGGGGCGCGGCCGCGCTGCGCGACACTGGCACACGCGGGCACCGTGACTCAGGCGCGCACAGACACAAGGCGCACACCCCGCAATCTGACACACACACACACACACCGCAATTTGACACCCCCCCCAGCAATCTCTCTCACACCCCGCAATCTCACACACACACACACACACACACACACACACACCGCAACTTGACACCCCTCCCAGCAATCTCTCTCACACCCCGCAATCTGACACACACACACACACACCCCAGCAATCTCTCACACACACCACAATCTGTCACACACCTCGCAATCTGACACACACACACACCGCAATTTCACACACACACACACCCCGCAATCTCTCTCACACACCACAATCTGTCACACACACACTCCGCAATTTGTCACACACACACACCACAATCTCTCACACACACACACTGCAATTTGTCACACACACACACCACAATCTGTCACACACACAGAGTCACACACAGTTACACACACAGAGACTGCAATCTGTCACACACACAGAGTCACAGACACAGACACACACATAATCACACACACATGGCACACAGACCGTAATCTGGCACACACACACAGTCACATGCACACACACAGTGACATACACACACAATATCACACAGACATACAATCACACAGACCGCAATCTGTCACACACACCCCGCAATCTGACACACACACACACACACCCCGCAATCTCTCTCACACACCACAATCTGTCATACACACACCCCATAATTTGTCACACACACACACACCACAATCTCTCACACACACACACTGCAATTTGTCACACACACACACCACAATCTGTCACACACACAGAGTCACACACAGTTACACACACAGAGACTGCAATCTGTCACACACATGGAGTCACACACAGAGACACACACACAATCACACACACATGGCACACAGACTGCAATCTGTCACACACACAGAGAGAATGCCAGACACACAATTACACAGACACATGGGCACACAGACTGCAATCTGTCACACAGAGTCACAGAGTCACACACACATAGAATGCCAGACACACAATCACAGACACACAGGCACACTGATCGCAATCTATCACACACAGTCACTTGCACATAGAGAATGCCAGACACACAATCATACAGAGAATCGCACTGACACACAATCATCACATACACACATACAGAATCACACAGACCAGTTTCTCTCTCTCTTACACACACACACAGAATAGCACAATCACACTCACGTTACATGGGCACACCGACTGCAATCTGTCACAAAGTCTCACACACACACAGAGTCACACACACACACAGAATATCAAACACACAGACACCTGGGCACACTGACCGCAATCTGCCACGCACAGTCACACACAGAATATCAGACATACAATTACACAGAGAATTGCACAGACACATAATCACCACACAATCACATATGCACACACAGAATCACACAGACCAGTCTCACACATGCAACTGCACAATCACACACACAAAGTTGCACAGACACACAACTGCACACACAGATTTACACAGTCTTACAAACACAGAGAATTGCACCCACACAGATACACAATAACACACACACACAGAATCACACACAATCACACAAATAGCACAGACACAGAATCGCACAGACCCACCCACCCACAAACACAGAATCACACTGACACAGTCTCACAGACATACAACCGCATGCACAAGCCCAGACACTCGGTTCAATCCCATGCTAGCATATTGGGGTGAGAAGTGGCAGTGTCGCAGGGACAGGGCTCTGCCAGGCACAGGAGCAACCTGCCCGGGTGTGACGATGTGACGCAGCAGAGAGAGGGGAGTGTTGACCTGGGAATGTGCCCTGGGGGTGGGAGACCTGAGAGCCTGTCACCTGAGCCTGGAGGGGGAGGGGGAGGTAACACCTCTGCCCAGGAATGTGGACGGAGGCTGCAGCAGGGAACCTGCTGGGGGGTTTAGTTTCAGTTTGGGGCTGGGTGGAGGAACACAGGGAACCCCAGGGCTGGGGTCTAAGCTCCCTGCTCCCCCAGAAGGACTTGACTGAGGGGTCCTGGGTGTCCCCACAAGCTCTGTTTTGGACTGTGTTCCTGTTGTCCAATAAACCTTCGGTTTTACTGGCTGGCTGAGAGTCTCAGTGAATCCCAGGAAGAGGGGTGCAGGGCCTGGACTCCCCCACACTCCGTGACACCGGGCCAGGGCTTCTACAACATGTGTGGGGTTTGTTCCCCTCTACCTCTGTCATCTGCCTCAGCGGAGCCCGGGCAGGTCACTCTGTAGCCTGAGCTGTCTCTCTCTTGCTCCCAGGGCCAGGCACGGGGTGGGGGGAGGAGAGCTGTTGCCACTGCTGATCCTTTGAGGGGATCTCTCCCCCTCCCCCTTCTCCTCCTTTGCAGGGTGGATAAAAAGTCATTTAAAAAATCAGATTTAAATTTAAATCCAGTTATTTCATTTAAATACATTTTTCTATTTAAAAATAAACCATGGTCAAATTAAATATGAAATTCTGACATCAGTTAAAGCATACATTTAGTATAATCTATTAAAGTCATTTAAATAAAATAAATACTATCCAAGCGGTACATGGCTGCTGAAGTTTCAAAGAAAGTCAAGCCACTGAACTGGTAGAAGTCACTGACTACCTGGAACCAGAGTTTGTTGAAGTGCTAAGCCAGGTTTGGAAAGGGTTAGCCACTTTTGCAAGTGCAGAGTGCAAAGGAGCCACTTTTGCAAGTGCAGAGAAAATATCTTCTGCATTTCAGGTGATTTAACGAGCTCGGGATGTCTAGTTCATTCAATGTTAAGAAACCTATTGGGAGTTGAAAAAGCAGGAAAGCTTGTTTCCCTCTTCCACTCTATGAATAAAAGTTAAGTGTGAGAGAATGAGATCTACTAGTTCTAAAATCTTGAAGGACACAGGGATCAGAAACTATCCATTCAGTCCATTAGCTACAGTTAATAATAAATTGGTTAGTTTTAAGTGCAAAACACATTTTGATATGAAAAAAAAATTTGAGGTCGTTTTGTTCAGCTAATCACAAAAGAAATGTAAAGCACTGTTTTCCTGCACTGACTTACAATTTCCATCTACAAATCAGAAGTAAACAGTTAGTTATCAGCTAATAAATAAGAAATATGTCAGTCCCTGTTTTCTAACAATAGAAACTGTAAATATTAAGAATCTAAAGAAATGTATGTAAAGCGTTGCCGCTGTTTAAATAAATGTATTTAGATATAGTAAATCATCATGCTTAGCACCAGATTTAGTGTAAAAGGCTACATTTAGTTGAGGGTCAACATATTTTAATGGTTACCAACCACAAGAATCAATCTTTCTTTAGGAAACTAACTAAACAGTACAAATGCAAAACAAGATTAAAACTGATTATTTAAATCACAGTTTCCTGTTTGCTGATTTAAATCATAATTAAAATTGGTGATTTAAATTGCTTTCAGTTAAATCACTCCACTCTGCCCCCTTGTATTTGGGACACAAGTGTGCAGGGGCTTCTGGCTCAGGGCAGGTCTCTGGCCTGGTCTCCACTTCAAAGTTTGGTCAATATAAGTCACCTTGCGTCAACCTACTTGTGCATGTGTCTACACGTAAATTTGTCTCCCACCGATGCACGTGCTCTATTATGTTGACATAGTAACACCACCTCCCTGACCGGTGTTGAGCCATGGTTGGTGTACTGAGGTCAATGCAGCATGAGTGCAGACACTGCGTTACTTATGTCAACTCTAACAGTCCTCCAGCAGCTGTCCCACAATGCCACACAGATTGCTCTGGTCACAGTTGTGAACTCCACTGCCCACAGGTCACGGAGACTGGAAGACCCACCCTCACTTTAAAACGTCACCCATTTTTGAAATGCCTTTTCCTGATTGTCCAGCTTGGCAAGCACCTAGCAGCTCTCCATTGTTGTGTGCAACTTCCCAGCCGGCCATGCCAGCTACACACTCCAGATGCGCTCCAGCTTGGAGTAGACAGGAGATATTGGATCTGGGCCAGTGGAGAGATGAGATGAGATGCAAGCCTAGCTATGGACCCGTGGTAGGAATGTGGACACCTCTGAGCAGATTGGATGCAGGAGAAAGGGTACGACAGGGACCAGCAGCAGCGCTGCATGAAAGCTTAGGAACGGCAGAAGGCATATCAGAAAGCCAGGGAGGCCGACGATCGATGCAGTGCCGAGCTGCTGACCTGCTGCTTTTACCAGAGCTGGACGTCATACTTGGCGGAGACCCCACCGCTGTCCCACACACCACCGTGAATACCTGCGAGGAGCCCAATTCATAGGCCCCTGACATGAACCGTGAGGATGAGGAGAAAGAGAAGGAGGATAGGGGACCTGGTCCAGTTATGCCGCAAGCCAGGACCTGTTTGAGACTCCACCACAGTCCAGCCAGGTCCAGCAGCTGAGCATGGGTGATCCGCATGCAGGGGAAGGAACCTCAGGTAAGTGGATGCAGAGCTGTTTGTTTATGTACCCACAGATGTCCCTTGAATCCTCCTGAGAGATCTCGGTAACACTTACATGCAGGTACTCTGCAATCCTCTCCTGAAGGTTTCTAGGGATGGCCGCTTGATTTCTTCCTCCGGGGTAGGACACTTTCCTACACCAGTCGGCGATAACTTTGGCAGGCACCATTGCAGTCCACAGGCTAGCAGCAGATGGGCCTGGGCAGCTTCAGGAGACCAGCAGCAGCTGCGTTCTCTGTGCCTGTTACCCTCAGGAGTGAGATGTGAACTAGCAGCCTCTGGGAAATGGTGCCGGTGTTCAATACCATCATCGCCCTATACTCATAGTTTCATTCAACTGAGCAATTCCCCCTTCATTTCCCTCGCGCCTGGCGGACTAGACTTACCATGGCTGGTGCTGTGAGTGGTGCCCGTGCACAAGTTCTCCAAAGCAGAAGTGTCGACAAGCATGTCTTGTGGTAAACTTTAGGGGAGCAAGGGCAGGGAGTTCTGAACCTGAACTTTCACTTTCCATCATGACTATATGGATGATGGTACCTCTATGTGTTTTATCTGCAGCTGCTGCCACTGCAGCCTTAAGGGGTTTCCCCTCCGCACCCACTGAATACCTGAGCCAGGTACAGAGGAGGAAGAAGAGACCTCAGGATGACATGTTCAGTGAGATCCTACAAGCCAGGGCTGTATCGGCCCATGAGCACAGGGCCTGGAGGGGGAATATTGCAGACTGAGTGAAGAAGAACAGAGCACACAGGAGAAAGGCCCAAGAAAAGGAGAGGGAGATGCACTGGGACATAATGGGGCTTCTCTGGCAGCGTACACAGATGCTGCAGACTCTTGGGGACCTACGGGTTCCACCATCACAGGCTTGTCTCCCTTTGCAGTCCATGGAGAACTCCATTATAGCACCTCCCTACCCCATCCCAACATTCCACATGGCATCAGTGGGCCCGCATCCCTACCCCCTACTGCTCCACACGGGGCGGGGGGGACAACCCCAGCCTCCCCGACATTGACCTTGGAGAGGCATGGGTAATGTATGTGTCGGTGAAAGGGGGAAAGGGTCTCTCCCCTTCTGAAGCTGTGCTCCAGAAAGTTATTCATTTTTAATGTATTTGCCTTTAAATTGTACCACAGTTCCTGAAGCGCTTTTGTTGCTTAATAAGCCCTCCATTGTTCGGAAAATCATTCATCTGTATTAGTTCCCGACATATGGTACAGAATGCCTAGTGACAGTGAAAGCACCCACTTACTTGCTCTTGTACAGGGTGGCACAACCCATAGGATCAGTGGCAAATGCAGTGTAATAATCACAGTGTACAGCAGTGGTTCTCAACCGGGGTTACATGTATCCCTGGAGTTACACAAGGGTCTTCCAGGGGGTACATCAACTCATCTACAGATTTGACTAGTTTTACAACAGGCTCCATAAAAAGCACCAGCGAAGTCAGAACAAACGAAAATTTCCTACAAACAATGACTTGTTTATACTGCTCTATATACTCTACACTGAAATGGAAGTACAATATTTATATTCCAGTTTGATTTATTTTATACTTATATGAGTAAAAATAAGAAAGTCAGCAGTTTTTCAGTAGTAGCGCGCTGTGACACTTGTATTTTTATGTGTGATTTGGTAAGCAAGTAGTTTTTAAGTGAGGTGAAACTTGGGGTACACAAGGTAAATCATCCTCCTGAAAGGGGTACAGTCATCTGGAAAGGTTGAGAGCCACTGATGTACAGCACATATCACAAAACGAACAGGTGTGTTGTCAGTGTTATGCTCACAGATGGGCACTAGGCCCCACACAATTCCCAACAAGCCCCCAAACTCCCGGCCCAGCACAATACGTTACTGTGGCTGACCATTAAAGTGCTCTTTCAAAGCTTCCCTGAGCCGTATTGCTCCAAGTAGAGCTCTTCTAATAGCGTGTGATGGGGTGTTCGCCCCACCTGTGCCCTGAAAGGGTTAATGCAGACTGAGAAGGGGGCTAATTAACTGAATTGGCCACAGTGGAGAGGAATCAGGCAGCTAAGCAATCGCCTGACTGAGTGAGGAAGGCCAGTTGAGGAGGAACCAGCTGGCTTGGGCCTATTAAGGCAGGAAACTGGCAGCAGAAAGGGGGCTGCAGGGAGGCAGTCTGCAGTCACTCCCTGGGAGAAGGGAGGTGTGTTTGGGCTGGCAACCCCAGAGAGGGGGGCTCAGGGAAAGGCAGTAGGGTCTAGAAGGCAACAGATCATGACTGCTGGCCAGAGGGTCCCTGAGCCGGCCCCAGAACAGAGGATGGGCCCAGGTGCCCCTGCCAGCCACTGAGGGAGTGGCACCACAAGGAAGACTACTCAGGGCTGTTGAAGGAAGGCTTTGGTACCCTGGAAGAGGGAAACGTGTAGAGTGACCTGACCTGAGGGCTGAGACACAAAGAGGCAGCAGCAGCTCATGGAGCGAGAAAGGTGTTGCAGACCCAGAGAGGGCTGGAGAGAGTGTGCAATTGTGGGAAGGGTTGCAAGCTATTCCTCAGAATGACCAGCAGAAGGCGCCATCCTAGCGGTGAGAGGAGCAGCCTGTCATATAGCCCTTGTGTCTGGCTGGTCATACTCAGCAGACAGCCATTCCACCTCCACCCCGGTGGCAACTCTTCCCCCCTTTGCTTCACAGATATTATGCAGGACACAGCAGGCAGTTATAACCATTGAGCTGTTTTTTTCACTGAGATCCAATCTTCTCAGTAAACAGCGCCAGCATCTCTTCAATCTACCAGAAGCACATTGTTCTGCACCTGCTAAGCCAGTAGCTGAATATTTCCTTGGTGCTGCCAGGGTGTCTGGTGTATGGCTTCATGAGCCAGAGGACCAGCGGTAGGCTGGGTCCCCCAGAATCACTACTGACATTTCAGCATTGCCAATGGTAATCTGCTGGTCAGGAAAGAAAGTCCCTGCTTGTAGCGTTCTGAACAGTTCTAAGTTCTTAAAGATGCCAGCATCATTCCCCTTCCCTGAGCAGTCAACACTGATGTCAGAGAAGCATCCCCAGAGATCCACCAACTCTTATGCAACCACAGAAAAGTAGTCCTTTCTGTTGATGGACTCTGTGGCAAGGTGCTTTGGTGCCCAAATCGGGATATTGCGCTGTCTATTCCTTCACCGCAGTCTGGAAACTCCATTGCTGCAAATCCTTCCATTACATCCTGCACACCGCCGAGAGTCACGGTCCTGCGTAGCAGAAGACGATTAATGGCCCTGCACGCTTGCATGACAGTGGGTCCCATTGTGGATTTTCCAACTCCAAAGCGATTTCCCACGGACCGGTAGCAATCCGGCCTTGCAGGTCTCCACAGTCAGTGTGATCACCACTGGTTGCTACACTGTCAGTGCAGCTCTCATTCTGGTGTCCCCGCACTGGAGCGATCTCTGTACACAGTCCCAGGAAAGTGTCCTTGTGCATCCCGTGATTCCTTTACTGGTGCTGGTCTGATATCCTGAGCCCTTCGGGGCACGCACACACACACACAGGCTACTTCCAGGCAACTTCTCCCAATGCACACGTGTGCACACAGCCTTCCTCAGCAACATGTACACATGCTTCCAGGCGCACTGTCCCCACAAACACACACCCTCACAATTCAATGCTGTGTCGCGGGCGGTGCCCAGGATGGGGTTACCTCCCTGGGATAGAGCTCACTGTGTGTCAGGGGCTCTCTGCAAGGGGGGAGGGTCCCACCGCCAAATGTCTACACTGCAATGAAACTGCCCCGCAGCGCTAGCCCTGCGGGCCCGAGCCAGCTGGCATGGGCCAGCCATGGGTTTTTAATTGCAGCCTAGACCTGCCCTGAGAGTTTCCAGTTGTCTGGGGAAATCTGTCTCATGTGATGGGAATAGAGGTGACCTTATGTTTGATCTCTCCTCTGTCACAGGGGCTGCATACAGTGTGCTCTTCGACACACTCACTTGCCCTGTGCACTCATTGCCCCACACTCACCCCCCACCCCATTCTCACTCACAGGCACACTGACATCCTAACACGTCCTCAGGCACCCTCCCCCCTCCCAGGCACGACACAATACACACACACACACACATTCGTACAGCCTAAGGGCTGGGAGAGGCCCGGTCCGTGTCCATTAGGACCAACGTGGAACAGGGAGCCAGCTGCCGTGCACTGAGAGGCTGGTGGGACCTGCCTCCTTAGGCTCTGCTTTAGGGCCAGACATGTTCTGGATGCTGGTGTCTGAACTGAAAAATTGCTCATACCTCCTGGGGGCTACAAACGCCGGCTGGATTTTCTCCCGCAGGGACAGCGTAAAATTTTCTCCTGCAGGGACAGCGTAAGCGTGCGTGTGTGAGCAGCGAGGATGCATGTGCAAGAGTGAGTGTGCAAATGCATGAGTGTACATGTGAAAACAGCGAGTGTAGCCATGTAAGTACACACGTGTCAGGGGTGTGAGTCAGTATTTGCTAGGGGTGTAAATGCACAGGGAAGGGCTGCAGTTCAAGAGCCCCCCTGCAGCGCACTCTTGAAAAAACTCCGGGGATGTTGATGTGGGAGGAGGCTGTGTGTGCTTGCGGAAAAGCGTGTGCAAAGCCAAGGAGCCAGTGGGACAGTGCGTGGATGGCAAGTGATGGTGAGCGTGTTAAAGGTGCATATGCATGTGCAGGAGTGTGTATCTGTAAGATGAGGCCATGTAAAAGTGTGTAAAAGTGATTATGAGGCCTTGGGCATTACCGAGCAGGGAGCCCAAGGCTGTTGCAAAATGAGTGCAAGTGCTAGGGGATCACCCTTTGCACTGAGCAGCAGGGATTCCCCTTGGGAGCCTGCTCCCTGACTCCTGAGAGCAGCACCGGGTGCAAATGTGCTGGGTGTGGGTAGAGAATGGTGATATCTGAGGCAACCTGGGTGTTTGCTAGCAGAATCTTCCCTTTGCTGATGAGGGACTTAGCACCATGCGCCCCCATCCCTTTTGGGTCTCACTGCTGCTACTGGGTGGGAATTGCTTGGCAGCCTTGCAGCAACGTCTCATTCCCTGTGCACCCCATCCTGCTCAGCACTTCTTACCTTGCACGGCTACACCCCGCAGCTATGCTGGGCTGCATCATACCCTCCATGTGTGTGGAAGAGAGAGTGTGTGTATGGCAGGAGGGCGGTTGTTCACAAGCAAGGAGTATGAGCATGCAAAGGGAAGGCGTGACTGGGAGTGTGCACGGCGTGAGTGACAATGCAAGGGAGAATATGAACGGACGTGTCTGAGGAGCGTGTGTGTACAGCTGTAAGGGGGATGAGAAGGTCTGAGTATGGGGACATGTATAAAGACCAGGTGCCAGGCTCTCCACTGACTCGCTCCTTGCGCAGTGATTTATACTAGTCAATGGGCATAAAGTGTCACCATTCTGAGTTAGGAGCATTTTGCACCCATCTTGCACTGATGTAACCGACTGCACCAGCTGCAAGGCAATAGAGAGCTGGCCCCAAGTGAATGCACGTAAGAGAGGGTGAGTGTGTACGTGCAAACTGAGCGTACACATGTCAGGAATGAGCGTGCCTGTACGTGGGCAAAGAGTAAATGTGAGCTTACCCATGGAAGAGTGAGCGTGCAGACCAGTGTGAGGTGCGGGGAATGGCTGGGAGTGGCCATGGAAGAGTGGCTGCGTGTAGGGAGTGTGCATGGGCATACAAGGAGTTAGTGTAACTGTGCACGTGTCCACACACGGGGCCAGCGTGCCTCTGCTATGGAGGTGTCTCTGAACATCTCTTTTGATGTAGGTAGGGACAGAGGCTGGGAGATGAGGCTGCATTGGGACCTCGTGGCTAGGAAGTTAGATGGGCGCCACCTGGTGGAGCTGCAGGGAATGGAAAGGTTTCAGAGTAACAGCCGTGTTAGTCTGTATTCGCAAAAAGAAAAGGAGGACTTGTGGCACCTTAGAGACTAACCAATTTATTTGAGCATAAGTTTCGTGAGCTACAGCTCACTTCATCGGATGCATACTGTGGAAAGTGTAGAAGATCTTTTTATATACACACAAAGCATGAAAAAATACCTCCTCCCACCCCACTCTCCTGCTGGTAATAGCTTATCTAAAGTGATCACTCTCCTTACAATGTGAATGATAATCAAGTTGGGCCATTTCCAGCACAAATCCAGATTTTCTCACCCCCCCCCCCAACCCACTCTCCTGCTGGTAATAGCTTATCTAAAGTGACCACTCTCCTTACAATGTGTATGATAATCAAGGTGGGCCATTTCCAGTACAAATCCAGGGTTTAACAAGAACGTCTTGGGGGGGGGGGGTAGGAAAAAACACCTATCCTTGCAACAAAGCCCGTTGCCAACTGTGCCCACATATCTATTCAGGGGACACCATCACAGGGCCTAATAACATCAGCCACACTATCAGAGGCTCGTTCACCTGCACATCCACCAATGTGATATATGCCATCATGTGCCAGCAATGCCCCTCTGCCATGTACATTGGTCAAACTGGACAGACTCTACGTAAAAGAATAAATGGACACAAATCAGATGTCAAGAATTATAACATTCATAAACCTGTCGGAGAACACTTCAATCTCTCTGGTCACGCGATTACAGACATGAAAGTTATGATATTACAACAAAAAAACTTCAAATCCAGACTCCAGCAAGAAACTGTTGAATTGGAATTCATTTGCAAATTTGATACAATTAACTTAGGCTTGAATAGAGACTGGGAGTGGCTAAGTCATTATGCAAGGTAACCTATTTCCCCTTGTTTTTTCCTAACACCCACCCCCCCCACCCCCAGACGTTCTTGTTAAACCCTGGATTTGTGCTGGAAATGGCCCACCTTGATTATCATACACATTGTAAGGAGAGTGATCACTTTAGATAAGCTATTACCAGCAGGAGAGTGGGGTGGGAGGAGGTATTTTTTCATGCTTTGTGTGTATATAAAAAGATCTTCTACACTTTCCACAGTATGCATCCGATGAAGTGAGCTGTAGCTCACGAAAGCTTATGCTCAGATAAATTGGTTAGTCTCTAAGGTGCCACAAGTACTCCTTTTCTTTTTAGGGAATGGAAAGCCAGTGTTAGGGTGCCGTGTGCATGGGGGTAGTGTGCAGCTTTTCGGGAGACCGTCGTGACTGGGCCACAAAGAGGGGGTTAGTTCTCTTGGTTACATTAGTTACTAGACGTGTAGATTTATGTAACGAGCCTCTCTGGGAGGTGAACAAGCCCCGTTAGCAGTTACCCAGCACCCCACTATCTAAGTAACTGCAGCCAGCAAAAAGCCCTACCCCGTATGACTCACCCCTTTAAGGAAAGGCTGAGCAAAGAAATGGGCCAGTGGGGTGCCCCAAAGAAGGTCACCAAGGTCAGCCTGTGGGGTACCCTGGCAATGAGGATTCACCCACAAACACACTAAGGACTATCCCACAAGCTTCTCGAAGGGATCTGCTGCCCATTGCAGCCCCATAAAGAGCAGGATTCGCTGCCTCCTTCCACACCAGACTCTGAGGTCTCTTTGTGTCCTGATGCCCCTCCTCCCTGCCATGGGCTGTGTGTCGCCCCCATGCAGATTTGATGGAGATTCAGATTCAGGTTAGGGTTAAGTGAGTCTTTCAGGTGGCCTTTGGTGACAGGCCTGGGAAAGGCACCTGGGGTCACCCTGTCCCACCCAGTGCTGCTGCATAAATCACATTGGCAGGATGGGGGTGGGGGACTAAGCTAATTTATAGGAGTGCTGACTGTTTCCAAGGCAGATTGCTCCATTTCTTTAGTCACTGCCAGACAGGTGGATGGACAGACAGGGGGATGGATGGAGCTACTGTAGTGTATTGTACAGGATGATGGATGGATGGAAAGATGATGGTTGGACAGTTGGATGGGTGCAGCTATTGCAGTTTGCTGGACTGGAGATGGATGGACAGATGGGTGGATGGTTGGAGCTGGTGGAGCTGTTGCAGTGCGTTGGGCAGGAGGGTGGACGGATGGTTGGACAGACGGACGGGCGGAACTGGTGCAGTGGGTTGGGGAGGAGGGTGGACGGACGGTTGGACAGACGGACGGGCGGAGCTGGTGCAGTGGGTTGGGCAGGAGGGTGGACGGATGGTTGGACAGACGGACGGGCGCAGCGGGTTGGGCAGGAGGGTGGACGGATGGTTGGACAGACGGACGGGCGCAGTGGGTTGGGGGCTCCTGCCCCAGGACTCTTGGTACTTTCCCAACAATTCACAGGTGGGCCAACGGGGTAAGAGCCCCAGGGGAGGAGAACGTCCAGCAGCCCCCCCACAGCTCCCCTCAGCCAAGGGAAAAGCAGGGCTGGACCCCCAGCCTGTGCCCGCAGCATGGCCTGGCAGGAGGACTCGCTGCCTGGGGCCGGGTCCGCCCATGCTCCACGCCGAGCCAGGAGCCCGCTGCCGGGCAGGGCCCCACGTGCCGCCACCGCCACCGCCACGTGCCGCGAGCCCGGGCCCCCCTCGGCCTTCGACCCCGTCAAACTCCGCCTTCCCCGGGGGCCCCGCCCCTCAAATATGGCCCCGCCCACTGCCACTATCCCCGCCCCTCGGCAGGACGAGGTCACGCGGTGTGGATTGACTCCCCGCGATTGGTCCCTTTCGGCCCCGCCCCGCGAGCCACCCGGCGCCGGCGCAGTTCGGGGCGCGGCGTCGCGATGGAGGACGGCGGCGGGGGCCAGAGCCGGCAGCAGGCGGGGACCTCGGCGGGGGGCGGCGACGAGAAGCCGGGGGGGCCTTGGACCAAGGACCGGAAGGACCCGGCAGCGCCGGCCGACAAGGAGGAGGAGCTGGTGAGAGCGGGACGCGGCTCCGCCCGGGCCCGGGCGCGGAGCTGAGTCACGCCGGGCCCGTCCCCGGCCCGCCGATCCCCCCGTCCCGCCGGTACCCCCCGGCCCCGTCCCCGCCCCGCCGATCCCCCCATCCCGCCAGTACCCCCCGGCGATACCCCCCGGCTCCAGCCCGCCGGTGTCCCCCGTCCCCGGCCCGCCGGTACCCCCCCGCGATACACCCACCCCGGCCTGCCGGTACCCCCCTGTCCCTGGCCCGCCGGTACCCCCCCAGCTACCGCCCCCCCTCCCCGCGCGACACCCCCCCGCCGTCCCCGTGTCGCCGATACCTCCCTGCCACCTCCCCAGCCCGCTGATATCCCCCAGGCCGCCGATACCTCCCCTTGTCCCTGGCCTGCTGATACCCCCCTGGCGATACCTCCTCCGGCCCTCCCCCCCCCGATGTCTTACACTGTCCCCAGCCCACCGCTACCCCCGCTCCAAAGGCACAGACCCCCCTGCCATACCTATCTGTGGGTAGGGAGCAAGAGGGCTCTAGGCGCAGAGCTGACTATTTATAACTACGGCCCTACTAAATTCATGGTCCATTTTGGTCAATTTCAGTCATAGGATTTTAAAAATAGTTGTCAAGGTTCCTTCCCCACTCTGAACTCTCGGGTACAGATGTGGGGACCTGCATGAAAGACCCCCTAAGCTTATTCTTACCAGCTTAGGTTAAAAACTTCCTCAAGGTACAAACTTTGCCTTGTCCTTGAACTGTATGCTGCCACCACCAATCATGTTAACAAAGAGCAGGGAAAGAGCCCACTTGGAGATGTCTTCCCCCAAAATATCCCCCCAAGCCCTACACCCCCTTTCCTTCGGAAGGCTTGATAAAAATCCTCACTAATTTGTACAGGTGAACACAGACCCAAACCCTTGGATCTTAAGAATAATGAAAAATCAATCAGGTTCTTAAAAGAAGAATTTTAATTAAAGAAAAGGTAAAAGAATCACCTCTGTAAAATCAGGATGGTAAATACCTTACAGGGTAATCAGATTCAAAACATAGAGAATCCTTCTGGGCAAAACCTTAAGTTACAAAAAGACACACAAACAGGAATATATATTCCATCCAGCACAGCTTATTTTACCAGCCATTAAACAAAGGGAAATCTAACTCATTTCTAGCTAGATTACTTACTAACTAACAGAAGTTCTGAGACTGCCTTCCTGATCTGTTCCCGGCAAAAGCATCATCCAGACAGACAGACCCTTTGTTCCCCCCCACAATTTGAAAGTATCTTGTCTCCTCATTGGTCATTTTGGTCAGGTGCCAGCGAGGTTCTCTTAGCTTCTTAACCCTTTACGGGTGAAAGGGTTTTGCCTCTGGCCAGGAGGGATTTTATAGCACTGTATACAGAAAGGTGGTTACCCTTCCCTTTATTTTTATGACAATAGTAAATTTTGTGATTTCAGGGATTTAAATCTGAAATTTCTTGGTGTTGTAATTGTAGGGGTCCTGACCCAAAAAGGAGTGTGGGGGGGGGGGGTGTTGCAAGGTTATTGTAGGGGGCTGTTTACAGTACTACTACCCTTACTTCTGCATGACTCCTGGCAGTGGTGCTCCGGGTGGCCGGAGAGTGGTGGCTGCTGACTGAGGGCCCAGCTCTGAAGGCAGAGCCGCTGCCAGCAGCAGCGCAGAAGTAGGGGTGGCCTGGTCTGGTATTGCCACCCTTACTTCTGATCTGCTGCTGGTGCGGGGAGTGCCTTCAGAGCTTGGGGCCTGGCCAACGGCCGCTGCTCTCTGACCACCCAGCTCTGAAGGCAGTGCGGAAGTAAGGGTGGCGGCAATGCCACGGCCCCCATAAAATAACCCTGTGACTGACCCCCCGCAACTCCCTTTTGGGTCAGGACCCCTCCTTTGAGAAATGCTGGTCTCTCTCATGAAATCTGAATAGTATAGGGTAAAAGCACATAAAAGACCAGATTTCACTGTCTGTGACATGTTTTTCATGGCCATGAATTTGGTAGGGCCCTATTTATAAGGTTCCTTGAAGGCCACTAGGTGCTGCACTGAACTGGTGAAAGCCATGGTCCCTGCCCACAAGGAGCACAGAGGAAGAGGAGGGATAAGGAAGGATGAGAGCTGTAGAGCTAGGCTCCCTTTGTGCACAACTGAGCAGTTGCATTGGTTGTAATGGGCTGAATAATAGAAGGGGCAGGAACTCTCCAAGCCTGTGGCCGGGAGCAGAGTGCCGGCTCTTGTTCTGCTGTGATGGCTGGGGCTGCCTGCGAGCCAGGCGTCTTGCTGCTGTCAGAAGCACAAAGTGGGGTTGCAAATCAGGTAAAGGCGTGTGCTCCTACAGTCATTGGTTCTGCCAGCTGAGGAGCCTCTTGGACGCACAGTGTGTAACCTGAAGCTCGTGTGTTGGTCCCTCCCCTGTGCCTCCCTGGCTGCTGGTATTTTGTGGGGCTGTGGGAAACTTTCCTCTAGGGCTGATGCCCATTTCTCTGCTCCTTTGTTGCAGTCTGAGGAAGACAAACAGCTGCAGGATGAATTGGAGATGCTTGTGGAGCGCTTGGGGGTAAGTTCCCTTCCCCCCTGTGGGCCTGTACCTTTCTCCCCTCAAGTCGCGTCTCTGTGTTAGGCAGCGCCCCCAGCCTTTGGGTCCATTCTGGAGGGGCAGTATCAGGATCCGCTCAGTATTGGAGCTCCCCTGTTTGAATGGGGGAAGTGGGTGCTGGATGTGAAGCTGTCTGTAAGAGTACAGTCTCCCCTTCCCACCCTCTGATGGCCTGGAAGCAGTGTAAGCCAGTGGCTGGTCTCTGGGTTTTGTGCCCTGGGTTTGGAGATGACAAACCCCATGCTTCACAGGTGGCTGCTTACCTAAGAGATTTTTCTCCCCTGCGTACAACATTCACTCAGTAGTGACTTCACTTCCAATGCAATTGCTGGCCTGTTACAGTCCCCGACCCTCCCAGACCCCAGGAGAAGCACGTTTAGTGCAAGACAACTGCATCTTCTATTAAATGTCTCCTTTCTAGTCATTACTTTAGGGACCCAGGCTTTCTCTTCGTACCATTACAGCAATTGAGTTTGGCTAAGGTGCCCCTGCTGGGGGGAGAAGGGGCTTCGCTATCAAACCCCTGACTGTAGAAGTAGTTCTTTCCATGAGCCTGACAGAGCTATAGTTTGCCAGCCTCAGATGTATGGGCAAAGCTCACGTACTTCCCCGGATATTTGTGTGAAATTAGACGGTGCAGAGACTTTCAGGCTGCTCTGTGGAGCTGGTCTTTGTTGCAGTGTTTGGTGCGTTGTTTGAGCCCAGTATGAGACCAGTCTGTCCACCAAGCATGTGGCCAAGGAGCCCCCCGGTGATTCACGTCTGGCTGAGTCCCGCAGCACGGTGCCAAAGCTGGTAGAAGCCGGAGTCCTGTACGTTTCCGCATGAGCTGGCTGGCTGGGCAGGTGTTTGACTGCTGAGCCTGGCTGCCTGTGCTTAGAAGGAACAGGCAGCTGCCACTTCCTGACAGTTTATCCTTGCAGGAGAAGGACACGTCGCTGTATCGCCCCGCCCTGGAGGAGTTGCGTAGGCAGATCCGTTCTTCCACAACCTCCATGACCTCTGTTCCGAAGCCCCTAAAGTTCTTACGGCCGCACTATGGCAAGCTGAAGGAGATCTATGAGAACATGGCTCCTGGAGAGAACAAGGTGGGTGGTTCGTAGCTGCTCGGTGTGGGGCTGGAATCACTGGGCAGGTGGGGATGGCAGTGCAGCAGCCTGGTTGTGTAGCATACAAGTTGACTCTCGCTATCTGTGTGCAAACGGAGGAAAGATTTTGAGATTGCATCAGACTACACAGCACCTGCCACTGAACCGAGCACCGGACAGTAACAAGGTGATCAGGGGCTCGAGCTCTGCCCATGCTGGGGGGATCGAACCCCGCACATGCTGAGTGCATTGCTAGGTGTAACTCTTTGCAGTGATTTGGCAGCACGTGTGCAGCTTGTCATGCCGCTAACGTGTTTTGAATCAAACTGCATGCTGGGTGCTGGCCGTGTCCACGTGCTGCAGTGTCCACGTGCCACTCTTCCACACTGAGGGTGCAGGAAGGGGCGTGGTGCTACTTAGCGCTCTGTGCTGTAGTTGCAGCTCCTGTTGGGCCCTCGGGAGGCTCTGTGGCTGGCATGTGGGTGACTGTCTCAGAACTTTCTCCCACAGCGTTTTGCAGCTGACATAATTTCCGTTCTGGCGATGACCATGAGTGGGGAGCGAGAGTGTCTGAAATACCGGCTAGTGGGGTCCCAGGAGGAGCTGGCATCATGGGGACATGAATATGTCAGGTGAGAAATGGGGCCAAGAATAGGATTCCTAGAAGTCATGTGGAAAAAACTCTACTTGGCTCCATAGTCCACCCCCGGATCGATCCCTACTGTGTATGTAATGCGTGATCCAGTCCTGATTAAATGTCCCCTATGATGGGGCTCGTCCCCCATTTCCCTTGGGAAACTGTTCCTCAGGCTGTTTGGTCTGAGTCCAGGGTGATGAGCAAGGTGGGTAGATTTCTCTGACAAGAAGACCTTGATAGTCGGCGGTGCCCATTCTTATCTCGTTCCTTCTAGCTCCAGCCATGTGAATAATATCCCTCCTTTCTGCTTACACCCAGGTATGCCCATGCTGGGATCATTGCTTTCCCAGTTGCCTTGCCAAGCTAGGTAGACTCATCACTTTTAATGATACACCTCTACCCCGATATAATGTGGTCCTCGGGAGACAAAAAATCTCACTGCATTATAGGTGAGACCGCATTATATTGAACTTGCTTTGCCCCCCCGTTCCTTGTTCCCTGACCACCCCCTCCACAGACCCTCATCCCTAATCACCCCCAGGACCCCACCCCCTACCCAGCCCCCCTGTACCCTGACTGCTCTGACCCCATCCTCACACCCTGCCCCCTGACAGGCACTCACCGGCAGTGGCGGGAAGCGGAGCAACGCGGCCCCAGCCAGCTACAGTCCACCTCCTCCCAGCCACGGCGCTCCGCTTTCCGCCTCCGGTGAGTGCGGGGAGGTTGGAGAAAGGATGCCCCCTGTATTCACCTGCGGTGGGAAGCGGAGCGCCGCGGCTGGGAGCTGGCGGAATAGAGCGGGCTGGGGCTGGGCTGCTCTGCTTCCCACCGCCAGTGAGTGCGGGGGGATCCCTTCCCCCAAACCCCCTCCCCCGAGTGACACGGCTGGGGCTGGGGTGAGGGAAGTGGAGCGAGCTGCTCCCGGCCCCCCGCTAATCCCCCGGGTCACTCTGGGACTGCGGGGCTCCCAAAAGTGCCCCGCCCCACAGCTCCTGCCTCCCAGACCCGGTGCTGGGGGAGCTCCTGACCGCCCCCAAGACCCTCTGCCCCTTATCCAACCCCTCAGCCCCAGCCTGGCACCCTTAATACGCCACTCAGAGCAGCATGTCGGAGCTTTACCGCATTGTATGCGAACCCACGTTATATCAGGCTAGAGGTGTACCACACAACCTCCAGCCCCTGGACTGTTTCTATGGCTTTTCTCTGAACTCCCGCCAACCTGTCAGTATCAGTGTGGTAGTCTGAGGCACAATGCCCCAGACAGTCTCCCCCCGGCTGTGTAGAATGGGGCTGCCCCCTTCCTGCTCCAGGACTTGAGTCCTCTGGGATGGAGGGGCCCAGAGCTGAGTGCAAGTTCCCAGTGAAGTCTTCTTGCGGCTGTAGAAAGAGGGCCTGTGCCCTTCTGGCCTATGCATAAGCATCTCAAAATCATTCTTTTTTTTTTTTTTTTTAAAGATGAACTTCTTCTTTGTCCATGTCTCCGGTCTCTCTTGGTCTGTCTGTATCGTTTCTCTGTCCTCACTGGTATTTGCCGCTCCTTTTGATTGAGTATTTGTTTACAAATTTAATGAACTTTTTACTCCCTTCTCTTTCATAAAGAAGGCTGGACCTAACACTGGCCCTGTGTCTCCCTCCCCATACGCATTCCCCCTGCACAATATCTGTACTTCATGAAATATTGCATCTGAAGAAGTGGGTTTTTTACTCACGAATGCTTATGCCCAAATAAATCTGTTAGTCTTTAAGGTGCCACTGGACTCCTTGTTGTTTCACAAAATATTAACATATCCTTTCAGCCAGTTTTTAAGAACCTCTGGTTCTGCAGATCAGATTCCCCAAACCAGGGGCAGAGTGAAATTGACCTGATTCTTGTCAGTTTGGTGACTGGGGATGGAGGCAGCTGTGAAACAAAGCTTGTAAATTTCACTCTTTTCCTTGTAAAGGGCTGAGCAGCTACTGAGACCCTAAAGCTGTCGGTCAGCAGGCTCAGGTAGATGGCATTGCATTGGCTCACGTTTAGAAAGTTATTTACAACCACTAAGATTGGCCACTTTTTTTTTTGAGCTAAAGCCTGTCAGGCCAGCTCCCTCCCTGAACAAGTTGAGTGGTTCTTTTGAGCTCTGCCTTAGGATGTTTATGATGTGCACTGGCTGGTATGTACTGAAGTTCCCCAAGTCTACTGCAAATCTCTGGACCAGGCTGGGGGCTAATGCCCAAGCATTAGAGTGTGGAACCTGTGCTTCCTCACATCCCAGAGACGGTGGAAAATCTGCCCATTTGGATGCCTGCCCCAAAGAGCGTCTGTTTTCCCTGGTGTTAACAAAGTCAGTGGGACTGCGTGGGTGCTGCCCCCGGAGGCTGAGGGCTGGATGTTCAGACATGGATGTTTGTGAGAGAGGGCTGCTGGACTTCAATGACATGTCTGATCTGATCTGATTGGGAATCATCTCCTCGAAGGACTGTGAACTATCCAGCAACAGGCGTAACTCAGCCATGATCCCCCCCTTCCCAGGATTTAGCCCCTTGTGGGCTGTTGCCCTGTTCAGACGAGGGCACGCAGCTTCTGTTGAGCACTGCAGAGATCGCAGCCCTGTAGAAGTGGTGCTGTAGCCGTCTTGCCCTCAGCCCCAGGTTGTTGCTTTGTGTTATGATGGTCTCTTTCCCTTTGCCCCCACAGACACCTGGCGGGCGAGGTTGCTAAGGAATGGCAGGAGGTTGATGAGGCTGACAAGGCCCAGAGGGAAATGCTGCTGACCCTGGTGAAGGAGATTGTGCCCTACAACATGGCCCACAATGCAGAGCATGAAGCCTGTGACCTGCTGATGGAGATTGAGCAGATGGACATGCTAGAGAAATATATTGACGACAACGCCTACTCCAAAGTCTGCCTCTACCTGACCAGGTGAGGGAGCTGGGCTGCTCTGTGATGGGGATTGGCCCTTTGCAGTTTGAGCTCTGCCTGTCCTATTGAAAGCTGAAAACCACCCTTATGTGGTGCAGGAGTCCCTGAGTAGATGGCAGCGTGCCATGATTGCTGGAATGCTTCCCGCTCCAGGTGACTGGGAGCGTTTGATACAGCTATGCTGTGAGAGTGAGCTGCTGGCTGGAGCATGCAGGGCTCTGTACACTGGCCCAGATCTAGCCCAAGGCTGAGCAGTAAGACCTGTCTGTTGCTGGTCTCAGTAGCAGCTGGACTTACCTTCTTCTGTGTCTCCTTCCCGAAGCTGTGTGAGCTACGTCCCTGAACCCGAGAACTCAGCCCTCCTCCGCTGTGCCCTGGGAATCTTCCGCAAGTTTAGCCGCTACCCGGAAGCCCTGCGCCTGGCCCTCATGCTGAACGACATGGAGCTGGTGGAGGACATCTTCACCTCCTGCAAAGACGTGTAGGTGGAGATTGGCTTTTCAGAGCCAGGGCGCTGCTCGGGGTGGGAGCTGCGGTAGACCAGCCTTTGCCTTGTCATGGGGTACAAATCCTACCGCCTCCAGGTCCCCTCTCCTAGGCCAGGCCAGGAGCCACTGGGTGATAGCGCCACCTGAGGGGACTTGAGTGCTGTGGAATGAGTCTGGGGTCTCGGTTCACCTTGTAGCATGACAGGTGGCTTCATCATTAAAACAACCATCACAACTGGCACTAACTGGTCCCTTGCTGGCAGCGTCAGCAGAGAGACCAAGGACCAAATGGGCCAGGGATACTGGCTCCCCCGCTGCTTGCCCAAGAAGGCCCCTCTGTTGGTAGTACTGTGGTGGGCAGGCTTGCCCTCCTGCTGCCCAGGCTTTACTTGTTCAGGGCATTGACCTCTAAGGCTGCTGATCTGGTGGAACCCCCTTGTCCTGCCCCTGTGGGCGTTGGACTGAAACTTGAGCCTTCTCCCTGACCGCTGAGGATGGGGCATGAAATGAGCTTGATTAGCGTCACCTACACTAGAAGAGTGAGACTCATCATCCCCCTCTAGTCGTATGATAAGAATCTACTACAGCTGCTGACGAAGGGAGTTACTCCTGTAGCTCAAGCAGCAGAGACGTAAGCTTTTAGTCTTGACGTTCCCATGCTCCAGCTCTGTTGACAGGCCTGGTGGGTTGGCTGTACCATGGTTCCAGGTACGGAGAGTGGATGGCGGGACGCCCCTGCCGTGGTGCCGTCCTCCTTCTGGTACTCTGCCCTGGCCTTGTTTGCTGCCTCCGCTGGGCCGATTCTGAAGGGCTAAGCTTCAGCAGCTTTGCTGGGAGGGGACACAGCAGCTGCTCTCTTGGCTGGTCCCTGCGTGCCCCTGGAATGGGAACCTCCTCCCAGGCCGGCGTGGCAGCCACGGCTCTGCCACACAGGCGAGTGGGCAGGAAGCAAACAGGAGTTCCTGATGTAGGCGCCGTCTCCGGGCCTGACACAAAGCTGACTGGGAAGTTCCCTTTGACCTCTAGAGCAAGGTCCTACCACATTGCAGGGTCACAGCTTGGCCCAGCCCCTGATGCCATCACATCTCCCTCTGGCTTATGATCTAGGAGCTGCTCTTGGGAATTTGGGAGGATGGGAGAGCCATGGGCAGCCTGACCGGCTGGGTTTCCTCAGGTGGGGTCGGGTCTGTTTGAGGGGAGAAAGGAGCTGTACTGAGAGTACTCCAGCAGATCTGTGCCAAGGGGAGGGGAGCTCAGGTCCTCGCTGCCCGGCAATGACTCTCTCTCCCCCCCGCCCCCCCCTCGCCGGCACAGGGTCATCCAGAAGCAGATGGCCTTCATGCTGGGTCGCCACGGCGTCTTCCTGGAGCTAAACGAGGACGTGGAGGAGTACGAGGACCTCACCGAGATCATGTCCAATGTCCAGCTCAACAGCAACTTCCTGGCCTTGGCCAGAGAGGTGAGGCGCCCGGCCTTCCAGCAAGCTGGGGCGGGGTGAGGAGAAGGCTCAGGGCTGTACCAAGGTCCCCAACCGCTGGGAGCTGGCACAGAGGCCAGGCTGCCCTCAAACTGGGGCTCTTCGGGGGAGCAGACTGTCATCCAGGTCAGACGCACAAACACCCCCCATACGAGTCGGGTCTCCCCCCACTTCCAATCCGTGCTTGGTCACCTCAGGAAGAGCCCCGGTGTACTGACCCTGTGCACGGCAAGGAGCAGGCTGCAGAGGGCTCGGGTTGTTGCTGCCATTCGCAGTGTCCCTTCAGAGGGGCTGTGAGCATGGCTGGTTTGGCTGGGGAGGTGACTTCCTCCTCTCTCCCCCTCTTTGCAGCTGGACATAATGGAGCCCAAAGTGCCAGATGACATTTACAAAACACACCTGGAAAATAACCGTAAGCGAAAGCTGCATCTCCTTCTTCACTTCCTCCTGCTCGGGGCTGGGGTGCCGCTGAGTGCAGCCTTAGCTAAGTGGGCCGCCTTTTCCTAGAGCAGGGGCGGGCAAACTACTGTCCACAGGCCACATCCGGCCTGTGGGACCGTCCTGCCCAGCCCCTGAGCACCTGATCTGGGAGGCTGTCACCGCTCCCCCGCAGCCATGCCACCACGTGGCGCAATGCTCTGGGCGGCGGGGCTGCAGAGCCCGGCCTGACCCGGTGCTCTGTGTGGCGCGGCTGCCTCTCCTGGTGCAGCTGTGCTGCCAGCCACCGGTGCTTCAGGCAGCCCAGTAAGGGGGCAGGGAGTGGGGGGGGGAGTTTGGATAGAGGGCAGGGGAGTTCGGGGGGTGGTCAGGAGCGTGGATAAGGGTCGGGATGGTCAGAGGGCGGGGAATGGGGCTTGAACAGGGGCAGGCCCTGCGTGTGAGGGCAGTCAGGAAGGAGAGGAGGGGTTGGATGGGGTGGCGGGTGGTCAGGGGACAGGGAGCGGGGGGGGTGGGAGGGGCAGGGGACCTGGTGGGGGCAGTCAGGAAGGGGGGGATTGAATGGGGTGGAGGGGGGCAGTTAGGGGCGAGGGGTCCAGGGGTGGTCAAAGAGAAGGGGTGGGTGGATGGGGCAGGGGTCTGGGGAGGGGGCAGTCAGGAGGCGAGAAGCTGGGGGGTCAGATAGGGGGCAGGGGCCGGGCCATGCATGGCTGTTTGGGGAGGCACAGTCTCCCCTAACCGGCCCTCTGTACAATTTCAGAAACCCGATGCGGCCCTCAGGCCAAAAAGTTTACCCGCCCCTGTCCTAGAGCATGCGGGCATCTGGCCTTTCGTGCGTCAGGACAGGACCATCTACAGTTGCAGCCCCGGGGGTGCACTGTCTATGCAGCACCCCGCTGTGTTGCGCTGAATTGGCTCGGACTCCTTGGCCATTCCCGGGGGCTTAGCAGGGTGGGGAGGGTAAAGGATCCTCCAGGATCAGGCGCTCAGATGTTCAGGGCCCTACTGAGGAGGGCCGGGCATGGGGAGATGCTCCCGAGCTCTGTGGGCCTGGCAAAGCCGCGTTGTGATGCCCTGCCCAGCCCACTCCGTGGTTTCTGCTTCCTCAGGGTTTGGCGGCAGCGGCTCCCAGGTGGACTCTGCGCGGATGAACCTGGCCTCGTCCTTCGTGAACGGTTTTGTGAATGCAGCTTTCGGGCAGGACAAGCTGCTGACGGATGACGGCAATAAGTGGCTGTACAAAAACAAGGATCATGGTGAGCCGGGCAGGACAGGGCGGTTGGACTCTCGCTGCCTCTGGGACTGGGCCCTGCAGGAGGTTTTCCAAATGGCAGCTTGGGAGATTGTGTCTGGCAGTGTCCGGCAGCTTTTCCAAGGGATGCTCCTTATGTTCCCTGAGCCCCATGCCTGGAACTCCTGATCCAGCTTCTCTGCCCCTAAGTCCTCGCTTCTGTGGGTTAAATCACCAATCCTGCTGGCTCGTGCCTGTAACTCCCAGGGTCCCCTGATCCTAATGGGGAGAGCGCCCCACAGGGGTCACACCAGCTGACAGCCACGTGTGAACTTGAATGTAGAATGGTGGAGCTGGGGAGTGCGCTGTAACTCATGGGGACTATATATCCCCCACATGCAGCATTCCAGTTGGCCCTGATTTGCCAGGCTGCACTGCATGCTGGGGCCTGGAGTCTTCGCAGGCCACCTCTCTGGTTATAGATGAAGGCAGCTTGGTTTACAGGCCAGCACGCCTGCCTGCCTCCCCCATACATCTCTTCCCAGGCCCTGCCTGGAGGTCTCAAACGCCGCCTTCACATGGAGTCAAGGCCAAACGCTCCAGCAGCGTGTGATGGAGGAATTGGCCCTTATGGAGTATCCAGACTGACTGTCTGGGAGAATGGAGCTGCCACTGAACGTGCTGCAGAGCTCTGTGCCCCTCTGTCCCCGGGGCTGGTCCCTGATTGGGCCCCCAAAAGCAGCAGAGGGAAACCAAGGCTGCAGAAAGAGCTGAATGCCCCAGTGGAAGTGCCCAGCATGTTAGGAAGAGGGGGTGGGCAAGGGAAAGGAGCCACAGGGGAACCCCAGCTCCCGTCTCGGGGTGTGGGGCCAGGTCGTGATTCCAAGTCTGACGTGGGGGCTTCTCCTTGTGCTGCAGGTATGCTGAGCGCTGCAGCCTCGCTGGGGATGATCCTGCTGTGGGACGTGGATGGGGGGCTGACGCAGATCGACAAGTACCTGTACTCCTCCGAGGACTACATTAAGGTGGGTGGTGCTGCTCGGGGCCCGGGCTAAGGTGCAGCCCCACTGGCCATGGAGCCATGGCTCACATGCTGGCACGCCTGGTGGCGTAGCTGCATGGGCCAGACCTGCCAGGGACATAAATACCAACCTCAGTCCGCCCAGCTGAGTGCTTCACCCCATCTGAGAACTGCCGCGTTATTCTCCTCCTCTCTGGGTCCTGACTGGTGATTGGTGCCACAGTGCTCCCTGGCTGAAGCTTGGCTCATTGAGATTCACTAGGGGGCCCCCTTGGGCCTAGATTCACTAGGGGACCCTTGGTGCCCCCTTAATGCAGAGGCATGACCTTTGGAGACTACAGGTCCCAGCAGGCAATGCACCTGAGCTGGTCCCGATGGAGCATTGCATCATGGGGCTTGTAGTTCCCCCAGGCTGCACCTCTGTGCGGGTTCTGACCAAGGCAACCTGCTCGCTTTCGTGTGATTTGGGTGTAGCCCTGTGGGTAGACCTTGGTCGCCCCTTGTTGCGTGTGGTGCAATAACTGCATGTGCCAGCTGTCCCCAAGGCAGCCCCATGATGGTCTGGCTGATGGTGCCTTTATCCTGCAGTCGGGAGCCCTGCTCGCTTGTGGCATTGTGAACTCGGGGGTGAGGAACGAGTGCGACCCTGCCCTCGCACTGCTGTCTGACTACGTCCTCCACAACAGCAACACCATGAGGATCGGCGCCATCTTTGGGTAAGGGCCTGCCCAGCCCCCACTCCCTCTGCGGGGCGGCTCCCATGACTAATCCTCCTTTGGGGTTCTGTTGCAGGCTGGGGCTGGCCTACGCTGGGTCCAACCGGGAAGACGTTTTGACTCTGCTGCTCCCCGTGATGGGAGACTCCAAGTCCAGCATGGAGGTGAGGGCTCCGGCCGGGCCAGCGCGCTGATCTCGGGGTGGGAGAGGGTCAATGGCATCATGGGTGGAGGCGGGAGTATGGACACTGGCTCCAACCCAAGCTCTGGCCGCGCCTCTCAGCAGCTCCCCAGCATGGGCGGAGGGTAGCGGTGATAAAGGGCAGGTGGGGGAGTGGGTCCCTGAGCTGCAGCTCCTCGGGATACCCTGCGAAATGGGACCTGACGTCTCCCCCCCCAGTCTGTGGGAGCGCATGGTCTCCGGAGACCTCTGGGTCTCAACCCGAGTCCTCAGACCCTCCGCTGCCCAAGCATTGAGGTTGCTTCACATGCTCAGCTCCAGTTGCTTCTGGCTGTTCCTGCCCTCGTTCCTCTCCCCTTCCCCAGCCCAGAGGCTCCCAGTGTGAGCCTCTCTGAGCTGTCCGCGAAAGCTGACAGGGGTTACTTGCTGAGCTCAGCTCTCCCTCCTTCCCGCCCCAGGTGGCCGGCGTGACGGCCCTGGCCTGTGGCATGATAGCTGTGGGCTCGTGCAACGGGGACGTCACCTCCACCATCCTCCAGACCATCATGGAGAAATCGGAGACTGAGCTGAAGGACACCTACGCCAGGTGGCTGCCACTCGGCCTGGGCCTTAACCACCTGGGTAAGGATGGGCTCAGGGCTCAGCAGATGTGCGCATGGTGGCAGGGGTGGAGCAGGCTTTTGTGGAGCCAGGGATGACCTAGGGACTGTGGCAAGGTGGGCGTGGCCTTTCCCACCTCACCAGGTGTCACGGAGTCCCCCGGGCGATGCTCTGGAACTGCTCCCTACGAAGCCAGTCAGGACTCTGGGGAAGTCTCCTCTCTGTGAGCAGCCTGTCTGCAGGGCAAGAAGCTCACACGGCTTCCGCCTTCCTGGGTCTGACCTCGGAGCATTCAGCATCCTCTGCCCCTCCGTGCGCTTCCCACAGTGAGTCCACCCAGGCGGGGTGCTGGGGAAGCCAGAGGATCCTGCCCCTCAACTCCGCAGTCAGATGTGACTCTCAGCCAACCAGTAAAACAGAAGGTTTATTAGATGACAGGAACATGGTCTAACACAGAGCTTGTAGGTGCAGAGAACAGGACACCTCAGCTGGGTCCATTTTGGGGGGGTAGTGAGCCAGACAACCACGTCTGCACTTCACTCCATGTCCCCAGCCAGCCCAAACTAACTCATCCTCCACCCCCTCCTCCTCTGGGCTTTGTCCCTTTCCCGGGCCAGGAGGTCACTGGATTCCTTTGTTCTCCAACCCTTCAGCTCTCACCTTGCAGGGGGGAAGGGCCGAGGCCATCCGTTGCCAGGAGACAGATTGTTGGCCATTTATGTACCCTGGCCCTTTGCTCCGCAACAATTACACCCCCTTATCCCACCACCTAGAGACTTAAGAAATGCATAGGGGAAACTGAGGCACCCCTACAGTAGTCAGAGGAAACCTTAAGAACAGTCCCACGTCGTCACACCAGGGCACTGTCACTGTCTGAGCCTGTTCTCGGGGCTCAGAGTGCTGGGCAGGGGCTCCTGGCTGACCTGAGGGGGTAGCGCTATAGATAAGGGACTCCACCTTTTGCCCACAGGGTGGTTCATGAAAACTTTGCTCTGTGGCCCATTGGGTCCCATAATCCTTTGCAGCTGCCAAGGACTGGCATTGGGTTCTGAGAGGCAGCAGAGGGAGGTGCTATGGGCACTGGGGCTGGTGTACCAGTTAGAGATGGGTGTTGGGGGAAGGTGGGGGGTGGAAGTCCCATTTGTTGCAGGATCTGGAATGTTCTGAGCAGGTCCAGCCATGCCCCAGGTGTGCACTGCACCCCCTGGTGGAGAAACACTGGTGCTGCTCAGGACCCTGCTGGCTAGGGACGCTCATTGAGGAGCTTGGGACTTGCTGGTTTGAGCCTGGTGTGTGTCAGCAGGGGGGCCCGGGGCTGTGCTGTTCTAACGGGCTGCCCTGTGCTCTCTCGGCAGGGAAGGGGGAGGCCATCGAGGCTATCCTGGCGGCGCTGGAGGTGGTGTCAGAGCCCTTCCGCAGCTTTGCCAACACGTTGGTCGATATCTGCGCCTACGCGGGTGAGTCTCTGGCCAGCTTGGCTGGGGGGGTGGGCTGGGCCGGGCCAGTGCCCAGAGTCACCATAGTCCCTCCGTCCCCCAGGCTCGGGGAACGTGCTGAAGGTGCAGCAGCTGCTCCATATCTGCAGCGAGCACTTCGACACCAAGGAAAAGGAGGAGGACAAGGAGAAGAAGGACAAGAAGGAAAAGGACAAGAAGGAGAGCTCGGCTGACATGGGCGCCCACCAGGTGGGACGGGCGGGAGGGAGCCCAGCGGGGGCGGGTCTGGGCAGACGAGCCCCATTGCTTGGACCCTTTCCTGGTGGGGAGACCCCAGGCTGCACTGGGGATCTCTCTTGGCCCTACTGGATTTGTGGGTGGGGGACAGGCCTGCAGCAGAACTGCCCACTGTCTGAACTTGCCAGTGCTGGCGGTGGCCAAAGGCAGCTCCCTGGACCGGAGATGAGAGCTTTCCAGAGGGGTCGAGTGGGCTGGGCAGGGTGGGGTCTCTGCACAGCTGAGCTGCGGTAGCATGGACGCCTGCTCCCCAAAGAGAGCTGTACTAGAAGGGCCCAACGTGTAGCCATTCATACTGGGAGGTTGATTCGGGAGAGAACCTTCTTCCTGGGGGAAGGGGGACCAAACCCTGCTCTGGGTTGGTCCCATGTAGCCTGGGGAGCCTGTGGCAGGGGGGTTACGGAGCGCCCCGGCCAGTTCTCCATCACCTCTCCTGCAGGGCGTGGCAGTGCTGGGGATCGCGCTCATCGCCATGGGGGAGGAGATCGGCGCTGAGATGGCTCTGCGCACGTTCGGCCACCTGGTGAGTGATGCTGTGGGGCGGAGGCTTCTGCCTTGGGGGCTGCGGGGCAGGGCACCCCATGGCAGGGTGAGGGAGGTGCCCGGAGCTGAGCCGAATGCTAGTGAAGGGCTCGGTGCGATGGAGCTCGATCCAGGCTGTGAAGGGGACACGCAGATGGGAGCAGGCACAGGAGTGTGTGGGGAGCGCCAAGCTGGGGCGCTGCCCTCAAACCAAGTGCTTAACCCTCCGCCCCACTCCCGGCAGGCTGGGGCCGTGTCCGCTCAGGGGGAGGCCATTGCTTCTCTGGTCCCCTGGATCCGGTCTGGAAGCTGTAGCACCAGAGGGCCCCGATGGGCTTTTCGTTTGCTGCAGCCCTGGGGCAGTTCCAGAAACGGTTAGTGGCTGTAAGTCCCTGACTCGTGAGTGGATTCAGGGACAGGGAGAATGGCCTGGGCCAGGCGGCGTGGGAGTGACTGGCACTGGGTATAGTCCCTTGCCCTGGGGGCTAATAATGTCTCCCTCCTCCTCTCTGTGCAGCTGAGGTATGGGGAGCCCACCCTGCGCCGAGCCGTGCCCCTCGCCCTGGCGCTCATCTCCGTCTCCAACCCGCGCCTCAACATCCTCGACACCCTCAGCAAGTTCTCCCATGATGCTGACCCCGAGGTCTCCTACAACTCCATCTTTGCCATGGGCATGGTGGGCAGCGGTAAGGGCTGTGTGGGCCCGGGGGCGCCGAGTGGGAGGTGGGCCGGTGATGGAGTTTGCTTCTTGGGACACCCCCCATCATCCAGGCTGCCTTCAAGGGCTTCCTTGTCTGAGCACAGCAGCTGGCGTCTCGGCTCGGGGTGCCAGCGGGTCGGGGAAGGGGCTGAATAGCTTCGGTGCCTCTTCCAACGGCTGCATGAAATTGGCTGCCCTCGCCTGGCCACCTGTTCCTGGCTGGCAAGAGCCTTACTGTCAACTGGACCGCTGGTCAGATACTGCCAGCTTCTGCTGGGTGAGGTTGGGAAGGGCCCAGGGGAGCTGGGCCTGCTGGAAGCGGCAGGGCAGGATCTCTGGGGGTGGGGGTGGCTAATGGGCACTTGTGCCCTGAAGCTGTCGAATGCAGCGTGTGGGTTCTGCCAGCTGGGGGGCTGCATGTGGCCCAGCGCCCTGGGAGAGACTCTGTCCTGTGCTGGCTGGGAGGGAAGTTGGATGCTTGTTCCCAGCCTAGGATTTGTGCCTGTTGCCAGGGCTTCCTGCTCACCCCGTTTCTCCTGTTTGCAGGCACCAACAATGCCCGGCTGGCCGCCATGCTGAGGCAGCTGGCCCAGTACCATGCCAAAGACCCAAACAACCTCTTCATGGTGCGGCTGGCCCAGGTGACTACCGGAGCGGCTGGCCCTGATTCTCTGGGGGTGGGTGGGTGTTCTGGTGCTCTGAGCGCTTCCCAGCTGCGTCCTGCCCCAGAGGTCAGCTGGACTGATCAGCCGCTGGGGGATAGCGCCTGCTCAGTGAGAGGTGTGCCTGGGGCATCACTGCCTGGTCTCATGCCATCCTCTGCTCTTGAGCCCCCTCCGCTCACGTGCTCTTTGCTTGCTGTGCAGGGTCTGACCCACCTTGGGAAGGGGACGCTCACCCTGTGTCCCTACCACAGCGACCGGCAGCTGATGAGCCAGGTGGCTGTCGCGGGGCTGCTGACCGTCCTAGTGTCCTTCCTGGATGTGCGCAACAGTGAGTACCTGTGTCTGATCCTCCTGGAGAGGAGGGAGACGGCAGCCGGCCCCTCAGGCAGGCTTCTGGGACCAAAGGGAGGTTATTCCAGGGTGCGGGTGGGGCAGATGGCTGCTCCCAGCCCCAGGGAATCCCCTGCTGTGTTGGCTGCTGGCAGGCTCTCCTAGCAGGCAGGCTGCCTTGCCTTTCGCTCGTGGAGGTGGATGGGCAGGGCCATGCCTGCGATCTTGGTACTGAGGCTGCTGCGGCCTGTCGGGCTGCCTTGCCATGGCAGGTGGCAGCAGCCAGGCGACCAAGAGCTCACTTTGGACTGAGCCTTGGGGGCCCTAACGTGCCTTCTCTCTCCCCCTAGTCATCCTGGGCAAATCCCACTACGTTCTGTACGGGCTGGTGGCTGCCATGCAGCCACGCATGCTGGTGACTTTTGACGAGGAGCTGCGGCCTCTGCCGGTGTCGGTCAGGGTGGGGCAGGTAAGGAGGCAGGGTCCCTCAGGAATATGGCTGGGGAGGGGTCCTTTCATCAGTGCGGGATCTGGCTAGAGGGTGACGTGGCAGGTGAGCTTATTGAGCAGATTGAGTGGGGCCGTTCTGAGGTCCCTGGGCTGGATGGGGACGTGGGTCTGTTTCCTCCCAGGAGCTGCTGGGTCAGTGCAGAGGCCTTGATGGCTCATGCCAGTGATGAAGCCTCGCCAGCGCCTGTCCTGGCTTCTGGGCCCCAGACTTCGGCGGGTGATACGTGGTATCCGGGCTGCCTCTGTGCCCTCAGCTCTAACCTCTCGCCTCCCGTCCAGGCTGTAGACGTGGTGGGCCAGGCGGGCAAACCGAAGACAATCACTGGCTTCCAGACGCACACAACGCCGGTGTTGCTGGCGCACGGCGAGCGGGCAGAGCTGGCCACAGAGGAACATCTGCCAGTCACCCCCATCCTTGAGGGTTTCGTCATCCTGCGCAAAAACCCCAACTATGATGTCTGAGCTGACATGGGGCGGGATCGGGGGGAGACAGCACTGGGCAGTGCCTGGAGGGGGCAGGCGCTGGGCATCACACTCTGGGAGAGGGGCCCAACTCCCCACTTAGTGGTTTTGTTACTGAAATTGCTGATTTAAAAAATAAACTTGAGAGAGAGACTGGTGCTGCTCCTTGTTTCCTCTGGGAGCAGCATGTGCGGGTGGGGGCCTGGTCCCCTCTGTCCTGGACTACAGACAGGTGGCTGAGTAATGGCTGGTGCCTTGCCAGGGGGCTGTAGTATCTGTCTCTATCTATGCCCCGTGTAAGGGGCAGTGAGCAGTGGATGTGATGGCTCAAGGCCCAGTGGTTCTCCCCCTTTCCCAGCTAGACAAACTCAAAGGGGGTTGGGAGGGGGATTAACCACTGGACCAACTCACTGGGGTGGGTGGATTCTCCATTGCCTGGAGTCTTTGCAGAGTGACCTGGTACCTTTCTGCCTTGCTTCAGTGCAGGGGTGTCAGACTTGGACGGAGGAGAGTGCCAGGGCCCCTTGTTAATTCTAAGCCACGATGTGCACTCAGGACTCTGAACTCCCCCGGTGCACACAGACTGACACCCCAGTTGCTTTGAGCTGCGATGGGCTGGGTAGGCGAGAGCAGAGCGCTGACACTGGGGCGGAGGGGGAGAGGTTTCCTCATTTATCCCCTTTCTGGACCTCTAAGATATGTATGTCGCAGGGCCAGGAATGGCGAGGGGCAGTGGGTGCCCTTGGCCCCATGGAGCTGGTGCTGCCTGACAGTGCTGGGTGGGGGCTGCACAGGGTCAGTTTGCGCTTTTCCCTCCACCTTCCCTTTGGAGCACACAGCGGGGCTGCGCTCTTGGCTGATCCCAGCCCAAGGCACCCCGAAGAGCATCTCAATCTAAAGATGGCCTGAGATGAATGAAGGTGGGGTTCAAGGTGGCAGAAATGGGGGCTGGTCTGCCACTGGTGGGAGCCCTGGGGCAGAGGGAGGTGCAATGGGGGTGCCTGCTTTGGGGGGTCTGGGAAATACTTTTCCCTGGCTGGGCTTACAATGCTTCCCCACTCAGGAACAGTGAGAGGAGATGCAGGGGCTCCCTGGTCAGCTTCCCTCGAGGCTTTCTTCAAACTGCCTCCACTAGCCCATTTCCCTCCTCCTGCCAATCGTCCCCTTCCGAAACCGGGAGGGAAAGGTGCTCGGCTCCTTTGATAAATGCAAAGTAGTGCACACCGGAAACCATATCCCAGCTATATACAGATAAAGTAGCTGTTACCACTCAAGAGAGATCTTGGGGTCATTGTGGTTAGTTCTCTGAAAACATCCACTCAATGTGCAGTGGCCATCAAAAAAGCGAACAGAATGTTGGGAATCATTAAGAAAGGGTTAGATAATAAGACAGAAAATATCATATTGCCTCTATATAAATCCATGGTCCGCCCACATCTTGAATACTGCGTGCAGATGTGGTCACCCCATCTCAAAAAAGATATATTGGAATTGGAAAAGGTTCAGAAAAGGGCAACAAAAATTATCAGGGGTATGGAACGGCTGCCGTATGAGGAGAGATTAATAAGACTGGGACTTTTCAGCTTGGAAAAGAGATGACTAAGGGGAGATATGATAGAGGTCTATAAAATCATGACTGGTGTAGAGAAAGTAGATAAGGAAGTGTTGTTTACTACTTCTCAGAACACAAGAACTAGGGGTCACCCAATGAAATTAACAGGCAGCAGGTTTAAAACAAACTGAAGTATTTTTTCACACAGCCCAGTCAGTCTGTGGAACTCTTTGCCAGAGGATGTTGTGAAGGCCAAGACCATAACAGGGTTCACAAAAGAACTAGATAAATTCATGGAGGATAGGTCCATCAGTCGTGTCCCTAGCCTCTGTTTGCCAGAAGCTGGGAATCGGTGACAGGGCCTGGATCACCTGATGATTACTTGTCTGTTCATTCCCTCTGGGGCACCTGGCATACTGTTGGAAGACAGGATCCTGGGCTGGATGGACCTTTGGTCTGACCCAGTATGGCCCTTCTGATGTTACGTTCTCGGGGAAGCAGCCAAAGCCCCTGAGCTCATACCCCACTCACCTTGTGTCCTTGCTGCCCCTTCCAGCCTGGGACACAGCATCCCCCCCAGTCCTGTTACCTGGGCTGGCAGCGGTATCACCCCTACTCAGTCATGGTGGGGTAGCCAATGGAGGCCCTGTCCCGTGCCCTAGCATGTGGTCCAGTCTCTGCTGGGCGCAGTCCTGGCTCTGTCGTGCAGCTGCTGTGGCCTTGGCTCAGTCGTCCACCTCCACCCCCAGCCTCACTATCCTCAGCTGTGACAGCAGAAGAATGCCCCTTATTTTCACAGGGAGCCTGGGCGAGGGTGAAGCTCAGCGGGGATCGGCAGGGCCTTAGCTGCCCCTTGCCTGGGCGGTGTGAGAGTTAAGCCAAAGGCTGTTCTCTTGCTGGCATGTGCCACGCCCAGGGAGTTCTCCTGGCATGGTTCTGTGCCAGGGCTCTGTGGCGGGGTGAAGTGCAAACTACGTGCAGCCCTTGGGCTCCCAGCAGCTTGCCACTGTGACTTGGGCTGAGCCGACGACCGGGCATCTCAGACGGATAGTGTCTCCCTAGCGTGGTACCAGCCTTGGAGCAGGGCACTGCGGGGTGAGCCAGGCCAGATCAACTCGACCCACCCTGAGCTCTGGCTGCGTTTCCCTCTTACCGGTGCCAGTTCTGCTCAAGAGCAGCATGGTCCTAAGGCTACTCCTGAACCCTTGCCTGCCCTCCCATCCACATCAGACACCCCTGCCTTTGGGCCACTAAGTCTGGTAGCCTACCTCTGGCATTCTCTAGTTGGTACCACTATAGTCCTGTTCCCTACTTCCTTCCTCTGCAGGACTCCCCTCTCGTCCCAGGCCCAGCTGCCTTGCTAATGGGCTGATCCTTGTAAAGCGTTCTCACCTTAGCCCCTTCTATAAACTCGGAAATTTACCGCCCTCTCTGGACTGCTCAGCTCCCTTCATTAGCTAGGCGTGTGCCAGATCCCGTGCTGATTGCTTCACCCTCTCTCCCCCAGGCTGGGGAGCTACCAACACAGCAAGAGCTGTACCAAGGTATGTGTTTATCACTTGCTTTAGGAGCAGCAGCAGCAGCTTCCAATCCAGCTCAGGGCACTCCCGGCCCCTTTGCTTCACCCCTGCACATGGCTCAATTCCCTGCTACTGGAACCCAGTTGGCATTTGTTAACTCACCCAGCTCGTGCCATGCTTTGGTACAGTTTTGCTCAGTCATACTGATACGTGCAGCCAGCCAATCTCCTTGCTCTCGGTGCCAGCTGTCCTGGGCATGGCCACTTGTTGAACTCAGCCACTGCTCTGCCTGTGGAATCACTGCTTACTTTAACTCTGGCAAGTCATTCTCATCTCAGCCCTGTCCCCACCCTGCTTGCTACCCCAGCTCCTCTCCTTTGTTCCCAAACCCAGCTAACCCTTCTGTTAAAGAAATGTGAAAATCCAGCTGATGGCAGGAGTGCTGAGCATCAACATCCCGCACCCCGAAGCCATGGAACAAGCAATGCCATCATTTGTCAGAACCTTTTCCCTCTAACCTCAGATTGTGAGCCCCCTGGGGCTGGGGGTTTGGGTCTTTTCTCTGGTCTGCAAAGCAGCCATCAGTTGCTATACAGCTAAGAGACTGGTAGAGTTGGCCAAATCAACTGGGAGCTGTACCCCCTCCCCCACCAAGGTACACCAGGAAGGCCTGTTCACATAAGGAGGAATAGGGGAGATTATTCTGGACTGGATTGGTGTCAATTCACAAATCACTGGCCCTCCACCAGTGGGGACTCCTGACTCAGACCCACCGAGCGATGCTGGCTCAAGATGGGCACATACGGATTGTAAACTCCTCCAGGCAGGTAACCTCTTTGTACAGCGCTGAGCGCAGCAGAGCCCTGGCGCCTGACTGGTGGTTTTAGGCACTATAGTAATAATCCCAGGCCAAACAAACCTATGGAGTTTGCCCACATGGTCAGACTCCAGATATAAGCATGCAATACTCCACTGTGACCTGAAGGGGGCCTTTGTATGCTGGGACAAGTTGGTTCTGCATTGCATGCTGGGACTGGTAGTTTCTGTGTCTACCCCTCCATGTTACAGAGGCATGGTGGCTGCCATCTGCTTTATTTTAGGCAGATTAGGCATTGACCAATTGCCAATGTAGGTGCCCCTCCCCCCCCAATGAGAAAAGTTTGGACATGCGCTGTTGAGCGGCCCTGTGAGGTGATGTGTCTAGAGCAGAAGATTGGGAGTCAGGACTCCTGGGTTCTATTCACTGGTGACTCCGAGGAACATCTTCACTGCTTTCTGTGGTCCCTCCTCTGTTAAATGGGGCTGATAATAGTGTCTTCAGGTGTGTGAGAGGCTCTGGCCCCCTTCTTAAGGCTAGAATCTGGCTGCGTCTTTGACCTGTTCTTCTTTTCCATCCCCTCTCTTGCTCTCTGCTCCCTCTTCCCCCCCTTTATGCTGTCCCAAAGCCTATTTTCCAAGCCATCACGTTTGCTAAGGAATGTGCATGAAATGAGTCACTGCCCAATATTATGGATGCCAAACTGGTCAGGCCCTACTGGCTACCCATCTTGGCTGTTCTCTCCCTCCTTGTTGCATCATGTCTGTGAGATCAATGGTTCTCAGATGGAAGGCAGGGGATCAGTGGTGGGCCAGGTGGGTCCTGGCTCCTCACTTCCACATGCTGAATCCCCTTAGAAGAAGTTAAAGCTACATAAGTAGTTTCCTGTTACTTTTCCATGTGAGCAAATTTATATGGGTTTTCAGATAGAGACGACATAAGTAAAAAAAGAAAAACAAGAGTTTGTGTTTTAAATTTAAAATTTTCCTGAAAAAATCAATAAATGATTATCAGCCAAGAATAAGATATGCAATTACAAATGCATTTTAATTTCCTTATTGGTCGAAATATCAAAGACTGCTAAACTAACCTTACTGTTCTTCCCTGAGATCTTTTTCATTTGCCCATTCAATATAAACTCTGTCCAGATCTATCAGTCCTCCATCCAGCTGGTAACTTTTAATACACATCAGCATGTCCAAATGATCTACTTGTAAACAATTCCGTAGTTTGTTTTTTAGAGTGTTCATTAAGCTAAAGCCATGCTCACAGTCTGCACTTGAGGCTAGGAATGTTCCTCCAATATCTAACAACTTTGCAAGATCCTGAAACTGTTCGTTCTGGTGAGCAAATGTCACCATATTCGGGAAACTTAAAACCAATTGGCTTTTGATTCTTTCGGCTTCTGCAAACTTGAAGTCATTGTACTGACTGACTATAACAATCTCTTCAGCAAGAAATTCTTCGTATTTTGAGCATAGGGATTTGACACATGATGCTTTAAGAAATCCAACTTCCATACACCATTCCACATTCTTCCTGTTGAAAATTCTCCCGAAGCTCTTGCATCTCGACAATATACACAAACCACTCTGTTGTCCTCATGATATGTGAATATTTCATGAAGTTTAACAAGCATTACGCTGTGTGACTTTGGTGTAACCGTCTCTATAGTCTCATCCAGCCCTCCAGATTTAAATGAAGTCGCTGTTCTTTTACGCTTTAGACCTCTAGACAGTGACATTTTGGGATTGATTTTTTACCAGATTGGTTTATTTAAAATTAATATTTTTATTATATGGCTACTATTTCAATGCGCTTAACAGCATGACTCAACAAAAGGGCAAATGGGAGATCATTCAGATCAGGATACCGGAAGTTTGTGCATAGCTCCGATCACGTCCATGCATCTGCGGCAAAAAAACATGGGAAAATGGTAAAACATCACGAGAAAATGTATGAAGTCCAATGCCTTTGAAAGATTTCAATCACGAAAACAACATTTACCTTTATTCATTTCTGGGAAATCTTTGCAGTTCCTTAGCAACTATGACCAGGCATTTTGACTTATTTACTCATACTTGAGTTTGTACACAGCCAAATGAACAGACTACAAGGAGATGTGTGAGTCCCGACCATTCCAATGTGATCAACGTTCCACGTTCGAAATGCTGGCGGGGAGGGGTACGAGTCATTGCCCTCCTTTCCCTTTCCCCCCCTTGCCAGCTAGTAGAATCTGGCTGTGTTGATAGATGGCGGGCGAACAATGTCAAAAGTCGCCCGTAAATAGGGTGACCAGATCGCAAGAGTGAAATATCAGGACACATTGGGTGAACCGGGGGGTGGGGAAGAGAGCCACACAGCTCCCCTGCCCTGCACCCCCTGAACCCACTATGCCCAGAGCCTCCCCACAACCCCCCCACATTTCCACCACAAATGCACAGCACTGTGCACACCACCACCCCTGCCCAGCGCCCGCCGCCCACAGCCCCACCACAGCTGCCCAGCACCCCACACAGAACCCCCCACTCGCTAGTTTCCCAATACACACAGATTTCTCCTCCCTCCCACCCAGTGCCCTTCCCCACAGCCCCACCACCACAACTAAACAATGTCCCACACAGACCCCCACTGCCCTGACACACACAGATCTCCCCCACTGCCCAGCACCCCCCAACAGGCCCCTACTGCCTAGCACCCCAAAACACACAAACCTTGCCCCGTGCCCTCCACACCCTCACAGCCTAGCACCCCACCACACACCTCCCAGACACTCACTCCATCATGCCCTGCTCCCTTCCCTGGCCTGCTGGGAGGTCTCTGGCTCCTAGGGTCAGAGTGGCGAGGGAGGAGGGGTCTCCAGACTCTCCACATGCTGCGCCCACCACAAGCGCGAGCTCCGTGACTCCTATTGGCTGGGAAAAGCACCAATGGGAGCTGCCGGAGCTGCAGAGCAGGGCTTGCAGGCGTCGGCAGCGCGCAGAGACCCTAAGAGCCAGCAGGTCCGCCTGGCTCCTAGGGTCAGGTTGGGGGCGGGGGGCGGTGACGGTGAGCGGTCCCCGATATCGGGACAAAGGGCGTCCCGACCGAAGTGCAGTTGGGACGCGGACAAATGCGTGCGCAGTGTTTTGCCGTGTGCGCGGGGTTTAGGATCTGTGTGCGTGCACACAAGCGCACAGCTTAGAGGGAACAGTGGGGGTGAGATAGATGTATGAGTGGTAAAAGGGCAGGGTGCCAGACTTGGATGGATGGGTGTATGTGTTGTGGGGGTTGGTGGTAGGCAGCATCATGCTGGGGAATGTGTGTGTGGTCGTGTCTAGGATGCCAGGTTATGGGCAGAGCAGAGTGCCAGGCCTAGGATGTGCATGTGTGGGGGAGAGGGCATCAGACTCAAGAGTGTGGGCAAGGTACCAAGCCTTGGGGGTGTGTGTGGGGCAGAGAGCCAGGTCTGGGTGGGGAATGCTAAGCCTAGGGGGGAGTGTGTGTCTGGGGGGGAATAGGTGCAAGGCCGGGGGGGGGTGCTAAACCTAGGAGGAGGGCCTGGGGGGAGTGCTAAACCTAGGTGAAAGTGTGGGGGGAGGTGTGTGTGTTTCTGTGGGAGGGAATAGGTGCAAGGCCTGGGGGGGTGCTAAACCTAGGGGGAAGGTGTGGGAGGGCAACTGTTAAACCTAGGGAGAGGTGTGTGTGTGTGGGGGGGGAGGGTGTGTGCAAAGCCTAGGTGGAGGTGTTAGGGTTGCCACGCAAAACTGAACACCCTTGCCCCACCCCTCCTCCGAGGCCCCACTTCTTACCCACTCTGCCCCCACTCACTCCATCTCCCCTCCCTCTGTTGCTTGCTCTCCCCACCCTCACTCACTTGCTCAAAGGGCTGGCTCAGGGGGATGGGGTGAGGGCTCTGGCTGGGGGTGCGGGCTCTGGGGTTGGGCCAGGGATGAGAGATTTAGGGTACAGGAGGGGGCTCCAGGCTGGGGGGTGGAGCTGAGTGGTTTGAAGTATGGGAGAGGGCTCCAGGCTGGGGCAGAGGATTGGAGCACGCACGGGGGCGGGCACATCGGGGTGCAGGCTCTGGGCGACACTTACCTCAAGCATCTCCTGGAAGCAGCAGCATGTCCCCTCTCCGGCTCCTACGCGGAGGCATGGCCAGGCCGCTCTGCGCGCTGCCCTGTCGGCAGGCGCTGCCCCCACAACTCCCATTGGCTGCAGTTTTCAGCCAATGGGAGCTGCAGAGCCGGCACTTGGGGCGGGGGAGTGTGTGGACCCCCCTGGCTGCCCCTACACGTAGGAGCCGGAGCGGGAACATGCCGCTGCTTCCGGGAGCTGTGTGGAGCCATGGCAGGCACAGAGCCTGCCTTGGCCCCCCTGACCGGACCTTTAATGGGGTCACACACGAGGGGTGTGTGTGGGGGGGTGGTAAAGTGCCAGGCGGGGGGATCCTAAACCCCGGAGAGGTGCCTGTGGGGGAGGCTGACAGATCGGGGCAGCCTCCCTGGAGCACCCCGCCTCCCACACCTGACACGTGCTTGTCACATGTGAGCGGGAAGGTGGAACCCGGCAGCGCGCCGTATGACGTGAGTGCCGCTCACGACCAAGCGCACTGGCTGACGGCAGGTCACATGATAAAGGTTCCGTCGCGGTCCGAGTCACCTGACCGCAGTGCCGGGCGCCCCGGAAGGGGGCGGTCGGGCGGTCACGTGACACGGGTGCCGCCGCGGGCGGGGCGGGGCGCAGCTCGGCCTCAGCCGGCCCCGCCCCCTCCTCCGCCCCGTGACCGGCCTGGCCCCGCCCCTCCCCGCGGAGCGGCTCCGGAAATGGTCGTGCTGGGCTGCGCTGCGGCTGCGTCGGGCCGCTCGGACTGAAGGAGACTGAAGGTAACGGGGGCCGGGGCGGGCCGGCCGGCCGGCGCCGCCTCCCTCGGCCATGCCGGGGCGGGAGCGGGGCCCGAGCAATCCGCCGCCATCCGCCCCCGGGGGAGCCCGGCCCCGCCGCCCCCGGGCCCCGCGCCGCCCGCCCCGGCCCCGCGCCCGCCCGGCCACCACGTGGGGTGGGGGGTCGCGGCCCGGCCCGGCCGCATGGAGCCCCCGGCGCCCGCGCGCGGCTGGCGGGGGGGGGAGCGGCCCTGCGCGGGCCTCGGGCTCGGCCTAGGCGGGCAGAGACCGGGATCTCGCTCCTTCCGCCGCGGCCCCCCGGGGCCCGCTGTCTCCGGCTCTGCAGGGCCTGATCCGCCCTCCCGCCGCCCGGATGTCCTCCCCCGTACACCACATGGGGGGGCCTGACCTCTTCCCCCCGCCCTGTTTCCGTGGGGCCTGCGGGCCCCCGCCCCACCGTCCACACGCACATTCCTCGGCCCTGGTTCGCCTGCCAAGCCCACATCTCCGCCGTCGGCGAAGTTCCCCAGTGGGGGGGCCCCCCCAAGTATCTGCAGGGCCTGACTGATCTCCCGCTGTCTATAGCGCCTGATCCAGCGGCCCTTTTCAAAGGCCCGTTGTCTATAGGGCCTGAACCGCCCCCCCCTTATGGTGTCTATAGGGTCTTAACGCACCTCGCCCGCGCTTCCCCCTCCCACCCCCGCTGCCTATAGGGCTTGAGTGCATCCATTTCCTTCCCGAATTCCTGCCGTCTATAGGCCCCGAGGGTAGCTCCTGCCTCCCTCTGGTACGTATATGCCCTTATGGTTTGCCACGTCTGTGTCCCCCCGTCCTCTCCAAATGCCTGGTGCGTATAATGGCCTGAGCCCCCGGCGCCCCCTCCCACACACACAATGCCCGGCGTCTCTATGCTATAGGGGCCTGAGCGCACCCCCGCCCCCCACCTGACCCCTCCCCTTAAATATCCGGCGTCTATAGAGGCCTGAATGGGCCTCTCTAGCCCCCTCCCCCATGCCTGGCCCCTCCCCCAAGGCCTTTATCCAGTACCGAGCGGCAGCCCCCACGTGCTCTCGGCTCCCCCCGTCCGTAGGCCCAGCCCCGGCCTCTCCCAAGCCGGTGTCTAGGCCCGGCCCCCACGTGTCGCCGCTGCCGCCCGGCTTCCTTCCGTCGGGCCCGGGCAGGGTCTGCGGCGCCGGCTCTGGCTACCTCCCCCGGCGGCCGTGGCGCGGAGGCGCCGGCTCCCGCTCGGGCCTCTCCCGGGAAGCCATGGCCGCCGCCGGGAGTGACACGTGTCCTTGGCAGAGGCCGCCGCCGGGCCTTTCCCTCGGCTCCGTGCGCCGCCGGCACCAGCCCCGGCCGGGAAGGGCGGGCCAGTGGGAGGGGGCGCCTGTTGGATGGTCTCCGGGGAGCGGGCTCTGGGGCCCCCCGAGGAGCCTGTCCGGAGGGGGGGGGTCCCCCACCTGCCTGTTACATATGGCGATGCAGGTTCTGGGGCCCCCCTGCCCTGGTGGTGGTGGGGGCTGGTGAGGTGCCCCACAGCTCATATCCCTGGGGCGTACGTGCTTGTGCCTCCTCTTTGCGGGGTACCTCATGTCGCGCCCACTGAGTGCTCGGGATCCATTTGCTGCGCGCTGCGCCCCGTAAGCCTCTGGACTGTGGCCAGGGGGAGTTCAAAGCCGGGCTACCCAGGGGGCTGTTTACCCTTCTCCTGTCTGTGTTTTGCTCCATAAACCCGGTTGTGTCTGAGACGTTTTCCTGGGCACGCGCGCTCTCCTGTATCAAAGTAGAGAGAAAAAAAACAGAGATTCTTGCTGCCCTGCTTTCCAAACCATT
This sequence comes from Natator depressus, assembly GCF_965152275.1. Taxonomy (NCBI): domain Eukaryota; kingdom Metazoa; phylum Chordata; order Testudines; family Cheloniidae; genus Natator; species Natator depressus. The sequence goes on from NC_134242.1 coordinate 8,006,688, forward strand.
GGTTCTGGCGGGGTGGGGTGTGCATGTTCTCCAGGGAGGGGACAGTGTCTGAAGTTGTGAGTGGGGGGGTGTCCTCTGATCTGATCTCTGCAGCTATGTCTGTGGGATAACGGGAGCTCATTTATTCTGTGACCTCTCATGAGAACAGTCTTGGGGCTGCCACAAACACCCTTGAAGGGGACTTAATGTGAAACTGGCATTGAGGGCTCCCTGTTTACCCTCTCCGTGACTCCAGGTCAAAAGGGCTCAGTTTACAAGTAAAGTCACTGCCCTGCAGCTTCTTCCTGGCATCTGAGAAGGGAACTAGATCCTTCGGACTGGGGCACAAGGTTGGCGTGTACCGCCTGCGGGCTGAGCTCTGCCCCCCATTAGCATCTGTGGAGCCCCATGCCACTTCTTGCATTTCAGTAACAGTTCTGGAATCCAGACTGGAATCCAGTTCCCTCTCCTGCAGCTGGACTGGCCCTACAGGACTTACAGGAGACAAAAGTACCAGAATAAAATTGGCCCCTAAAACGGTCGTCTCTGACTCTGCTACACCCAGGGGATGGCGCTGTAGAGTAGGGCGGGATCATTGTTCCATAGGCCTATTCCTAACTCGCTCTGCTTGGCTTGGGGCTGCAGGGAAGAACCAGGGTGAATGGTGCCCACGCCCCTTCTCATCCAGAACACCTCCCCCCATCCCTGTTTAACCTCTTCTCTAAGATGGTGGCTGTGCCCTTCCTCCTCCGTTTCGCTCTGGTCCAATGGGCTCAGCAATGCCAGGGATGTGCTACCTGCGGGAGCAGCCCAGGCACCATCCTCTGTGCCAGGAACCGAGAGAGAAGACGCACATTGCTTCCTCCTCCCTCCCCACCCCAGTACCAACAGCGGCTCCTGCTGCCTGGTTCCTGCTTGTGGAGGAGCAGAGAGACACTGAGTTCATGCTAGTTTAGCTCTGCTGCTCTAGGAATCGGAGGGGCCCAGATGCTGCCATCCTCGTCTCCCTCCCCTCCCCCCCGGAATAAGCACAGGAAGGATTATTCCCAAAAGCTCCGGGGGGGGGGACGGACGGACTTGTGGTGGGTAGAGTGTGATCAGCCTCTCCACAAAAGTGCAGTGGGCCTCAGTTATTTCTGCTCAAAGTCAGCACCTCCAGCAGGCCCAGTGCCATGCTAATGTGCGGCCCTCCTCAGCCCCAGCTTTTCATTGGAGGTCTCCAGCCAGGCCTGACTCCGCTTGCTTTGGGATCTGATGCAACCCCAGCCCCTGTTGACTAGGTTAATACTCTGCCTCTCTTCCCTTATATTTCAGGCACTGGGGTCATATATTAGCCACTTCAAATAGCTGGGCTGTAAACTGGAGAGCAAGCTGTTTGCCTCCATACTAATTGCATATTGGGTGGTTGTTACAAAGGAGGTTAACGCCTTCCCTCTCATCCAAGCTGCAGCAGGGCTATTTTCAGGTGAACCTAGCAGACAATTAAAATAGCTACCTAAGAAGCCGGATGTTTTTCTGCCTCCCATTAGGAAGTGAACATCAAGCTAAGTGAGCTCCAGCTATTGATTCCACACAGGAGGTTGCTTTCTGAAATGTCTGGCTGACCTGGCTCAGGTTAGGGCAGGGGATTGGCTTAGTAAGAGCTGCTGGTGTGTTTGGCACTGTACGGAGCAGGGAATTCAGGCCTGGCCTCCAGGAGTTCCCAGGCTAAATTAGACCGAGTACGCCCTGTGGCCCTGATGTAGTGGGGAGCAGAGGGTGCTCAAGGTTGGAGCTAGCGGTGGGGTGGGTCTGAGCACCCGCTGATGCTAGGCATTCCCTGGTCCAGGAGGAGGAGTGCCTCGCTCCTCGCCCCTAGTGACTCCAGAGCGAGCAGGGGAACACAGTGGCGCTTCGGTGTGGGGCGTCTGTGGATGAGATAGAAACCCTTTGTAATTCCTCATGACCCTGGCTCTCCTCTTGCCTCTCGGCAATCTGAGGCAGAGTCACTGGGGTGGTTTAAAGGTATTTTAGCACCTGGCTTAAATCTCAAACCTGCAAAAGGGCAGGAAGGTCCTGAGTAAGGGAGAACTTCTCCCGGCTCTGCCTGAGTGGGTGGGTCGGAACCTGGGAGCCCCCTAACCAGCAAAGATTTGGGAGGACTCTGAAGATGTGGACGCCCTGGGATCTAGCTAGTTTGTAAATATTTTGCTGTCTGTCCAATAGGGATGTAAAAGGTTAAGCGGTTAACCAGTAAGCGCTAGACTTACTGTCAACCGACCTTAACCGTTAACCCTGGCGGCCCCATGCTGGCTGGGCCGCGACCCCAGCCCCCGCCATGCCAGGCCAGCCGGAGCGACCTCGGTTAACCAGTTAAACAATATAATTTTACTCGGTTAACGGGTTAATTTTTTAAACTGATATTTACATCCTTGCTGTCCAGTGCTCTGCCCAATGGGGCCCCGATCCTGCTGGAAACATGGGGGGCACTAGAGTATAACGAACCCTAACGCTGCCACGTCCCTGCTGCTTGGGCTAGTTCTGCCCAGGTCCAGCTGTTAATGAGCTGTTGCTGGGATGCTGATCAGGCAGGGTCAAAGGGAACGTGTCCTTGGGGCTGTGTCAGCCTGAAGCTGGCGTGGCCCATAGTGCACGGCACTTCACAGGCAAAGAGGACGCTGTCCTTGCCCAGAGAAGCTTGCCTTGTAATAAAATCAAGGGCTGACAAACAGTCCCACACCCCAGGATGGAGGAGGAGAGCTCCATGGGTGGACACCAGCTCCCCAGGCTGCTGCTTACCCTGGGGCAGATTTTGAACCTCCATATTGATGAGGGGGTGGTGTTTGTGCTCCTCAATGGAGGAGCCAGGGGGCCTGGCTGCTTGAGCTGACCAATGAGCCAGCCTATTCCCTATGCCACCTTGGTTCAGTCTCTGCAGTGCCCTTTATCTGCCCCTGTGGATGGGGTTTTAACCTGCCAGGCCCAGGAGTTCAAGGCCCTTGGCCCATCTTGGGGTAGGCGAGGACAAGCTGGCAACGTTAGGGCTTGGGCTCCTGGCTCTTGTGGGCTGGTATCTGGACATAACCCTTGAGGTGTTTGTTTAACGTGGATGGCTGGTCTAATCACTGTTGGGCTGACAGAGACCTTGAGTGGCTAAAGCTTTCGTGTGTGCATGAGCACCTGACGGGGAGGAGGGGGGAGCACCTCCCTTCCCCCCCGTCCCCCGAGTGCTCAGGATGCCAGTCCCCTGAGCGCAATTCTGGTGTCTCCCTAGCATATGGCAGGGCCTGCTGCCTAGAGACCCCTACCCTGCTCCGTGAGCCTGCCTGCTATGGCCTGCAGCTTGGAGCTCTCACAGTTCTGCACAGGGTGGGGTCCCCAAGTGCAGAGCAGTGGGCATCCTCCTCCCAGTGCCCCGACCTGACCTTGGGAGTGGGCCCGCCAGGCTGGATTAGCAGGGCAGCAGCATTACACAATCTAGCATCACCAGCTGCCAGGAACAGCCACTGGCTGGTGCAATGAGCTGCACCTGGGGAGGGAGGTTGGCTGAGGATTGCAAGGTGGCTTCTGGCCTCAGGGACATGGTCCTCCACTGAATGTGGGCTTTCAGGGTCCCAGGAGCCTCTCTGGTGCGGGTAAGGTGAGGTGATAGTGCCCCACGTTCCGTAAATACCCAAGCTGGGGTTTAGCAAGGCTAAGGAATTTGCACCCTGGTCTGTAGGGGAGGTAGGTGTGGTCTAGAGGCCTGTGTGGTCACAGGGGGTGTCCAGGCTCTCTGTCTAGTCCTGTTTCCCCACCTGTGAAATGGGAGCAGGGCCAGAGGCATGTCAAGGCCTTTGCTACTGAAGGGTTAAGTGACCCTGCATCGGTGGGGATGGGGGGAGTCTCCCCAGAACCATATAGAATGGGATGGTGCCCACCCTGCTCGTGCATGGGAGGCCATGGCATACGCAGCCCCTAAATTGCAGTGGGCTTTTTGCAACCGTGTCCCATGGCAAACTCCTCCCTGGTGTGCTGTGCCCTTCCCCCCACTCCGGCTCCCCAGCTGCCTGTCTTCCAGGTGGCACTGGTGCTGTTTCCTGCCCCTCTGCACCATCCTCCCTCCTGGCTGCGGTTTGCAGCTCCCCCATTTAGTGCCACCTGCGCATTTCATTACCAGGCTGCCTTCCAGCTCCCAAGGGAGGAGGGTGATGCTGCTGCGCTGCCCCCTGCTGCCCCTCCCTCTTCTCGGAGGGCAGAGGTGTGTGTGTGGGGGGTTCTTGGTTTGCCAGAGCAGACTGCTGGGGGGGGAGCCTGGGTGGAGCTCTGGTGGAATCGCACAGCGTCTGTCTGCCTCCAGCCTGCGTGAGTGCCGTTGGCACAGGTGGGTGTCTGGTTGCTTTGCATGGCGAGGGGAGAGGCAGGGCAGGGAGCGCCTGGCGTGGGGCTCAGCTCCTCTCCTGCCTGCCGGGGAGCGTGTGCAGCACGAGTGACTCATGCATGGAGACGGGTTTCTCTGACTGGTTTGGGCAGTGCTGAGGCCGCATGGCTCTGCCTGTGGGTGGGGTTTCGGATGCTCCCTGGCTCCTCAGGCTGGCTCTCCCTCTCGGTGTCTCTGCACTGCAGCAGACTCTGCGATCTGACCCTGGCAGGCATGTTCCCGTCCTCCCTGGGGTGGGGGTGGGGGGCTCTCCCCTGCCTTGCCCATGTTTGGCTCGCCTGGCCCTCCCCACCGCACGCGGGCAGGTTTGCAGGCTGATTTTCCTCTCTCTTGAAGTCAGTTGGATGAAAGATCTCTACAGACCCGCTCAGCTTGCCTAGCTTTTTCCCGGGGCAGGGGTGAGTATCTTTCTCTCTCCTGTCTGTGTGTGTCGGGGGGTGAGGCGGGTTCCCTACATGGCACTGTAATGATCGCTGTGTGTACGCCAGGCTGACCGGGTGTTCCGACTCTCCGTGGGGAGTGCTCGGTCTGGCTGCAGTGTGGATCAGAGCTGTGCTGGGGAGAGGCCTGCGAGACCTGGGCTCCCCCATTCGTGGGGGGTGTCACTGCACAGTCAGGAACTTCTCAGCACTCCAAAGTCTCTCCCCCCCCCCCCTTTTTTGAGTAACTTGCTGGTGTTATCCCAAAAGAATATTACAATTCCCCAAGCTCGGTGTTCCCCCGGGAAGGGCTGAGAGCCTGGGTATGCACTCCAGGCACCCTGCCAGGCTGCAGGGGAGGGGCCTAGGGCAGAGAGCCACACCCTGGGCCCTTGGCTTCCGCCCTGGATAGGTGGAGGAGGGGAATTAGCGAGTGCTGGTCGGTCCCATCCAGCACCCTCTTTCCTGAGGTCTCGGGTCGGATTGTTGCTGTGTCATGTTCTCCAGGGCTTCGTCCAGGCTGGGGTCGGCAGCTGCTGAGTTCTGGGCTCTAGGCACATCCAGGGCTGCAGCCAAGCCACTCCTGGGCTGGGGTGGGCTGGTCAGCGCTGTGGGGTGCTGGGTCAGGGTGTATGCCAATGGCCGGGAGGCAGTCTCTGAAATGCCAGCCCTTGGTGGGGGCGGGAGTGCTGCCTGCACTGGGGGCGTTGGACCCAGTGCTGCGTGCTATGGGGCTGAGAATGGCAGTGACCTTAGTGGGCACGTCTGCCCCTCGCAGATCCCCAACCCCAGGCCCCCCGGGGCGACCCCCAGCCCGCTCTGCAGACACACATCTCCAGTGGGGAGGTTGGCCTTGAGCGGGTTCTGTCATGTGGGGTGCCCAGTGTTTACCATGCTGCACGGCAATGGGCATGCGTGGTGCTTGGGCCTGCTCACCCACCTGCTTCTGGCCGTGCAGGCCCTGCTTTGCAGGGCTTTGGTGCGGACTCCTGGGGGAGGCTGGGCTCTTCCTAGCCCCTCTGCTCATCCTAGACAGGCAGCAAGGACCTGGTTGCTTTTAAAAGCCCCTGGACTACAGCGGGTGAAAGGCTCCTGAAATGCGGTGGGACCCCATGGGTCAGAGCTGAGGGCAGTGGGGAGGATGCAGGAAACACAGGGCCCATGGACTGGGCCCGCAGCTCTTTTTCCCCCCTTATGTGACCCAGGCTGCTGTGGGATCCTGCCCCTGGCAGCTGGCGGTAACCTCTGGGGGGACTGGCCGTGATTCCCAGGGGTGCTAGGAGAGGGTCTGGAGGTGGTGAAGCTCCCCTGCACCGAGATGGCCGCCCCCTGATCTGCACTGGCGCTGCCTTCCCCATGCCTGGAATGCTGACTCTGAGCATCAGGTTACAGCGGGAGCCGGGCTCTGTTTGTTTGGCTTGGATGGCTGGGGAGGGTTCCCTGGCAGGGCTGGCCTGGGCTGCCTCTGGCTGGCACTTCCATATGGCGGTTCTGTGCTCCAGCGGGGTTCAGTGAGTTCAATGGTCTTCTCTCTACCCCCCCCCCCCCACCCCCCGGGAAGGCGGCTCAGCTTGGTCTCAGGCTCCCCATGCTCTGTCACTGTGGCTTTTGCACTGTAACCAAGGGGGAGGGGAAGCAGCAGCAGCCAGGGAGTCCTCTCTGGGGCAAGGCCTGTCAGCATCGGAGATGGGTCCCTGCTGCTCTCCAGATCCGGCACCCAGCGAGAACGGGGCAGAGAATCCCTCCCCCAGCAAACCTCTCTCTGGCTGTGGGTGAGCACAGCCCTTGCTCGTGGTGCCAGTCCCAGCCTGGCACAGCAGGGAGCAGGGCAGGAACAGTGGCTGTGGGGCAGCTCCCAGCAGGAATCCCTGTGGGACTGTGAGGCTGCCGTGCTGTGGGCATACAGTTCCCAGTGTGGCCTCCTTTCTCTAGAAACACGTTTGTCTGGCCTGTGGGAGCTGCAGGCCGATGGGGCGGGTCATGAGCTTGTGGGGAGCTGGGCTGGGGGGGCCTGGCCTGCCCCTATTGTGTAGATGGGCCCAGGCAGGTCCCTGTAGCAGGGTTCAAGCCTAGGTCACTCTTGCTGAGCTGGGGAGGCCTGGGTCCATGGGGCTCCCGACTGTCTGTGGCTAGTGGTCTCTGGGAGGGAGGGGGTTGGCGGGCTGCATCCCCAAGAGAAGCTGCCACCCCCACGCCCTCTGCATGTCTGGGGGGAACCGACCCGGGCTTAGCTCTTGGGGTGTGATATGGAGGGGCCCCTGCAGTGCTTGGACTGCCCCCTGTAGTACCTGAGAACTAATAAGGGGGGGATTCACCGAGGTTCCAGGTCTGTGGGAGAGGTGTCTCCCCCAGCTCCTAACGATCTTAAAGCTGGGAGAGTTCTCGGCTTCCCCTCCCTGTAACCAGTGATTGTGGCTGGGTCCATTCTTGGCTGTGGGGGGCACGGCCGGGTTCCTGCTGCCTTGCGCCCTGTTTGGTCTCTTGACTTTATGGCACTTCCGACCTCCTGAAATGTTTTGTCTGTCTGTGTTGGGGAGGGGGTGGCAGGTGAGCCCGTACCTGGGGGTACAGGCTGCTCTGAGATAATCCCCCCACCCACTGTTGGTGTTACCTCAGTAGTGCACAGGGGTGAGGAGCCCTTTCCAGATATTGAGGGCACCCAGGACTTACTGTTGGTGGTGGGGTGTGGCCATGGGGAAGGGGAGACAGTAGAACGTCAAGGAAACGAGGAATGGTTGAGGGAGAAGATAAATGGGACCAGGGATGATCATTGGGGTGGGGCCCCTGGATTCTAGACCACCAGCGCCCCTGCTGAGTGGCGTCCACTGAGCACTTCTGCGGGGATCACTAGCAGGAGCTCGTGCAGTGTCTGCCCGTGCCTGGCTCTGGCTGTTCAAGCTGCCCCTGGGACTGTGGTGGCCAATCTCTGCCTGAAACCCCGCTGCCGCGTTGGACTGTACTGGCTAGCTGCAGTCTGAGGCTCGTTTGTCCTGGCACGCAGACCCTCGGGCCCCAGGGGCCAGCCTGCTTGTGCTGTGGACTTGAGCGGACCCAGGCAGCAAAGTCATCAGCCAGCCCTTGCCGGAGCCGCCTGGGCTGAGGCCTCGTTTTAGCCTTTGGGGAACTCCCTGCCCTCGGCCCAGCTCCTCTCTCTGCCCCGCTCGCCCCAGGCTCCTTGCCGCCTCCGCTGAGCGTGTGTCCTTTGTTTCTCTGTCCGCAGATAGCGAGGGGATCCTTATGCAGCACCACATGAAATGAACAAAGCTCCACAGCCCACAGGAGGAGCCCCGACAGCCCCACACCCTGCCCCTTCTCCTGGACTTCCACAGGTAGGGCCCCTCTGCACCCCCTCCCGGCCCTTTTCTGAGGCTGATGGAGCATCTCCCCTCAGAGCCCTGCATGTGCCTGATCCTGTCCTCCGCTGAGATACGAGGTGAGATGCCTGGTTTAGCGCTCGGCTACCTGCTGACCAGTCCTGGGGTCAGGATTGGGCTCGCCAGGTGTTGGAGGCGTGCTCAGAGCCTGGAGCCCAAGGGGTGCCGGACACTGCCCAGCAGGGGGTGCTGTGTACAGGGTCCCAGGGATGTGGCTTTGGGGAGCCCTGGTAGCTGCCGTGCCAACCTGCTCCTTCCTTGTCTCCCTGCAGTCGGCGTTTCCACCTGGTCAGACGGCACCCGTGGTTTTTAACCCGTCGCAAGCTACACAAATGAATACGCCTTCCCAGCCTCGACAGGTAAGGGGGCACTGGGGCAGGGCCGCTGCTGGCTTCCTGGGGGCCGCTGGGACTCCTGCTGCCTTATGGCTGTCAGGTTCTCTGACGGCCAGGGGCGGTTGCTGCCTCCCGGTTGTGTGGTTCTCTGTGGTGACAGCCTGGCTGCGCTTGGGGGCCTTTGATCTGCTGGCGAGCAGGTTTTGTGGTGCTGAGCTGGCCCCAGCTCTGAGTCAGGCTGGAGGGCTCCAGCGTGCCAGGCAGAGGGAGGGCAGAGCTACCCGGACTCTCCCCTGAGCGGGGCTCTGGCCCTGTGGTGCGCGCAGCCGTGTGTGTGGAGGAAGTGGGCCTGAATGAACGTGTGCTCTTCGCTCGGGAGGGGGAGGGGGGGTGACTGCAGGGGAACTGTGAGGGGATGGATGTCGGTCTGTCTGTCTGCCCACCCTCCCTCCTGGCCTGCGTCCCCTTCCTGCGTCCACAGCGCAGAGCTGCTGGTGTTTGCCCCCCACCCCCTCCCAGGCCTCACAGTCTTGTCTGAACCTGAAGTGACCTTGCTTCTTCTTTTCCTCTCCCCTCGCTCTTTCCTTTCTTAGTTTCCAGCAGGGCCTCGTACTTTACACCAGCAGGTACTAACCAGCCCCTGCCCCCCGCATGCCGTACGGACCCCCGGGGGTGCAGCCACATGGTGTTTGTCTGGATGCTGCAAGGAAACGGTGGGGCTAGAGGAGTGGGAGCGTGTGGGCTGCTGCACTGGGCACCGGGGATGGGTGGTCTGGGTTAACGCAAGGAGCAGGAAGGCTTGGCAAAGTCTCATGTGGTTCCTTGTGGCCCAGGAGCCCTGCTACATTCTCAGGCCAGTGGTGGTCCCACCGTGGGGAGAGCGGGTGACTGGATGCGCAAAGACAGTGGGTCCCGAGCGCTGGTTGAATCGCACCAAACTCCGAGTGCACGTGAGCCAGAAGCCAGACTCTGGGGCTCTGCAGGGCCGGACAGACAACTGGAATGGGGAGCCAGGGGGGTTGGCTGGCCCAATGGGCTGCTGACACAAACAGCTCAGTGTGCTGGGATCTCTGCTGGCCATGTGGGTGTCTCGGGGCGGGGGGGTAGGGGGAGAGAGGTGTCCTTGGGTAGGAGGCCATAGGAGTTTCACTGCAGCGTCTGTACCTTGATGTGATTCCTGCATGAAGCTTGGAGCATGTGGCTGCTTCTCTGCTACCAGCCCCACAACCCACTCTGCCCCACAAAGCTGCTTCTGCCTCTGCCTGACCCACGGGTGGTCTCGCCCTTGCTCCTCAGATGGACTAGTCCCCTGGCAGCGCCCAGGGCAGCACCCCAAGATGGCAGTCAGCCTGTCCCTTACTAAAATGGCTCCAATCTCACGCAGTGGCTGCAGGGTGAGGTGGGCCCCGTCCCTACTCTGCTGCCAAAGCAGAGGGGGCAGCAGGGGTGGGCAGCTTGTTGGTAACTATGGTCCCTCCCCTGACTTTTCACCTCCCTCTGCACCCCCCAGCTGTGAAGTTGGCTCCATACCTTGTCTGGCACAGTGGGGTCACATGGCGGTTCAAGGGCTGGGAAACACCCTGCAGTGGGGCCGAGCGTTTCTGTGGAGGGGAGGAGCTGCGGTGGCTGGTGGGGGACACGCGTCCGATTCACCTCTGGACGGTTGGTTGGAGTTGGTTGCTGGAAGAGGCGCACTGGCTCCTGAGGCCGGGCTGCGCATTGGCATTTCCTTCACACCAGCTATGCCCTGGAGGTGGCAGCTCTGGGCTGTCTGTACTGACCAGACGCAGGCCGGAGAGGGGATTCCAGCACTGTAGCAGCTGCTGCTTTGTCTTGGGTCAGGTCAAGGTCTGTTGTTAAGACCCGGCTTGGGCTCTGGCTGGCCTAGCAGGGCAGAGAGGCCCATTCACCACCTGCATAGTCCTGCCTCTTGGTGCGTGAGTGGAGTTTGCCAGAGGGGCACTCCACAATCTGCAGATCGTCTCTGCTTGTCCTGCCCTTTGGGGCCTCGCTGCCCGGCGTCTGGCTGAAGACCAGGGTGGCTCGTGGAGATGGAGAAAGACATAGGGTCTGATGGGAGGAGGAGAGGAGAGGGGAGTTGTAGCTCATGGGGATGGGGCCTGGTGCTGCTGGGGTCCTGAAGCTGAGGCCCATCCCAGATCAGCTGGTGTCAGCAGCCCCCCTTTGTACTCAGGATGGGGGCCCTGAAAATGGGCAGTCCAGGCTGTGAAATGAGTCCCCCACCCTCATGCGCGGTGTCTGGAGGCACGTTCTGGGACTGAAGGGCAGAAAGTGCCCTGGCTCACGGCATCCTGGGGGAGGGAAGTTGAGGGGCTGCTGTGGTCTTTTTGCCCAGCTCTTGCATATGGGGAGGGGTTAGGTCCCTGAGCCTCCTGCCAGCCCAGTGGGCCGTGGCCCTGAAGGTATCGCCTGGTGCCAGGGCTGCCTTCTCGTGCATTAGGGGTGCAGCATCTGTGCCCATGGGACACGCTTGCTTTACTGCTCTCCCGCCTGGCCCTCCCCTCTGACCTTCCCTTATAGCCGGGCGGCTCTTGTACCAAAAGCCCGCTTGAGCTCCGGCTCCCCCGACAGCAGTGTTTGCCTCTGGCCTGGCAGCGCTCGCCTGTCCCTGGGGCCTGGGACCTTGTGAGGCTGTGGGGTAACTCCTGTCTCTTTTCTCTTCCTTCTCCCCTTGTGTGTGTGCTCGCTAACAGGGAGGATTCAGGTCTCTTCAGGTAACGCTTTTTCATTACCCCCTGCTCAGGTGGTGCTCTCGGCTGGGGAGTGGGAGACAGGGCACGTGGTGTGTGTGTATGTGTGTGTGAACACGGTGCTACTATCTGCCATGCTTCACTCTGCTGGGGCTGTTGGTGGACTGCTGCTCTGGGGCTCAGGATTGGGATGCAGTAACTTCCCTCCCAAGCACAGGGGGGCTCTGATGTTACACTGGGGTCTGGAAAGGCTCAGGGCTGCTCCCACTTAAAAGGAGACCCCCTAGGAGAAAGATGCAGGGCTGGACTTGCCTGGTGCACCCCAGCACCCCCCACAGCAGCTGGTTAATGAGATGGTCCCTCCTTGTGCTCCCTATGTATGCAGAGCGATTCCACCCAGCTCCAGCTGGTTGCTCAGCTCCATCTGTAGGGCAGCCTGTGGAGATGACATGTCCCAGAATTCAGTGCTCTCTTGCAGTCCCAGCTGCCTGGCTGGCTCGGGCCTGTAGTCTCCACAGGCCACAGCATCTGTACTGAGGGTGCTGCGAGTGGCTGTGATCAGCTCTGTTAGGCTTGCAGCCTTTGGCTGGATGGAGCTTGAGCATTGTGCTTAAGGGGAATAGGGGGAGATAGATTGTCCCACTTCCTGTGGTTCCCTACTGGTGCCTTCTGTGAGTTGTAGTTTTCCATGGCTGTTTGAGGAATGATGGGAATTTTTGCTAGGGGAAGAGAGTAGGGCCCAGTCCATCCCCACTAGTGTCAATGGAGCTGAGCCGACCTGGGGCACTGCACACCTTGGGTCCTGCAGTGAGACACCCACGGCCCCAGGGGCGGGAGGAGCCAGCTGGGGATTGCAGCCATCTTGTGATGGGCACAGATGACAGCTATGAAATGGTCCTGCCACTCCATGAAGCTGGTCATGTGTGCTGTCAGGTGACCACCTCTTAGCGCCTGGGCACCATGTGTCAGAAGGGTCCCAGAGTTACACCACAAGCTGTGTGGGCGTGCCGTGCCATGCCTTGCTGTTGGTTCCTCACACCTCCTGCCCTAGACTGCCTTTCCTATCCCAGCTGGGGGGCGGAACATTAGCTGTCTGCTTGTGGCCCCAGCTCCGGGGGTAGTGGTAGCTGCTGTCCAGCCCTCTGGATAAGGGATGCAGAGATGGGAAGCAGCTGCCTTTGTGGGGCGTGGAGCTGGGCGGTCCTGGCACCCTGCTGGGACTAACTGAGTGCCACCGTCCTTCTCTCCCAAAGCATTTCTACCAGAGCAGGGCCCAGCCTCCGACAAGTGCTTCCCGGGTGCAGAGTAACACGTCGGCCCGGCCTGGCCCGCCTGCTCATGTCTATCCAGCTGCTTCCCAGGTGATGATGATCCCCTCCCAGATTTCCTACCCTGCTTCGCAAGGAGCCTATTACATCCCAGGACAGGTGAGGGCTGCATCCGGACACTGGGTTCCTTGGGCTTCTGCTCCCTGCAGCATGAGGCTCAAACTGGCTTTGAAATGGGGGTGTGGCATCATCAGGACAGAATTGGCCACCAGATCATCTTATTCGGAGTGGGAGGGAAGGCTCTGGGGCTCCCCCATGTGAAGTCCTCTGGACCCTGCCCCTCTTTCTCTGCTGCCCCATGCAGGGGGCCCAGCCCCATGCCCTCTGGAAGCCCGTCGTGCTGCTGTTGGGGTGGAAAGGCTGGTGCTGAGTGACACCATGCGTCACCTCTGCCCCAGGGAGCCTCGAGGGCCAAGTGTGGTAGCAGGCCCTGCTTGCTGCTGGACTGGCAGGGACTGACCGCCTGCTCCACTGAGCCATGTCCCGTGGGGCTGGCAGCCTGGTGCCAGGGCCCTCCTGCTCTGCAGCCTCGCCCACGCCATAGGTCCTGCCCTCTGTGACCGTTGCTGGGAGAGTCTCCTCAGATCTCTGACATGAAGATGTGTGCTCCACGGCCTGGCAGGCAGTAACCAGCGTGTTCTCTGCCCACCCAGGGTCGCTCCACGTATGTTGTTCCAACTCAGCAGTACCCAGTCCAGCCGGGCGCCCCCAGCTTTTACCCTGGAGCCAACCCCCCGGAATTCGGCACCTACGGTAAGGGCCCCCGGAGACGCTGTTCCTCTTCCATTCAGTCTGGTGTGGGAGTTTGGGACGCCTGAAACCACAGGGCTGATGCCACTGGTGACAACCAGACAGCATGCGATTACTCCCATCGAGGCTCCGCTGTGCCCTGTGCAGCTTTGCTGATGCTCCTCAATCCTGACCTGCAGCCCCCCTTGCTGCTTGCTACTCCAGCCCTGGGCCCCACTGTGCCCCACACAGCTCTGCCAATGCCCTGGGCTTCCCACACTCTCAGCTCTCCTGATGCCCCTGAATCCCGGCTAGCCCTGCTGCCCCAGCTCTGGCCTCCATGCAGTCCCCTGCTATTCCCTATATAAAGGCTGTGGATCCTGCCGTGTTCGTTTTGTGGGATGCGTGCCCCATCGGAAGGGGGTGTGAATTTCACCCCCTGCACTCCTCCCTTAGCGCCCCGGAGTTGGGGGGTGAGAGTTTTCCCAGGAATGTCCCTTTCCTCGTTCCCGAACTGGTCCCTGCCAAAGGAGTGGGGTGGGGAGTGTTGTTCTGCGGGAGGAGGGCACCGCCGGAGGGTAGGAGAGATGTGAGTGTGGGGCTGAAATGAGCGGGCAGAACACTGAGGCTGGCCCACCCCATTAGGGCCCCCTGCCCGCCTACCCCCAGTGAGGGCAGCTTAATGTTTAACTGTCCTGGCAGAGAGGCCAGGCAGACTTTAGCCCCAGCCTGCCCTTTGGTCGCTGTGGAAGGAAACAGGCAGCAGCCCCAGAGTCAGCTGTTCCCTAAATAAACACGGGGCCAAGCCAAGGGCTCAAGGGGGAGTATGGAAGGGGGCTCCCATGTGCCCCCCCTCCTTGCCATGGCTCCTCAGTCCCCCCCCTTCCCCAGGTTGTCCTTCCTTGGAGTGGAGCGGTGTGTTTGTGCAGCCAGCCGCCCCGCCCCTCCCCCATGCTGCGCTCACATGGCCAGCAGAGCTGTGACTATATTTAGTCTGGATCCATCCCGGGCGGGCGTCTCTGCAGACGCAGCAATGTGAGCCGCTGGGGCCTGCGTCCCATCCCATCCCCAGCAGCGGCCGCCTCTGGACACGGTACCAAAATGGGCTGGCCCTGAGACAGGTAGGTGCAGCCCCTGCTCCCCAGCTGGGATTCAGCATCTTGGAGAGAGCCAGATGCTGAGGCTTGCTGGGCTGGGCTCCTCTAACCTCCAGGCTAGGCCTGTCTGTGTCTCATCCTCAGCTTGGGGGTGGGGTAGCTGATAGGCCCCAGCATCTCTTGACCACATGCTCTTGTGTAACAGCAGCTAGTCAGCAGTGGTATCTGCAGCCTTGTGTGTGAGTCATGGCAGGCTGGCTGGGCTGCTGCGGCCAGGCTGGCCGGAGCCCCTCGAAGGAGATACAGGGCAGGTGACTCATCCGTGCCTCATCTCCCTAAAGCAGCAGGCCAGTGGGAGTGGCAGCTTCCTGCTGGAGGCCCGGGAATGACATGCAAAAGGATGCTATGGGTCAGGGTTGAGGGGCGTGAGCAGGGCTGTGGAGGGAAGGGGTCTGGGCTGTGGGCGTTGGGCTGCAGGTATTGGCAGACTTGTGTGGTAGGAGCTGCATCGCTCTGCCCCGTGGCTGCTTCTCACCAGTGCACAAGGCCTCCAAAGTCACTAGTAAATGTCCGTCCTGGGATGCTGCTGGCTGCATGGGTCAGAGGAGGGACCTGACACGCTGGCTTCCCAGCCCCTTGCTGCTTCCAGCTCCCTGTCAAAGCATCGTCATTCGGTGCTCTCGGCAGGTATTCCTCTTGGTGGTCACTGGCCATCAGAAGGGTCTTCTAAGGACCTGGCTTCTAGGAGCCTGGCCACAAATGCTGTGGGAGGCTGAGCTGAGGGAGGGTGGCTGGCTAAACTCTGTGTGGAAACTACACTTCCTAGCATCCTCTCTTGTTGGCAATTGTACCTCTTCCTCCATCTTGTTCTGAGCCTCCTGGTGTTGCATACCAGGGCTCCTGGGTTCCACCAGCAGCCAATCCTGGCAAAGATAAGGGTAGTCAGGTGTGGTTCCTGGGTAGTCTGGCTCCCAGACAGTGAGGCTGGGGGAAAGCTCCAAGGGGCCTGTAAGAAACAGGGCTGGCTTGAACCTGCAGCTTTGAGCTGGTGTTGGGTGCTTCAGATGGGAGGGGCTCTTGTTCCTTTGCTGAGCCCCTGCAATCACTTGCTGGGGGCTCTGTCTGTACCTGGGGAAGGGCAGCCTGGTGGCTCATCACAGGACCAGGAGTCAGGAGATCTGGGCTCTGTTCCCAGCGCTGCCACTGACTCACCGGGTGACCTTGGGCAAGTCACTTCCCCTCTGTCAGTTTTCCCCTTTGTACACAGGCCCTCGGGGACCACGTGTTCTTATGGATGGAGTAACTTTTCTGGGTTATTCTCTCTTCCCTCACCCCCTCCACCCCCTGCCAGCTAGCAGGACCATTCCTGGCCAGCCTGTCTGAACTCCCCAACGCTTGGTCTGCCCCCTGGCTGCTTCCTGGCCTGAGCAGCGAGTGCTCTGCTGGGGTGTGTGGGTGGCCAGTGGGGTGGGACAGGCCCAAGCCCTTGGTGTGGAGATCTGGAGCCCCCATTGGTCCCTGCTAGTGCTGCTGCTGATGGTTTAAGGGTGTTAGGGGCCCAGGAAAGTGCTGGATTTGGGAGGAGGCCAGGCTCCCACCTGTTACTGTCTCTCCCTCCCCGTGCTGGCATCCATCTCACGGTCGCCTGCCCTGCTGAGGGAGTGTGGGGGGCATCTGTCTGGCCCGTCGTTCAGGGAAGGCTGGCTGCTATAAAGCTCAGGCCAGGGGCTGACACTCTTCTTCCTTGGGCACCCTCCTGTGCCCGGGTCATGCTCTTGTGTTCCACGGGCACCTTACCCATGGGCCTGGCTCTCCATTGGTGATCTGGGCAGAGACAGGGTCTCTGCAGAGAGTTGATTCCCAGTCCTGGTTCTGAGACAGACCAGCTCTGACTTGTGCTGTCTGACTGCTTGTGTCCATCTATCAGTCACCCTGGATCTGAGCAGCCGGCCCGTGCTGCTGCTCCTTGCCCCGCATCACTGTTCCTGGGGCTCTTGGTTGCCCTGTTCTGTCCTGGTTTGGCTGAGACTGATCAGCATCTGCAGCTGGGGGTCATGGGACCTTGCAGCAGCCATGGAGTTGGGGGAGCCCAGACATGTTGCCCTTGCTGTGATCCTGGCTCATCCCGGGGGGGGTCACGCTACTACCTGGTGCTGTAGTCCAACTGTGTGGGGCCGGGATGCTGGCTGGCCTAACAGCCATGTGTCTGGTGAAGGTCCTGAGCCCCAGCTCTCCAGCCATCGGGGTAAAGGGCTCTAGGGTGTGAGCAGAGTGAACTGACGGCTCTGTTTCTTACTCACTTCTCCGTGGAGCTGGGGCGGATGCAGTCTGGTGTGAGGGAGATAAGGCCGGGGAGCTGCTGCTGCAGAGCTGGGGCACCAGGAAAGCAGCTGCGGGAGGAGACACCTGAACCCCAGTGCTTGCTTGGGAGTTCCTGTCTCTCGGGATGGGGCATGGACTCCACACACACACAGGCTTCCTCCTCTGCCCAGCTGATAGGTTTGGAAGGGGGCTGGGTGGGAGCTTGAGCTGACCTGTAGCATTCTGGGAAGTGTAGCTGGGCCTGGAGTAGGGATTTCTTTCCAGCTGCCTTCTGCCAGCTGAGGCAACCTTGGTGGCAAGTTTAACTCCTGCCTGCCAGTGGGATGGCTTCCCTGTGCCTTGCCACTGGGTAGGGCTGGGCTTGGGGCTGGCTAGCCCTCCGCAGCAGGCGGCTGGACGTGGGGGCAGCTCGGGTACGCTCTGCATCATGGGGAAGGAATTCTCGGAAGTGCTGGTTGGTCCTGTTGTTCAGGTTTGGGACATTCCTGAGACTACCGGGAGAGGATCCCGCCCCACTGAGCAGCCCATGGGCCTCCCGTGTTTATGGGCGCAGCAGCTCATTGGGTAGTGCTCTGGTGCTCTAGAGGGCTCTGACCCCCAGCACCCTGAGTGGCACTGGGCAGGGAAGGCCAAGCAAGAGCTTCCTGGGCTGTGAGGGAGGAGCTGCTCTGCTGGGCCTGCCTGGCAAAACTCCCGGCCCGCGAGCAGTGGGGGTTCCTTGGGGGGAACTGCACTTGCTCAAGGGCCCACGGGTATTTGCCTCTGGCATGGTGTCTGGTGGCTCCAGGCTGTTAGTCCTGGCTGCTGCCCGGTGCCCTGACTCTCTCTCTCTCCTGTCCCAGCTGGTGCCTATTACCCTGCTCAGGGGGTGCAGCAGTTCCCAGCCGGGGTCCCCGCTGCCCAGGTCATGATGAACCAGCAGCCGCCCATCCCGACAAAGCGAGAGCGCAAGACGGTAAGGAGGGTGGGGGGAGGGGGGCCGGGTTTCTGTGCTGCCTCCCATGGGAGCCCTGTACTGGTGACTCCCCGCCAAGGGGTGGAGCTTCTTGTGGGGTGCCTGAGAATGGCTTATGGCTTGTTGGCCGTTGGCCCACCTCCCCCCCCCCAACCTGAAAGTGCTGCCCCTGTGGGGAGTGAGGGGCCTGAGCCCAGCTCCGTGGGAGGCCGCCTGGCCAGGCCTCTCACACCCATCTTGACGCGCACTAAGCAGGGAGCGGGTGGGACTGCGTCGTCCCCTCTGTGGGTGGGGGCGAGGGGGGCCGTGTGTGGCTGTGTGCAGGGGATGGGGGCGGCGGTGGTGAGGAGAGGGAGCGCGTGGCTGGGTCTTGGTTGTGTCTGCACAGTCAGGCCCGACCTTCCCTGTCCTCCCTGGTGGGGAGAATGTGCTGAGTCACGGCTGCTGCGGCTGGGGGTGGGTGCTGCAGTTGCCAGCCGGTGCCTGCTGGAGCTGCAGTAATGCTGTTGCTCAGAGGCTTGGCACAGGATCTGTTTATAGCATTAAGCCGCCCTCAGTGAGCGCTGCAGCTTGGGTCTGCTAGGACCCTTTCCCCGGAGGGGGCGCAGATCCCCCCGGGCTCCACCCTGGCTCATGTGGAGACATGTTCCTCCGTGGCTTGTAATTCAAACCCTCTGCCACCTCGTTTCCCCTGGCCCTTGCTGCTTGGGCAGCTGAGCACCTGCACTGCTGTTGAGTCGGAGATATGCGGGGACCCTGCTTTGCTGGGAGCCCATCTGCCCAGGCTATGCACCTTGATGCTGTGGCAGCAGCAGGCCACCTTGGCAACCTGGCAGGGAAGAGGCACCTGCGCCTCTTGGAGCTGTCTCTGAGTCAGCCCACGTTGGACAGGGAAGAGCTGTCTGTGCCCGGGGCAGCCTGTTGCCTCCTCCATGCCGAGCTGGGCAGCAGGCAGCTTGGGCCCCTCCGTCTGCTCTGCCTGTTATCGGAGGCAGAATTCCCACTGCAGTGCTGGGGGTTGGGGTGCAGGCCAGGGGCTCTGTGGTATGCGGGTGTCGGGTCTGTTGTGGGGCCTGGGCCATTCCCAGGGACCATGGTGCAGTGTTGGGGTCTCCATGCAGCTGGGGCAGAGGTGACCCACATTCTGCCCTGCCCCAAGGGGCACAGCAGAGACAATGGATCCCAGCCTACTGTGCCCCACTTGTTCACCTACATTCTCCACACAGGCACCCCTCTGCAGTGAGGCTGAGCCTGATAGGCAGGGGGCGGCTTAGAGTGTGGTGCACGCTGCATTGGGGGGGAGGGGGGGAGGCTATTGCAGGACCAGGATGAGTAGAATAGCACTATCCTCAGGGAGGGTCGAGGCACCCTGCTGGGCCCTTGCGGTAGGTAGCTGCCATGTGGCTTGGAGTGTAACTGCCCTGGCAGCAGTGGGGATGTCTGCCGTGCTGGGGATGGGGTGTTCTCAGGGGGTCGCTGCACCATGTGCAGGCAGGGTGGAGACTCCTAGAACCCAGCTTGTCTTGCCCGCTGTCACAGAGTCCCTGGGCGTTGCTCTAGAACTGCTCCCCATGAAGCCAGTCAGGACTCTGGGGAAGTCTCCTTTCTGTGAGCAGCCTGTCTTCAGCACACACACAGCTTCCACCTTCCTGCGTCTGACCTCAGAGCATTCAGCATCCTCTGCCCCTCCGTGCGCTTCCCATAGCGAGTCCGCCCAGGCAGGGTCTTGGGGAAGCCAGAGGGTCCTGCCCCCCAACTCCGCAGTCAGACGTGACTCTCAGCCAGCCAGTAAAACAGAAGGTTTATTAGACGACAGGAACAAGGTCTAAAACAGAGTTTGCAGGTGCAGAGAACAGGACCCCTCAGCTGGGTCCATTTTGGGAGCCAGTGAGCCAGACAACCATGTCTGCACTGCACTCCATGTCCCAGCCAGCCCCAAACTGAAACTCCCTCCCGCCCCTCCTCCTCTGAGCTTTCCCCTTTCCTGGGCCAGGAGGTCACCGGATTCCTTTTTTCTCCAACCCTTTAGCTCTCACCTTGCAGGGGGGAAGGGCCCAGGCCATCAGTTGCCAGGAAACAGGGTGTTAGCCATTCTGTGTGTCCAGACCCTTGCACACACCTGCCTTGTAGGGCTCTGCAATGATCATACACCCTTACCCCATCACCTAGATACTTAAGAACTGCATAGGGGAAACTGAGGCACCCCCACATTATTCAGAGGAACCATTAAGAACAGTCCCACTTCGTCACACCCGCCGCCCTGCCAGTTCCAGGGCAGTGTTTTTCCTTACAGGCTGGGGGCCTGGGGTCCCACTGCTGCCCGAGGGGGTCTCACCCTGGGTTACAGCCTGTCCTGGGCAGGGCAGGGGCATGAGACGCCAGGACAGATGCAGTGGAGTGTTCAGCCAATGGGGACGCTCAATGCCCTGAGCATTGTGACACCCCCTTGTCTCATGCAATCAGAATGACAGGACTGTCCCACTGCCCAGTTTGGGGAGGGGAATATGGGACTCTCCCAGTGCCCTGCTGGGGTAGGGTGTGGAGGGGGGAGATGCTTGGACTGCCCCACTGCCCAAGTGGGGGGAGATACCAGGCTGTATTGGGTAGGGGGTTGCTGTCTTGGCTGGGGCTGCTGGTCTCTCCTTCCCCGGGGGTGTGGGGTGGCTTCTGCCTGGCCCAACTGGTGCTGATGTACCCAGCACAGCAGGAGGGCTGCTCTGCCATTGGCTGCCAGACAGAGCCTCTGTGACCTCACAGGCTGCTGCTAAGTGCCTTCTTCCCCCTGCCCTTGGCCTGGCTACTCCCCCTCCAGCAGCCAAAGTCCCATCCTGGCTGCTCTGGGGCAGGAGGAGCTGTTTCCTCCTGGCCTGGCCTCTGTGGGAGGGGGGAGCTGGGGAATGTGCCGAGCAAGCGGGAGTGAAATGGCAGCTGGCTGCGGCGCCGCTGGCCCCCTGCCATGGGCTGTGTGAGGTCCCAGCCGAGCGCGTGTTGGAGCGGGGTGTGCGCTGCGCTCCACGTGGCTACAGCAGTCCACCGGAAGCTAAACAAACCTCCCCTTCCGGCCTGGCCTGACCCGCTCCCCGGCCGGCTGCTCGGGGATCAGGTACGGGGCTGTCCCGGCCCTGGGGTGTGCGGGGGGCTCGCTGCCTGGGAGGCAGTTCTGTCCTGGAGCAGATCGGCAAGAGGCCTCTGCCTGGCTGCACTGTACATGCAGGGGGTGTTGGGGCTGGGTTGAACCCAGCCCTGGGGTGGGGTGCAGGGCAGCCTGGAGTGGCGTGAGCTGGTTAGCTGTGCCCTGCTGCCAGCTTATCCCTTGCTTTGGGACGTGTGCGCCCCTCCCTTCACCCTGCCAACGCGGTGGGGGGGAGAAAGGGGAGTGTGGGCCCCCTCCGCTAACGGATGCTCTGCCTCTCTCTCTTATATGGGCAGATCCGGATACGAGATCCAAACCAGGGCGGCAAAGACATCACCGAAGAAATCATGTCTGGAGCAAGGACCTCTTCCACCCCCACCCCTCCTCAGGTAAGGGGCCCCTCCCTAGCTGCCCCACTGACTGGGCCCCGCCCCCCCTCCACACGCACAAGTGATGGGCCCTGCATGTTCCTTCTCTAGGGAGGGGTGGTATGTGGCTGTGAGTTTAAGGGCTTGTCTACACTTACAGGACTGCACGGTTGTAGCCGCACTGCTGTAGCACTTAATGAAGACGCTACCTAGGCCGACAGGAGAGCGTCTCCCTTCGGCGTGGGCGCTCCCACCTCCCCGATAGGTGGTAGTTGTCCTGCTCAGGGGCGTGGAAAATCCACACCAGTGCGTGAGGTCGTTATACTTAAGTCCTTAGTGTGGGGGAAGGGCACTCATTAACCCTTCATGTGCTTCTGTTCCACAGGCTGGAAGTGGTTTGGAGCCACAGGCCAATGGCGAGACGCCCCATGTAGCGGTTATTGTCCGGCCAGGTGGGTGTCTGGGGTGGGGTAGGGGCATCCCCCATGGACTGGTTCTAGAGAATCAGCTGCCTGCGGCCAGTGTGGGACCTGGGGTAGGAGCAGGAGAGCAGCCAAGCAGCTGAAGGGCTGGGGTGACTGTCCCCGGCTTGCAGCCTGTTGCTCTCTCCTGCTGTGACCCCCTACAGATGGAGCTGTTGGGGTGAGGGTGGGAGAAGCTCATTAAGTCCTTGGAGGCTGGTGGGGGGTTTCCTCTCGTGGAATCTGGGGGCTCCCATCCCGAGCTCGTGGCAGGATTGGTCCCTGCAGCATTGCACTCGGGCTAGTTCAGTGTCCCAAGCAATGTGGGTCCCGCCCCTTCTCTGGGCAGTCGATGCTCCAGCCCCACGTGCCTTACCTGGGAGGCCGTTCTCCCTAAGACTCAGCCTAGAACCCCCCCCCCTTTCTTAGTGTCACTCCATTTGCCGAGAGCCCCCCTCCTTGGGGTTTCTACCTGTTGGGTGGTTAGATTCATCCAAGCTCAGCACACCCAGCGCTTTCCATCTCTGCTCCAGGCTCAGCCTCTCCAGCTCGGTAGCTCTTCTCCGAACTCCTTCCCTAGGGCAGGGTATCCCTCGAGTGATGTGGAGAGGACCAGGCCCTCCCAGCTCCGGGACAGGGGGCTCAATGTAAGCAGCTCAAACTGGCATCAACCTGTCTTCTTTGTGCCCATGTCCCATGGCAAACTGGTCTGGTTGGAAACCAGATGTGTCTCAGCTTCTCCTTCACCCTCGTCGCGGGTCTGGATTTCAGGTTATTCCCCCTAAGAGATCAGCTGCGGTTTTCTGTCACTTTCTGCCTGTTTCTGATCACTCTGGACCCTTTGTGATCATGGCAGGGCCTCCTAGTTCAGGGTCACTATGACCAATGTCTTGGGGCAGTCCCATCCCCAAGGCAATGTGCAAGCCAAGCAACTCTAATTCTGCAAGTCATACTGGCTGAGGTGGTATTGAATGCTCCCCTAAAGCCCAGGTATTCTCTGCTGGGTTCCCAGCTCGCAGCCTGCTTTGTCGGTCTACAGTCAGCACTTGTCTGGCTGGGCCTGCCTGGGTCTGTATGAACCCTGTGGGCTGCTTGTAGCTCCTGCTGCCATTAGTCTGACATTCATACCTAGATGCTAGAACCATTCCATGCTCAGGGTGCCTCTTGCAGTACTGAGAAGCCAATAAGCCTTGATTTCACTGTGTGATCCAAATCCACCCCAGACAATTCTCCCTCATTTCCACTCCCCCATCCTGCTGTTGGGCCCCTTGTCCTGGCCCACCTCCAGGAATACTTAGTGATTTGTCTGTCAGGGTTTCTCAGCCTGGGGGTTGGGACCCAAAATTGGGTCACCAGAGTGTTTCAAAGGGTTGCGTGGCAGCTCCTGTGGCCCCTGTCCCATTGGGCTGACTGAGCTCGCCTCCCTGCTCCAGGCACTGGAATCTCGCAGGTTCCAGTGACACTCAGGTTTAGCCCAGCCGTCATGATGACGGGAGCCTAGGTAGGCCAAATTTGAGTGAGTGGCACTGCAATTGCATGAGCCAGGTCACAACTCCACTCACACACATTTGGTCCAGTCACGGGGCAGGGCCAAACCCAAGAGCTGCTGCAAACCCGGAGGTTGCAACGCCCGGAGTGGAGAGCCAAGCCCAGCCAGCCTCACGGCACAGGAGCTGCAGGAACCACCCCTGTGGTGTGAGTGCTGGGCAGGACCCAACCCCAGCCGGGTGCAGGATCTGACCAAAACCACCCCAGGGCGGGGCTGTAACCAGGGTTGAGCAAGCAGGTCAGCTACCCCTGGCTGACGCCAGGTGGCTCGGGCCAGCCCTGCGCGGCGGAGCTCGGGGCGGGACCTCCGCCCATGACTCACCTCAGCGGGTCACCCAGTCTGTCTCAGCTGGGCTGGCGCAACCAAAAAACGGGGCATTGCCTCTGGTAGGGGGCACAAATATGCTTGCTGGCCCTGGGTGCTAAAATGCCTAGTTACGGCTCTGCCCAGGGCCTCCACCCCCAGACTATTTACTGGGTTGTGACAAGCCGTAGGCATTTACAAGTGGGTCCTGAGCCCAGAAGGGTTGTGAACCACTGGTCTAAGTGACTGTTGTGGTGTTTCACTAGAGGTCAGACTTGTGGGGTGTCATTGCCGATGTGCTCAAAGAAATCTAATAGGGCATGGCTTTTCCCTGCAGAGTCTGGTTTCTACCAATTTGTCCAGTGCTGAAGTTAGGCTCACCACTCTGTAATGGCCGGGTTCTCCTCTGGAGCCTGGTTTTAAAAATCCGCGCTATATTAGCTAACTTCGTCATCTGATACAGAGGCTGATTTCAGTGATAGGTTACGTGTTAGACAGTAGTTCTGCAGTTTCATCTTTGAGTTCCTTCAGATCTCTTGGGTGAATCCCATCTGGTCCTGGTGACTCATTGGTAAACTAAACAGTAATCTGTTCTTAAACCTCTCCTACTGGCACATCAGTTTGGGACAGTGCTTTAGATTTGTTGCCCCAAAAGGATAGCTCTGTTGTGGGGGGATCTTCCGCCAGATCCTCTGTAGTGAAGACTGATGCAAAGAATTCAGTTAGCTTCTCTTCAATGACCTTGTCTTCCTTGAGTGCTGCTTTAACATATCTGGTGTCTGACTGGTTGGCAGGCTTCCTGCTTCTTATGCACTTGTTTTTGCATCTTTAGTAAGTTGCTTCTCAAATTCTTTCCTGGCCAGACTTCTTATACTTTTACATTTTACTTTCCAGAGTTTGTGCTGCTTCCTGTTTTTCTCATTGGGATTTGATTTTTTTATTTGGGGTATACATTTAATAGTCTGAGCCTCTATTAAGGTGTTTTGAAAGTAGTCTTCATGCTGCTTGCAGGTGTTTTACCCTTGTTCTCTTTTTAATTTCCCTCTAACTACCATCCTCATTCCTGTGTTCCCCTTTTTAAAGTTAAATGTTACTACTGGAGATACAGTAGTGGGGAGAAAAGATAAAAGAAGGATAAGACACTTACAGGATCCTGTGATGATGGGGACAATCAGCCCAGAGTCTGCAGGGACAAGCTGTGCTTTGCTCATCTATTAGAATTGTTTGAGGGAGTCACCAAGCATGTGGATAAGGGTGATCCAATTGACAGTGTATATGGATTTTCAGAAACCCTTTAACAAGGTCACACACCAAGGTTCTTAAGGAAACTAAGTAGCTGTGGGATAAGAGGGCTGATCCTCTCATGGGTCAGTAACTGGTTGAAAGATAGGAAACAAAGGGTAGAAATAAACGGTTGGTTTTCACAGTGAAAAGAGGTGAACAGCAGGGTCCCCCAAAGATCTGCACTGGGATCAGTGCTGTTCATCATTTTCATTAACAATCTAGAAGGAGGAAACAGTGAAGAGGCAAAGTTTGCAGATGATACAGAATAATTTGAGTCCAAAGCTGCCTGCAAGGAGTTAGAGGCTCTCACAAAACTGGGTGACCGGGCAACAAAATGGCAGATGAAATTCAATGTTGATAAGTGCAAAGTAATGCACATTTGAAAAAAATAATCCCAGCTAAACATACACCCACTATAGTAACATTTCACTTTAAGAAGGGGAACTGCACTGTTCTTTTCTTGTTACCACTCAAATTGATCTTGGAATCACCGTAGATAGTTCTTTGAAAACTACTGCACAATGCACAGCAGTGGTCAGAAAGGTGAACAGTTAGGAACTATTAGGAAAGGCATAGAAAATAAGACAGAAAATATCAAAATGCCTCTATGTAAATCCATGGAGTGTTCAACCCTTGAATACTGTGTCCAGAGGATACAGTGGAGGGGAAGCACACAGTGATTAGAGGTATGGACCAACTTCCATATGAGGAGGGACTAAAAGGATTAGGCAGCATAGAAAAAAGACGATCAAGGGGGGATAAGACAGAAGGCTCTAAAATCATGAATGGAGCGGAGAAAGTGACTAGGGAAGTGTTATTTACCATTTCATACCCTACAAAAACGAGGGGTCACTCGATGCAATTGATAGGCAGTGGGTTTAATACAAACAAGAGGAAGGACTCCTTCACACTATGTGCCGTTAACCCGTGGAACTCATTGCCACTGAATATTATGGCCAAAAGTATAACTGGGTTCAAAAAAGAACTGGAGGAAAGGTCTGTCAGTGGCTATTAGCCTAGATGCAGCCCCATGCTCTGGGTGACCCGTAACCTCTGAGTATCAGAAGCAGGAGAGGAAGATGAGCAGATCACTTTGTAATTGCTCTGTTCTACACGCTCCCCTGAAGCTGTGGTGCGCGCGACTGTCAGAGACACGGTATAAAAGCCCATGGTCTGACCCAGTGTGGCAGCTCTTGTGTTCCGACGTGGCACTGAAGCCTTGTTTGTGATTCCCAACTTCACTCCGGTGCCTCTTCAGAACCTGGTCTCATGCGTGCTGTGCTCCAGCACAGTAGCCGACTGCAGGTGTATTTGTTAGCAGCTCAGCCCCTTGATGCCTGATCTCCCCTGTCTGCTGCAAACTCCTTGCTCCTGTGGGGCAGGACCCTCCTTCGCCTCCATAGACATTTGCCCTCTGTTCTTCCAACCCCTCCTCCTGGCTGCCGTTTACTTCCGTCTCTTCCTGCTCCTCTCACTGGCTCCTTTGTTCTTCGGCCTTTGTCGGGTGCTTCACCCAACCCTGCTTCCTTGGCTTCCCCCTTGACCCTGAGCCCCTCCTTCCTCTGTGGCAGCCAGCTGGCGCCCAAAAGCCCACCTGTGCCCCCAGCTCCGCAAATTGGCCCGGGGAGGCAGGCTTTCCCTGGGCACCGCTAACGCCCTGTCTCCCTTCTTTGCAGATGACCGCCCAAAGCCTGTCCCGGTTGTAAGTAAACCCGTCTCCCTAGAGCCAAGTAAATCAGCGTCCCCGTCTCCCCCGCCTCCCCTGATCGCTGAGGTGGAGCCCGTGCCGCTGGCCGCGGTGACACTGGTGCCGATGGAGAGCCCAGTGGACATGGACACTAAAGCGGAGCTGGCTGAGGCTCCTGCAGAGAGACACGAACCTCTTAAAGCCACCACTACAGTGCCAGGGGGCATGGAGCAGCCCGAGGAAGCCTCTGCCTTGGACACAGAGCCCCAGGAGGAGGCAGCTGCCACCCCTGTCCTGGAACCCCCAGCTCTGGAACCCCCAGCCCAACCAGTGCTGGTAGAAACACAAGAGGAGGTGGTGCCCCCGGAGGTGGTGCCCCCGGAGGTGGTGCCCCTGGATGAGGAGCTGCCAGCTAAGCCTGCCACTCCCCCCAGCCCCTCGCCCCCTGAGGAAGAGGCCTCCAGCGAAGCTGTTGTTGAATCCAACGGAGTCTTGGAGGAAACGCCTGAGCCAGTGGCCGAGCCACCTGTGTGCCAGCTAGAGCCGGTTGTGGAGTCTCCCGTTACCCAGCCAGAGGAGCTGGTGCTGCCCAACGGGCTGGGGGTACCTGGCAAGCAGGAGGCCGACGAGCCGGAGGAGCAGCCGGAGTCAGATGTCAGCCCCATCTCGGAACCCGAGGAGGTTAAGGGAGAGGAGCCGGCCATCCCAGCCTCCCCCCCTGCAGAGGAGGAGGAGGAACAGGAGGAAGAAGAGGAGTGCGAGGAGCCCCTGGAAGCACAAGAGCAGAATTCCCCGTTGGAAGCGCCTCTTTCCCAGAGCTCCGAAGAGATCACGCAAGGTGTGGGAGCTGGGAGGGGGGCACCCCTGTGCTAAGGATGGGGGCTCCTGGAGCAGGAAGCAAGGTCCTGTGTAGGGCTGTCTTGCAGCCTTCTGATCAGGTTGTGCCGGTGGTCAAGCTGTGCCTTAGCACTGCTTGGGGTCCCTTGCTGGGGCTGCTGGGCCGCATGCTGCCCTATTGCGCCTCGGGGAGCCAGCCAGCGTGGGGCGGGCTCTGCGCGGGGAAAGGGCTGTGGAGTAGCAGGGGAATCTCTCCCTGCACTGCAGGGGCAGGGGCTCAAGATGGTTTTTTTTCATTGGAGGGGTGGCCGCAGCATGTCTCTCTCTCCCCCTTTCGGGGCCGGGGTCTCACTTTCCTACCTCTCCCCTCCAGTCGCCGTGTCGGTGCCAAAGAAAAAGCGGAAAATGAAGGAGCTCAACAAGAAGGAAGCAGTGGGCGACCTGCTGGATGCCTTTAAAGAGGTGGGTGTGTGGTCTTGTGAGCCAGCATGGGTGCCGCATTCCCACCCCCTCACCTCCCAGAGCTGCTGCCTCTCGTGATGAGCTCCTGTAAGTGCCATCGTGTCTGGGCCACTGATGCACCGTGATGGAACTGAGGATCTGAGTTGCAGCAGGAAGTCAGGGTTCCCCCCAGCAGGGCCAGGGCTTGAGGGCATGGGGTAGTTGTGAGCTTAGCGCTCCCTCCAACTGGGAGCTCTCTGCACTGGGGGCTGCTATGGGACTGGGTATCCTGGGGCCCTGAGTGTGTTTCCAGGGTTTTGGGAGGGCCTGGCTGGGTTCCTCGCTCATTTCTTGTCTCGCTGGCTCCTTTCATTGGAAGTCTCAGATCAGCGATGGTGCCTCTGAGGCAGAGAACAAGCCCCCAGCCTCTGTCCCAGCCCCGGAGCCCAAGGAGGCCGCCCCAACCTGCCCCCAGGAGGAGACTGAGGAGACCTGGGAAGAGAAAGAGGACAAGCTGGATCCGGAGAAGGTCAAGGCCGCAGATCAGAAGTACCAGTACAAGGAAGGTGAGCCTTCCTTCAGCCAAAGTAGGTGTCCTGCTCATTGCTTCCTTCTTGCGCTCGGACTGGCCCGGCCTCCTGTGATGACATCCGCTATGAGCCATCGTGTCTGGGCCACTGACGCTCTGTGATGGAACTGAGGATCTGAGCAGGCGGGGGTTGCACTGGTGGGGTGCTGGGAGCACGCGCCGGTCGTCCCGCTGAGTTTCACCACTCCTGGCTTTCACTTCCCCTTGGTCACTGTCCTGGCTCACCGGCTTCTGCAGAGACTCAACCCCAGCAGGGCCCACTAGCACCTAGCGCAAACTGGAACTGTGGCGGGGCGGGGGGGGGGGGCGGGCGCAGATCCATTCACAACCTGCTTGTCCAGTGGGCACTGGAGGACAGCAGTTCTTTGGGCAGGGCAGTAGCTTCAGGCTTAGGCTGCAGGTTGGGTCCTGCAGATGCCGGAACCCGAGGGGTGATGCCAGCCCTGCACGTCGGGGAGCTGTGTGAGCAGCTTGCCAGGAGTCAGAAGAGCTGCAGGTCCCAGCATGCCCCGTGGCCTGCAGGCTTTGCCTGCTGGCTGTCCCTCTGCTGTATGTGAGGCTGCCCTGTTGTGGAGCCTCCTGATAGGCCATCATGGCCCAAGGTTCTGCATCTGCCCTGTTGGGTTGATGTGGGCTTGATCTCCCCCCCCCCCCCCCCCCCCATATCCCTTTACATCAGGGTGGTGGGCAGAGACTGGCAGTGTCACCACTGAGCCAGGCATGACCTTCCTCCCACTGCAGGGGAGTTCCAGGGGCTGGGCTTGGGCTGGTACCGCTCAGTGCCCGCTGTGTGGGGTGCTCCTCTCTCCCTGCCCTGCTATACCACTTGGCCCTGCCTGCAGCTTCTCTGCCCCTTCTTCCTGCCTTGCGACGTCCCCCGGGTGTGGGCTGTGGCTGGGAGGGATGTGGTTTTTCAGGGTGGTCGCCTTTCGTCTGCCACAGAACAATGGAAGCCCCTGAACCCAGAGGAGAAGAAGAGATACGATCGGGAGTTCCTGCTGGGCTTCCAGTTCATCTTCGCCAGCATGCAGAAACCTGAGGGGCTGCCCCAGATCAGCGATGTGGTGCTGGACAAGGTCAGTGCCACCACCAGACTGGTGAGGACCCTGGATCTACCAGCGCAAGCTTCTTATCAGATGGGGGAAACGCTGCTAACCACTCTTAGTTCCGTGCTTGGTCTCTCTGTGGACTCTGCTATGGCCAGAACAGGAGACCCAAGTAGTTCAGGGGCAGGGGGGACGGGGGTTGGGCATTGCCATGGCACAGATCAGATCCCATTGGAAATATAGAGGTGATACCCACCAAGCCAGCATTGGCCAAGTAGCTGTTCAGAAGTTATCCGGTGCACTCCTTGCACTTGGGCACATGGTGCTGGGCAGCTGAGAAAAGTGCCCAGTCTGGAATGGGCAGAGCCTCCCTTGCTGCTTCTGACCTTGCCTGGGGCACTGTACAAACCACAGCAGCTCCTTCCCTGAGCCATGCCCGAGGTGCCTTCCCTGGGAGTTGTCCCATCCGTGTCTTCTCCCTTTGCTGTGGGAGAAGAGGATGTTGGTCAATGCAATGCAATGCAGATTGGAAAACAGAGTTCCAACTGTACATACAAAATGATGGGGTTTAAATTAGCTGTTACCACTCGAGAGAGATCTTGGAGTCATTGTGGGATAGTTCTCTGAAAACATCCCCTCAGTGTGCAGCGGCCGTCAAAAAAGTGAACAGAATGTTGGGAATCATTAAGAAAGGGATAGATAATAAGACAGACAGTATCATATTGCCCGTGTATCCGTGGTATGCCCACATCTTGAATACTGCGTGCAGATGTGGTCGCCCCATCTCCAAAAAGATATATTGGAATTGTAAAAGGTTCAGAAAAGGGCAACAAAAATGATTAGGGGCACGGAATGGCTTCCGTATGAGAAGAGATTAACAAGGCTGGGACTCTTCAGCTTGGAAAAGAGAGGACTAAGGGGATATGATAGAGGTCTATAAAATCATGACTGGTGTGGAGACAGTGAATAGAGAAGTGTTATTTACTCCTCATAACACAAGAACTAGGGATCACCAAATAGAATTAATAGGCAGTAGGTTTAAACAAACAAAAGGAAGTATTTCTTCACACAGTGCACAGTCAACCTATGGAACTCTTTGCCAGAGGATGTTGAAGGCCAAGACACTAACAGGGTTCAAAAAACTAGATAAATTCATGGTGGTTAGGTCCATCAATGGCTATTAGTCAGGATGGGCAGGCATGGTGTCCCTAGCCTCTGTTTGCCAGAACCTGGGAATGGGCAATGGGGGATGGATCACTTGATGATTACCTGTTCCGTTCGTTCCCTCTGGGGCACCTGGCACTGGCCACTGTCGGAAGATGGGCTACTGTGCTAGATGGACCTTTGGTCTGACCCAGCCTGGCCGTTCCTATGAGTGTCATCCAGCCATTTCCCTTGTTGGGCCCCTGGTAGAGCTGTGTGGCCTGTGCCTTCTGGGTGCCCTGCTCCCTTGCTGGCATTGCCCGCTCTGCTGCAGTGACCCTTCTCCACTGGGCATCCTGAGGATGTAGCTTGCCAGTGGGGTCTGGCTCTGCATTCAGCCCAGCAGGTTGGGAATCCTCAGTGGTTTTCATGCCCCCTCCCTCCCCCCCCTTCTCACTTGCAGGTGAATAAAACGCCGATGCGACCGCTGGACCCCATTCGCCTGAGCGGGATGAACTGCGGCCCTGACTTCACCCCTTCCTTTGCCAACCTGGGCCGTCCATCCATGGGCAACCGGGGACCGGTAAGTGCTTCAAAGGGTCACCAGCCTCAGCCTCCTGCTCGCCTGCATGATGATCTCCTGTTTGTGCCATCGTGTCTGGGCCACTGATGCTCCGTGATGGAACCGAGGATCTGAGCAGGCCCAGGAGCCTGTGCTGGTGCTATTGGCCCATCTGGCTTGTATCTTACAGTGGGGGCTCCCCAGCATGGGGGCTGGATACAGACCCATTGCATAGGGTGCAAGGCCCCAGGTCCGCCTGACAGTGGCGTGTGGGGAGTTGAGAAGGGAAGTGCTGATGTCTCCTCTTCCTCAGCCTGCAGGGTTGGGCCCGCGCCGCTCGCAGCAGAGCCAGAGGAAAGAGCCCCGGAAAATCATTGCCACGGTCTCCCTGAACGAGGACATCAAGCTCAACAAGGCTGAGAAGGCCTGGAAGCCCAGCAGCAAGCGGGCTGCCGAGGAGGAGGATCCTGACAACATCAAGACACAGGTAGGTAGGGAGGAGCTATGAGGAGCAAGGGGGCTTGGGGCAATAGGCCGGCTCTCACTGACGGTGTCTGGGGTGTCCCTGCAGGACCTGTTCCGGCGTGTGCGCAGCATCCTGAACAAGCTGACGCCGCAGATGTTCCAGCAGCTGATGAAGCAGGTCACGGAGCTGTCCATCGACACTGAGGAGCGGCTCAAGGGCGTCATTGACCTCATCTTCGAGAAGGCCATCTCCGAGCCAAACTTCTCCGTTGCCTATGCCAACATGTGCCGTTGCCTTATGGGGGTGAGTGCCCTGAGGGCTCAGCTCCTCCGAGCTCTGTGTGCCCTGGCACCTTCCTGCCACAGAAATCAGAGCCTCCTAGAGACTTTGTGGAGCCAGGACCCCCATCTTCCAGGTGGGGAAACTGAGGCACAGTGGGGGACAACAGAGGGATTTATATGAGGTGGCAGAGCTGGAGATGGATGGAAGCCATGAGTCCTGGCTCCCAGCTCTAATGGCTCAGACACTGCACCTTGCTTGGGGTGGAGCTGGCAGCTGTCCCTGTGTTGGGCTGGAGCAGGACTGGCTGCGGGGGATGAGGGTACAGGGCTGGTTGTCCAGCCTGGCGGGTATTACCCCATCTCACCTCTGGTCCCGTCCCTCCCTGCAGTTGAAAGTCCCCACGACTGACAAGCCGGCGGTGACCGTGAACTTCCGCAAGCTGCTGCTGAACCGCTGCCAGAAAGAGTTTGAGAAGGACAAGGACGACGACGAGATCTTTGAGAAGAAGCAGAAGGAGATGGATGATGCTGCTGCCGTGAGTGGGGCTGTTCCCAGAGGGCAGGGGGGAGAGGCGTGGGCACTGCCCCATTGTGAGGTGTGATCAGGAGCAGTAGGCTGCGGCTCTCCTGGGTAAACCCCACTCCCCTCCCCTCCCCACAGCCGGAGGAGAAGGCTCGCCTGAAGGAGGAGCTGGACGATGCTCGGGACAAGGCCAGGAGGCGCTCTCTGGGGAACATCAAGTTCATCGGGGAGCTCTTCAAGCTGAAGATGCTGACGGAGGCCATCATGCACGACTGCGTGGTCAAGCTGCTCAAGAACCACGACGAGGAGTCGCTCGAGTGCCTGTGCCGTCTGCTCACCACCATTGGCAAGGACCTGGACTTCGAGAAAGCCAAGGTAGCTGCTGCCCTCTCCCCCCAGCTTCCCTGCCCCGGGCCTGTAAGTCAGGGCACCCTGGAGAGCCAGGGAGCCCCCGAAAGCAGGGCACCTGGCAGCAGCTGTCCCTACAGGGCTGCTCCACCTTGCTCAGTGGCCTAGGACTGTAGGGCACCAGGAGTTGCCCTTCAGTGTCATGCTGGCCCCGGCACCCCATTGCAGGGAGGGGTGCTGATGCTGCCTGTGGGGGGGGGGTCTGGAGAGTGGGGGGGGGGCTGGGGGGAGGAGCAGTGGGGCCTACCCAGCCTGAATGGCTCCCTACTTCCCATCCGCTTTTCACTCCCTCCATTCCTGCTCCCCAGGAGGGGTCAGTGACTCCCCCAGGCGATTGGCGCCCCGGGATGCTGCGCTCGCAGCCCTAGCACAGGGAGACGTGTACCCCTGGCATGCTGCAATGCCAGGTGTGGGGAGGGCATGGTGGTGACTGGGGTAACGCTGTCTCCCCTCGTGCAGCCCAGAATGGATCAGTATTTCAACCAGATGGATAAGATCATTAAGGAGAAGAAAACGTCGTCTCGAATTCGCTTCATGCTGCAGGATGTGATTGACCTCAGGCGGGTAAGGTGCCAGCCTTGCCCCTGGATAGGCGGGCGTGACCCTCCTGGGTAAGGGACGTGTATGCACAGGTAGATGGGTGCCAGCCCCACCCCCGTGTCTTCAGGATAGATGGGGCATGATCCTGGTGGGTTGGGTAAAGTACACTTCCCTCCTTCAGCCTCGGGATAGATGGGTGTCAACCTCACACCCATCCCCTATGCCTGGATCCATGGGGCCAGCCTTGCCTCTTGGATAGACAGACATGACAGTGGTGGGTAAGGTGCGTGATCCACCCCCTTCCTGGCAAGAGGGCTTCAGCTCAAAGATTTTGGGATCCACGCCCGTACTGTGACCTCTGCTCCCAGCTAGTGACCACTGTTGCTGAGGTCCCACTTGGCAAACGTAGGCAGCTGTGTCGAATCCCACCAGCAGCTGTTTGATGCAGGGAGACTCCCAATTCTGAACCTCTCTGCACCAAAGATTGCTGCAAACCCGAGAGCCAGGCAGAGGGGGGTGCAGCGGGGTCTGACATAGAGCGACACTGTAGCGATCAAGCCCACAGATTCCCCCCCTTCCCGCCCCCTGGGTCGGCAGTGGCTGGCCTCCCTGAGGCCAGACCATCTAGCCCCCACCCCTCCGGAGATGTGCGGGTGACACGCCCCATGGTACTGGGCTGGAAAAACAGCAGGAGGCTACCTGGGCTGGTGAGTGGACCTGGAGAGAGTCCATGAAGGCTGCCCCACTGCAAGAGGGGGGCCGGGAAATCAGTGCTTGGCTGCAATGGCAACGGGCTCTGGATTCAAAGGCAGGTAGCTGAGGAAGCGTGTGGATGGACTATGTCTGTGTGGAGTGAGCTCCTGGCAGGGCATAGGATGCTGGAGAATCCCAAGTCAGCATGTCCCATCGGGCCATTCCAATCCTGCACAGATGGGTGAGGCAGTGCGTAGACAGCCCGATGGATCCTTTCCTCCTCCCGCAGCTGCTGTAACCCCCGCTCCCCCCATCCCCTTTGCAGAATAGCTGGGTGCCGCGGCGAGGAGACCAGGGCCCTAAAACCATTGACCAGATCCACAAGGAGGCGGAGATGGAGGAGCATCGGGAGCACATCAAAGTGCAGCAGCTCATGTCGAAGCAGGACAAGAGGAGAGGGCCTCCTGGCTCCTCATCTGGAGGTGAGAGGCCTGTGAGCTTTGTGGAGCACCTTGCTGAATCCCCACGGCCCTGGCCAGGGGGACAGGCAAACCATGCTGAGTGCTGGGATTTGGGGGCTCTCGACCTTGCTGCTCCCAGGATCTCAGGCCTGTGACATTTACAGACCAGTTGGAATGGTTCCCCCTCTCCACATGTCCACCTGGGACTCTTGGGGATGGCTGATAGCCCTTGCCCCAGCAGATCCAGAGCACCCGCTGGGCAGGGTCCCATGTTCCTGTGGGCAGGAGAACTGTGAAGCTGGGCCTGGAGCTGCCTGCTCCTCAGGCCCTGGCTCTGCCCTTTGAGCATGATGTAAGGGGGTCTGTACCTCTCTGTGGTGCTGGGGGTGGCTGGTGACCTTGGCCTGGTCTGTCCCTGTGCCGTGCAGGTGGGCGAGGGAGCCAGGTTGCAGATGATGGCTGGAACACCGTCCCCATCAGCAAGGGCAACAGGCCTATTGACACCAGCCGGATAACCAAGATCACAAAGGTGAGCCGGGATGGAGCTGCGGGAGGGCATTGGTGGTGTCTGCGGGAAGGGAGCTCTCTGCAGCCACAGAACTGGGCTACAGTCTCAGTTTTCCTTTACATGGTCCTAGTCCTTATGGTTGTAAAGCTTTGAAAACGTGCATGCATGTAACCAATGCAGATGTCTGCAGATAGCCTGAATCGATAGCTGTGAGATGGATGAACGGCCCTATTCAGCCCAATTGGGTGTTAACTCTGAAACCTAAAGATGGCACAGTGCATGCCAACATTAATGGTTTTGCTGGGGATCATCTCAGCAGAGAAGTCCAGCTCCTACTTACCCTTCGGTCCAGGCTGCTTCCCCACATAGTGCCACTGATAACGAATATTGAACAGCTGCTGCATTGGCTGGGCTATTCCACCTCCTAGCAACCTCACTAAGTGAAGCTGCTGTGGAATGACCAGAGCAGTGCCAGATCCAGAGGCTTTGCTGCAGGATCTAGGGCAAGCCTGATTCGGGGTAGCGGGGGCTCCTGGGCAAGCAGCATGGTCCCGAAGAGCCTGGGAGCCCAGCTTTGGGTGGATGCTGTGTGTCTGTCATGGCCTTTCCCTGCTGGGCTTTGAGCCCTGGATGCTGACACGTGTCATCCCCAGCGTCTGCCAGCTCCTTTTGACGGGGGGGGGAGGGGAGGCGAAGTGCAGTGCTAGACAAGGAACGACTCGAGCCAGCTCCGTGTCGGTTTCTCTCTGTGCAGCCTGGATCGATCGACTCCAATAATCAGCTGTTTGCACCTGGTGGGCGTCTGAGCTGGGGGAAGGGCAGCAGCGGGGGATCTGGTGCCAAGCCTGCTGACTCAGGTACATGAGCAGTGCTCGCCGGCTCTGTAGCGGGGGGAGCCTGGCGCCTGGGTGGTCTATCTCAGATGGGCAGTGGGGGGGCGGGAGGGGTGTGCTGTGCCCGCACCCGGTTCTGACTCATCTGTTCTCTGTTCCCAGCTTCTGATGCCAACCGGCCAGCTACTAGCACCTTGAATCGCTTCTCAGCCCTGCAGCAGTCGACCCCCGCGGAGAGCTTGGATTCCCGGCGCGTGGTACAGAGGTGAGTCGCATCAGCCCGTTTGGCTGTTGGCCGTGCTGCTGCCAGGGCCTGGTGAGTGCGTTCTGGGTGATTATTCCCAGGCACGGGGCTGCGCACGGACCGGGGACAGAGTCACTAGCACGCAGCAAGGGGAAGGAGCTTTCCTGAGTGCCTGGCAGTCCCAGGCGTGTGTGGTGACGCTGCTGGAGCCAAGCTTTGAGGGGTCTAGAGCCAGTGGGGCGCTGCTGGTTGGCACGTCCCCTGACCCTGCTGCACCTCTGGGACACAGGAGCTCCTCTCAGCCCCCTGCAGCTGCTACTCATTCAGCCATGGGTGGGGCAGGTGGGAGAGCCCCCCAGGCCTGTGCGGGATACCAAGTCCCAGCTAGGCAGTGCCACAAAAATCAGACTGCAAAGCCCGGGGCACTTCCGGCTGAGACCCCATAGGAGCTAGAGATGCAGGAGCTGCTGAGGAGGAGGCTCTCACACCTGCAGAGAAGGGGACGGGGACAGGGAGAAATGCAACAGGGAGCCAGGCAAGGCTTTAAAACCCCAGGAGGGGGCCAGGGGCCGGAGTCGTCTCGCCCTGGGTTCAAGAGGGTGGGGAAGCAGCATGTGCAGTCAGGAGAGCGGAGAGTTGCTTGTGGGGGGAAGGAGGGGTGCTATGTCCTGGGGTGCTTCACCTACTCTTCCCCGCCCCCCAGGAGCAGCTCCAGCCGGGATCGGTCAGAGAAGGCCGGAGAGCGAGGGGAGCGGTTTGAGCGCGAGCGCTTGGAGAGGGGTGACCGCTTGGAGCGCCCCGACAGGGGGGAGCGGGCAGACAGGAACCGGCCCCCCATCACCAAGCGGAGCTACAGCAAGGAGATGGAGGACAGGAGCCGGGAGCGCGAGAGGCAGGGAGCCCAGGAGGCTGTCCGGAAGGTTTCCAGCATGACAGAGGAGCGGGACAGGAGCAGGGAGCCAGGTGAGGAGTGGGGCTGGCACGGTGCTGGGAGGGGGACGCCGTGCCATGTTAACCCGCCCTGCGCCCAAGTCCTGTCAAGGGCCTGGCTGCCTGCGCTGGGCTGGGGCATCCACCCGATAGCCCAGCCATGCTGATGGGATCTCTCCCTCTCCACAGTTAAGCGAGAGCCGGCGCCCCCTGCGGCCCCCCCCAAGCCAGTGCTGTCGGAGGAGGAGCTGGAGAAGAAATCCAAGGCCATCATTGAAGAGTACCTGCATATCAATGACATGAAGGTGAGAACTGGAAGGCAGGGGCAGCCCCTCTGGAGGAGCATTGCATGCTGGGATCTGCGCTCAGGGCCCTGAGACGCCTGCACCCTGGAACTGGCAGCAGAATTACAAGTGATAATGATCTTTCCTTTAACAATAGGGGTAGATGGGGCAGGGCAGGGGTCTGGGCTGGCCGGTGGCAGCTGGGGGGGCAGGCTGGGAGCTGCCAGCCCTTTGCTGGGGACCAGGAGCAAGCACAGGGCCATTCTGAGCCGTGCCAGTCTACCCCGCAGCAGGTGCTGCAGTGTGTGTGATGGTGGGACCAGGGCGGTGCTGAGCCCTCTCTCCCCCTGCAGGAGGCGCTGCAGTGGGGGTTAGATGTGGAGGGGTGGGAACAAGGGCCATGCTGAGTCTTCTTTCCCCCTGTAGGAGGCACTGCAGTGCGTGCAGGAGCTGGCCTGTCCCTCCCAGCTCTATGTCTTTGTGCGGAATGGCATTGAGTCCACGCTGGAGAGGAGCATGATCGCCCGTGAGCACATGGGGCTGCTGCTGTACCAGCTGGTGAAAGCTGGAAACCTCACCAAGGAGCAGTACTACAAAGGGTAAGAGAACCCCCATGCCCTGTGACCTTGCTAGGGAAGGGTCTAGTCAAGGGCTTGGAGCCCCATCCCTCCTAGGGCTGCTGAATCAGGGCTGGGGGCCTGGCCGGTCCCATGGGCAGGGGTGGGATTCGCTCCCCTGCTCCAACCTGTGCTCTGCCCCTCTGGCTCACTCTGCAGATAGATGCCCCTGGGCTGGCAGGGAAACACGGCACCCATGCTGCCGGCCCTGAGCTGTGGGCTCCTGGAAGCTGCCCCTCCCCGCTGACCCGCCTGGCCCTCCTCTGCTTCCCTCGCAGGGTGCACGACATCCTGGAGATCGCTGAGGACATGGAGATCGACATCCCGCACATCTGGCTCTACCTGGCCGAGCTGATCACCCCCATCCTGCGGGAGGGGGGCATCCCCATGGAGGAGCTCTTCAGGTGAGCAGCTCCCCGCGTGGCTGCCCTTCCAGGCCCTGCTCCTGGGGCTGGGGGGAGCGTAATCAGGCGCATGGCTGGCTGCGTAACGAGGAGCTGACCTGTATCTTTATGCCCTGCAGAGAGATTGCCAAGCCCCTGGTGCCCATTGGCAAGGCCAGCACCCTCCTGCTGGAGATCCTGGGGTTGCTGTGCAAGGGGATGGTAAGTGATGCCCCCGTGCCCATCTGCTCGCCTCAGCCTGCTAGTGGGGACTGAGAGCCACATCCGTGGCAGGGAGGGCTGGTGTCTGCATGTAACACCTGAGCCGTGGCCCGGGCCCTCAGACCCCGCCTCTCCTGTCTAGTTCTGGGGCATGGCCCTCACCCACTCCACCCTCAGCAGTTCTCATCCCTCCTGTCTGGCTCTGGGGCATGGCCCTGACCCCCTGCAGTCCTCATCCCTCCCATCTGGCTCGGCCCTGCTCCCTGTGACCCCGCTGCCAAAGGGATGTTTGAGTTGGAGGAAGCACCGCTAGATGAAAGGAAGCTGCAGAAAGGGATCTGGGGTCATAATGGATCACAAGTTAAATATGAGTCAGCAGTGTAACGCTTTTGC
Organism: Natator depressus; assembly: GCF_965152275.1. Classification (NCBI taxonomy): domain Eukaryota; kingdom Metazoa; phylum Chordata; order Testudines; family Cheloniidae; genus Natator; species Natator depressus. The sequence goes on from NC_134242.1 coordinate 8,045,525, forward strand.
AAAAACGTCAAACATCATTCTGGGATGTATTAGCAGGAGTGTTGTAAGCAAGACACAAGAAGTCATTTTTCCACTCTACTCCGCGCTGATTAGGCCTCAACTGGAGTGTTCTGTCCAGTTCTGGAAAGGAAAAATGTGGACAAATTGGAGAAAGTCTAGAGAAGAGCAACAAAAATGATTAAAGGTCCAGAAAACATGGCCTGTGATGGAAGATTGAAAACATTGGGTTTGTTTAGTCTGGAGAAGAGAAGACTGAGAGGATGTGATAAGTTTTCAAGGACATAAAAGGTTGTTACAAGGAGGAGGGAGAAAAATTCTTCTTAAGCTCTGAGGACAGGACAAGAAGCAATGGGCTTAAATTGCAGCAAGGGCAATTTTGGTTGGAGGTTAGGAAAAACTTCCTGTCAGGGTGGTTAAGCACTGGAATAAATTGTGTAGGGCGGGTTGTGGAATCTGCATTATTGGAGATTTTTAAGAGCAGGTTAGACAAACGCCTGTCAGGGATGGTCTAGATAATACTCAGTCCTGCCTTTAGTGCAGGGGATTGGACTAGATGACCTCTCGAGGTCCCTTCCAGTTCTATGAATGAACGCAGGCTCCAAGCTTTGCCCTGCAGCTCTGACCCCGCCCTGGAGCCCTGATCTGGGCCATGTGGAGACGCTTCCTGCTGCAGTTGCAGAAGGAGCTGAGTGTCTGCCCCCACCCTAGCCAGCCCCTTCCTCCAGCTGGGCACCGCTCACTCTGCCCTCCCGTGCCTCAGAAAGGGGTCGTTTGAACCTGCCTGGGAAGCCTGATGACAGGAGAGCTCTCCCCACCCTGTCCCCCTTTGCAGAGCCACAAGAAGGCAGGGACGCTGTGGAGAGAGGGTGGCCTGAGCTGGAAGGAGTTCCTGCCCGAGGACCAGGATGTGAACAAGTTTGTCACGGAGCAGGTGAGCGGGGCTGGACCCTCTCCAGGCTTGGGGGAGGGGAGCTGCTGGCGGGAGAGGCCCTGGCTGGCTTTGGAGCTTTGGGTGCTGGAGGATCCAGCAGGGAGCAGCTTGACGCTGAGCAGTCCGGTGCCCAGCGCTGCAGGCAGGATCCCCCAGTGCCATCTCTTGGGGCGCGTCTCCCTCCTGTCGCAGCACCGTGGCTTCCCTTCACTGGCTTCTCCTGTCCCCAGAAAGTGGAGTATACCATGGGGGACAGCTCGGACACGCCCAGCCGCAAGGAGCTGACTGCCGAGGAGCTGTGCAAGCAGATGGAGAAGCTGCTGAAAGAGAACTCTAACAACCAAAGAATATACGACTGGATCGAGGTGAGTGCGCTGCCCCTAGGGCCTCCCCAGCAAGGGGCGCTGGCTATGGGGGAAGCCCTCAGGTACTCCGGGGGGAGTGGGGCAGCAGTGCTGACTGGGCCGGGGGGGAGCCCCCAGATACTCCAGGAGGGAGCAGGGCAGCAGTGCTGACTGGGGCTGCACCTGGCTATTCCAGTCCCAGTCTCTCTCCCAGCAGCGGGCACTCGGGGGAGCAGGGTAGGTGCGTTTGCTGTCTCTCAGGGTCACTGCTGCTGCTCTGCAGTTTCCCTGGGGAGGCCAGGCCTGGGGTGGGGGTGGGTCTCCCTCCTCCAGTTCTGTGCCTGGCTGCCCCTCTGAAGTGTTCTCCCCCCGACCAGGCCAACCTGAGCGAGCAGCAGGTCTCGTCCAGCATCTTCGTCAGGGCCCTGATGACGTCCGTGTGCCATTCGGCCATTGTCTGTAAGTAGGGAGGAGGCTGCCCTGCCTCTGTGGGCACAGCTGGGGCCCAGACCTGCCCACGAGGGTGGCCTGAACTAGCCAGAGCCCTGGCAGCTGGGATGGGAGGGGGAAGCTGACTGGTGCCAAGCGCACTGCGGACCCCATTCCTCCACCCTTCCCGGTGCTGCGTTTCCCACCTGCTGCACCCTGGGGCTGGGCCACAGGATCTGCTGGGAGTGGGGCAGGAGTTCCGGCCCTTGGGGCAGAGTGGGAGGAGCTGGTCCGGGGCTGCTCCCTGCCTCTCTCACTTGCTCCCCTCCCCCTGCAGTCGAGAACCCTTACCGGGTGGACACAGTGGTGATCAAAAGCCGGGCCAAGCTGCTGCAGAAGTACGTGAGCGAGGAGCAGAAGGAGCTGCAGGCGCTCTACGCCTTACAGGCCCTCGTGGTGAAGCTGGATCAGCCTCCGAGTGAGTGTCTCCAGCTGGCCGGGGGATGGCTGCTGGTTCTGGGAGGGCCGGGGGATGGTGGGCTGGGGAGTCCAGGGAGATGAAAGGAGGTGTTGGGAGGGCTGCAGTCACTCAATCCCAGCCCACACCTGTTGGTGGACGTGGCTTCTGTGCCCGCTGCTCAGGGTGGGGTGGGGGTATTCAGCAGGGGCTATTCCCATGTCTCCCTGACACACACCCTCCCTCGCCCTCCCCACAGACCTGCTCCGAATGTTCTTCGATGCCTTGTACGACGAGGACGTCATCAAGGAGGAAGCTTTCTACAAGTGGGAGTCGAGCAAGGACCCGGCCGAGCAGCAGGGCAAGGGGGTGGCCCTCAAGTCAGTGACGGCCTTCTTCACCTGGCTGCGGGAAGCTGAGGACGAATCGGACAACAACTGAGGAGCGGGGCCAGGGCCCTGCCGGCCCGCCCCGAGGCCCGGACTCTTCTTGCGCAGAGGCCGCGGGGAGCCGCCCTGCCCCCTGAACTCCCTCCTTTCCTTTTGTTTTGTTTTTCGAGGCCTGTATTGGTTTGTGTCTGATGATAATAAATTCATGCTGAAGGAGGCAGGCACGCTGTGGGGCTCTGCTCAGCCCCAGTGCAGAAACCCGGATGGATCGCAGTGAGCGGGGCCAAACTCTGCAGGGTGCAAAGCACCAGAAACTCGTGTCTGTTGGGGGCCGTCTCCTCCCCCCATTTATTGCTGAAATATAGAGAGATTATATATATATATAAACTTATTAAATTTGGTTTGGGGACAGGACTTTGCTCTCCCGCTCCCCCGGATCACAGCCTGCACCACAAACCCGCCGGATGGTTTTTTATTTTCAAAAAAATCATTTCAGCCCCCTCCCCCCAATCTCCCACCTCTGAGATCAGCTTGGGAGCTGCTGGGGCCGTTCCGGGCGGGAGCGGGAGTTCCAGCCCCCTCTGCGCTGGGTGAGCCTCTCACAGGGCCAGCTCAGCAACTCCTGTCTCCTTCTCCCCTACCCCACCCCCCCCCAACACGTTTAAGGCCACAATTGTGCGAGCTAGCAAGCGGTGGCTTCATCTGCATCCCCTGTATTTATAGAGCGCCGGATGTTAACGAGCCGCACGCGTAATTATTAAAACAAGGATTCAATTACCGGTCACATGAATTTGTAAATATTTTTTTTTTTTTTTTTGCTTTTCTTTATGGAGTATTTAATTGAAGATTTAAAGGCATCTTTTCACCTTAAACTGGAAATAAAAGAACATTGCTAAATCCCGCCGCGTGTGCCGCTGTCGGATCCGGGCCTGTGTCTGCGAGGGCTCACCTGCCGCCCCCGCAGCGCAGAGAGCGGCTCCAGACTCAGGGACTCGGGGCCAGCTAGCAAATGGGTGCTAAGCAGTTACAGCCCGTCTGGAGCTGGTGGTGGCGGGATGCCCTGGATGGGGTGAAGGCTCCTATGTGGCACTGTAGCCATCACTCTTCCAGCCTAAGGATCGCCAACGGGGGAGTCCGAAGAGAAGCGCTCGCGGGTCTGGTCTGGAGGGAGATCCGGGAACCTGAACGCAGCCCAGAAGTCCAGCGAAGACCAGGAGCTGTGGGGCAGGTGCCACCCGGGGGCAGCCTGAGTCCCCTAAGGACTGTGCCCATTCTTACTGTGGGCAAGGGGAGGTGGCAGGAACGAAGGGGCGTGAGTAGTCCAGAAGGTGAGGGTGTTTTGGAGCATTGCCTGCACCAGCCCTGGGAAGGGGGCTACACCCTCTGAGCTCCTGCCCCAGGCTGCAGGGGCCCCAATGTCTGAGGGCTGGGCAGAGCCAACGCAGGGGTGGTGGTGGATGGATTGATGATAGATGATTCATAGTGTACAGCCTGAAGGGATCATTAGCGCATCTAGTCTGACCTGGTGTAACACAGACCATTAAATGTCACCCTGTAACCTCTGTATTGAGCCCAGTGACTTGGCTGGCTAACCTGCCCCCCAGGGCGACAGCGACAGATGGAGAATCCCCTGCTGCTCGAGGTGCCTGGTTCTGGCTGTTCACCACCCTCGCTGTCAGCCTTATTCCTCATCTGAATGGGGCTGGCTTCCAGCCGCTGGTCTGATTCTGTCTCTGCGGCTGGCTTTGCAGCCCTGGGCATGACACTGGGCCTGTGGGCCCTGGGTGCGGGAGGGCAGAGGCTGCTGTGGTGTGTTGCATGGGGGGGGGCTGAGCCTGGAGGCTGAACCAGGGGACAGCTGAGCAAAGGCCCCTCCCCTGGCTTTTGTGGCAGACCCAGGGAGCCATGCAGAGTTGCCCTGGGTAGCTTCTTCCAGCCTCTCCTGCTGTTACCCTCGCTAGGCAAATTGCCCTGGGGTGGGGGTTAGGGAGTGAGACATGGGGCCTTGCCCCAGTGGGGCTTGCCAGGTGTGTGTGGGGGAACATCCAGGCTGGGGAATGTTCGCCTGTAGGGGGTACCAGTGCTCATGTGGGCCTAGGCAGGAGCCCTGGCTGGCTCAGGAGCAGGGAATATGAGCTGGGGCCTCTCCCCTGGGCGGGGGGGGGCTGGGACCTAGCTCCACGCCAGGCCCAGGCTGGGAAGATTGACTGGTTGGAAGCACGAGCTGGCTCTGCTGGGGAGAGAACAAGTCACTTGGTTTTGTTGGCTGGAGGCTGGTCCCTGGCTGGCAGGTGTTTGGTGGCACGTCTGCCCATTGTGTTGGCTGTGGAGACTCAACTGCTCACTCTGGGGTAGGGGAGAGACATGGGGGCGGGGGGCACTTATGGAGCCTGCCCTGCTGCTTCCAGGGGAACCATGTGGGGCAGGGGCCAGAGCCTTGCCCCATCTCCCCGACCCTGTGGGGGGCAGCATTTTCAGATGCTGCTGTTGAATTGGGATTGATTTGTATCAACCCTTGAAGAGCTGGTTCGTTCTGCTGGCGAGTGCCTGAGGGCTGTATTGGAGCGGGTCGGAGCAGGCCCAGGGGGCTGCTCGCTGTACTAGGACGGTGCGCCTGGGCTGTGATGGGCTTGGTCTGCAGAGGGGTGGGGATTTTGAGTGGTAAGAGGGGCACCTGGGTGTAATGGTCTGGCACCTTCAGGGAAATGCGATCAGAGACGCTCTCCCCAGGCCCACTTCCCAGCAAGGGTAGGCAGCGGTGCCAGGTCTAGAGAGCAGGGCTGGGCAGACAGTTGGGGCCTCCAGCCCCCTGGGGACGGGGCCAGACCTAGTGCAGTGGGGTGCATCCAGGCTAGTGCATTGGGGTGATGCTGGTGTTATGTTTCTCTGGCTGTACCCCTGCCTGCTCGTCCAGTGGGGACGTAGCATCCTGACACCCGTCTGAACTGAGCTGGTGGGCACAGCAGTTTGGGGCTTGGAGCAGCTCTCTGTCCCTATGACCTTCACCCAGTGCCTGCCCTGGGCGGGCCTCAGTGTTGTCAGGCTGCAGGGTGGAGGGAATGAGGACGGGCAGGGGCTGGTCTGAAGGGAAGCGGGGGGACTAAGACGGGCAGGGGCTGGTCCTGAGGGAAGTGGGGAGATTGGGACGGGCAGGGGTGGGGCTGGTCCCGAGGGAAGTAGATTGCCATTGTGGTAATGCCTGGGTGTCCCATCCATGGCCCACCCCGCTGGGCACTGCGCACATATCAGGGGTAGGGAACTCTCCCTGGTTAACTGTGGCCTGAAACATCCATGTTACATGGGCATGTATGGGGCAAGTGTGGGATGACTTGCTGCTTGTCACAGCCCTGCCCACCCACCGTCACTCGGCACAGTGAGAGTTTGCTGCTCTATGTGCTTGGCCTCCAGCGTGATGGCCCGGAGTGCACATGTGGGGGGAGCAGGCCTCTCACACGCCAGCTGCCTGCTCTGAACCCCTCTTCGACACCACACAACCCTCCAGCCGGCCTTTAGCCTGGTGAGTTGGGCCCAGCGGGGGCTCAGGATCTGCCTGTCCTAGATTCAAGGCATTTGTCTCTAGCCTGGCAGGGCTGTGGGATACCTGGCTGTGAGCCCCATGCTGAGTTGTGGGGAGAGAAGGAAGCATTCCCTTTTGTGGGGGTAAAGCAGGGCAGCTGTGTAGGGCTGGCTGGTGGGATGAGCTTGCGGCAGGGTGAATGCGGGCAGTGTCTGTGGTAAGCAGTCTGGTCTGCTAGCACGGGGTGTCTGGCTGCGAGTGGGCCCTGGCGGGGAGGAGAAGCAATGACTCCTTGTCCACATCAACCTCTGCTTTGATGAGCCCCAGGTGGGCAGGAAGCCTGCCCCAGAGCCAATGCCAGGCAGCCAGGGCACAGACTTTCGGTGGGCGGCGTGGGATCTAGCGTGGGCTCAGGAGCCTTTGCCCATGTGGGCCTTGCTCAGGCTCGCTGCAGCAGAGTGGCCCTGCTCCCCCGTGCTGTTGGGGTCTGCTCTCCCCTAGTCCTAGCCCAGGCTGTTTGTGAGACCTGCCCTCAACATCGCTGCAGCACGGCAGGCCCAGTCCTTGACCTGTCTCTGTCCCCCTCCAGCCTTGGAACCAGCCAGTCCCCGCTTGCCTCCAGCCTGGCCCTCGGTCTTAATCCCAAACCAGTGAGCACCTGCAAGAACCGGGTGCTGACACTGCGGTGAAAGGGGAACAAGTCACCCATGGCAGCAGGGTCTCTGCTCCCGCTTCCTCCTCTGTCCGTGACTCATGGAGTGCCCACGCCGGGGCCCTGCCTGGGAAAGGGGTGTGAGGCGTTGTGGAAGGACTCTCCCCGGAAAGCCAGGGCTGGAGCGTGCAATCTGGGGCTGTCGCCTTCGATTGTCTAAACGGCTGGCCCAGTCCCCTGGAACCCCGCACGCCTCCCGCTGTAGATCCCACTATGGGGGTGTGAGATCAGGGTGTTAACGAGCCATGGCTGCTGGGCTGTCACGTGACCTGAGCCTCCTGGGCGAGGGTATAGCGGACATGGTGTCTGCCAACCTCCTTCAGTCTCTCTTAGCAGTGGGGGCTGTGAGCCAGAACCCAGCCCCCCGCCCCCCTGCGTTTCACAGAAAGGGGGAACAGCTCTGTCACCTTTTCAAATGGGGTGGTTTTGTCCCTCTCCCTCCCCAAAAAAATTAAGGACGGAACTTTCTCCGCAGCCCCCCGTACCTCTCCCTTGCTCCTGGCAGGCTCCAGGCTCGAGTTCAAACCCTGCCCATCCTCTGCCAGCTTCCCTCCCCCAATGGACAGCCAGAGCAGCTGTCTGCTGAGCTGGGCTGGGAGCTGCATCCTGTGTGCCTGGTGTTCCTATGCCCCCCTTGCGCATTCAGGGTTTCTCCGCACATGTGGCTCACCGTTGACCCAAAGGAGCTCCTGAGCACGAGCCCCAGGCCGGAGCAATCACCACGGCCCGGCCCGGCCTTCCCCGTTCTGGGCGTCGGCGCAAAGGTGGCCCAGGAACCAGCACAATGTCACTGGTGCTGATAGGCTGGCAGCTGCTGCCTGCTTCGATGCAGACCACGGAGCTCCGTGCTGGCTGGCGGTCAGGGCGTCCCCACCCTCGAGGAAGGGCAGGACGTCGTTGGGTTGGGCCGGTCGGGGGTTGGGCCGTGCTGACCTGAAAATGGGGTTAGTGGCTAAGAAGCCAAGAGCCCTCGGGCCGGCTGATGAGTGTGGAGACAGTAGGTCCAACTCTCAGTGGACATCCAAGGAAGAATGGCCCATGTCTGGGACCTAGAAGGGGGGTTCATGGGGATGCTCCCCAGAAAGGGGAGGAGCAGGGCCACCAAGCCAAGCTCCCCAAGAGCTACCTGTGGGCTCTGAGGTATTTTACTTGTTCATTTGCCCCCCCACTCCCCCCACAGTGCTGTGCCAGAGCATGCTAACACTGGCAGGCCAGATGGAGGAGGGGGCAGGATGCTGCCCCACCTGTGCAGCAGATTAATGGGGTGACTACAGCCCCGAAGGGGGTGACCACGAGGCATTTTGTCCCCCCAGAGGTGGTTGGGAAAAGGGTCTGGGGCTGTGGGGAAGAGCAGGCTCTATCTCCTGCCCCGGCCCCTGAGTTCCAAATGGGGCCACCGGCCAGATCTCTCCTTCGAGGCTGGTTCCTCGCTGAGAGGGCTTGCAGAGCGGGGATGCAGGGAGATAGCGGGGACAGAGATGGGACTCCTTTGCGGGGATGAGTCTCCCGCAGGGGCGAGTGAGACTTGGGATAGCAGGAGGAGCCACTGGGGAGGCCCCAGAAGTACCCCGTTCAGCTGTTTTGAACCGCTTTGGAGCCAGTTACAAATCACTGCAAAACGTGATTCTGGCCAGAGGATGGGGAAAGCCTGAGATCAGGGTACCGCAGCCATGCTTCCCTGCCTATAATAGAGGGACCGTCTCAGAGGTGGCCGTCGATCGTGGGTAACCCAGAGAGGAGCGAACGACATCCTGGGGGTGATGGCCTATGCTACGCCTAGGTGGTAGGTAGTTCCATCCTCCACAGAGGCAGACACGGCAGCTGCTGCCCTTTTGCCAATTTTGAGCAGGGGGGCCGACCCTACCAAGGTCCTTGTCGGCCAGCGAGCCACATTCCTGTCCACCCTTCCCCAGGGCTGGTGGGAGAAAGGCGGGATCGGCTGCTTCTGGGCCGCTGCGTGTCGCTCATCAACCAGTGGCACGGGGGAGAGGGTTAAAGGGACACTGAAAAGGATTCTGAAAACCCTGGTAGAGCAATGCCCAGCTGCTGGGCTAAGTGTGGACCTTCCCTGCTCTTTGGCCGGAGGGGAGTTCCCCAAGAAGCCCCAGGGTTTGCCCATTTCAACTTGATCCATGGAGGAAAGGGCGGGGACCCTGGGGTCTAATGGGGGCTGAGTGGGCGGGGGAAGGCCTCAGTGGCGGCAGAGTTCATGGGCTTGCCCAGGGGAGAGGGCGAGTCTGGCATAGCCACGCTGAGTGGTGCCCGGTGCTATGGAGTAGGGGACAAAGTTACGGTGCTCGTTCCTGAGTGGCGGAATAGGCTCCAAGCTGCCAGGGAGGGGCCCTTTAAACCTATCAAGTCGTTCGGTGAGGAGAACTCTGGTGTGGGGCTCTCTACGTTCCCCCGCTGGGGTGACTAACGTACCGGAGCGAGACGGAGACGTCAGTCCTAGTGGTAAGTGGGGGGGGGGGGGAAGGGAGCCCCTTTGCTGGTGTCCATACCCCTCTCTGAGCGCTTGGCCCCCGCCCAGCCAGCATGGAGGGGCTGCAGGGTTACAAACCGCTCCAGCAGCCTGGATGCCCCTCACTTGCTGTCCACTGGGTGGAGAGGGGGTCCAGTTAGTCACTCCCCTCCTCCAGAGCATGGAGAAGGAAACCGCTGGTGGTGGGGTAACTCGGCCTCTGCGGAGCCCGTGGGGCATTGCCCGGCTGCTGACACCCAAGTAGGGAGGGACCATGGGATTGTATGTCATTATAGACAGCTCAATGCTGTCCGTGTTTGACAGGGAGCCGATGGCCAGGCCTGCTGAGAGCTGAGATGAGCTGGGAAGTGCATGTTACTTTACCACATCTATGTTTATCCCCGAGTGGGCTCTGGGAGCTCCTTGGTTTACCTTTTGGCCTGGAATGGGATTCCAGCTATGTCGGTCGCTGGCTGGGGCGAGGGGAGAGATTTGTTTCCTAGGTCAGGCCTGGGAGGGGCATGTTCCCCATGATGCGGGGGGCAGCTCAAACTTCATTGCACCATGACCCCCTTCGGACAACAAGGTTACAACATGACTTTGGGTGGAGGGAAGAGCCTGAGCCCCGCCACCCCAGGGGTGGGGGAAGGGGGCATGGGTGGCGGGTGAACCCCCACTCTGGGGAGGCTAGCCCACTGGCCCTGCCCCTTCCACCTGAGGCCCCACCCTCCCACAGCCTATGAAGCGCCAGCTTGCTCGTGCTGGGCAGCCCCCCAGCACTGGGCTGGTCCCAGTGCCACTTCAGGCTGCTGGGCCGCCCCAACCCTCCCTGGGCTGGCCCCAGCGCTGCCCCTGGCAGCCTGGAGTTGTCCCCTCCAGCTTCAGGGAACAACAGGGGGGAGGCAGAGCAGGGCCTCAGGCCAGAACGTGGGCAGGGCCAGGGCTGGGTCAGAGGAGGCTTAGCTCCTGAGAGGGGGCCGCAGCCAAATCCCGCTGCTCCAGGTGGGGGTGGCAGCTCGGGCTTCAGCCCTGGGTCCCAGCAAGGCTAATGCTGGCTCTGGCGACCCACAGTTTGAGAACTGCTGCTCCGGCACATTCAGGCTGCAGGACTGATGGACAAGATGGAGAAGCGTAAAGGGGGCACGGCCTATCTGGGCCGTGGAATGGGGCGTGGCTGCTTTAAACAGGAGCCTGCAAAGGTGGAGGGTCCTAAGAATTAGCCCGCTCCCCCGAGCAGGAAACAGGCTCGGTCCTTTCCAGGGATGGCCAGAAGCTACAGGAGCTTCGTCCCTCGCGGCAGCTCCATCCCTGAGCTGTGTCCAAAGAGAGAGCCAGACGAAGGAGATTGCACTGAACAGGCAACAGGCCTCCTGTGAACCGAAATGGGCCTTCAGTAGAGATCTGTCCAGCAAGCCCAGACCACCCACTGGGTTCTCACAGACACAGCTGTGAGCTGTACGGCTGCAGACCGGTGACAACGGGGAGGCAGCTCGTGGTGTACTGGAGCAAGATATTTCTCCCCTGAAAAATAAACGATGCAACTGATGATCAGGAGTGTCCGGCCATTGTGTGGGCACGGAGACCGTCCAGCCATGTCGCTGTGGGTACCGTTGCTCCGGGTGCGCCCGGACCATTCGCTCCCACCTGGCTGCGTCAGATAGAGTCTGGTGCGGTGAGATCAGGAGATGGAGGTGATGCATGGTAAGGAGAGTGAAAACACAATGGCAGATTGGGGGTGGGGGTGGGCCAGGGGCTACTGGGGGCCTGCGACAGGAGACTGCATCAAACGGAAGGAGCGTCCTTGCTCTTGCCTGGCTGCTCTAGCGGGCACTGGGGCCAGTTCTGCGTTTGCTGACACATTACTGGGAAGTGGCCAGCAAGCTGGCCAATAATTATCTGGGGAGCTGTTCCCTGGCTTAAAGGCTGAGCCGGCCAAGCCAGCCCACTGGGAGATTAACAATTGGAAACATTAGGCTGCAAAAAGCTCCTCGCAGGATTAAAGCAAACTTTCTCCATGGAGTGGCAGGGCACAGTGGCCTGGAAAGCCGTGCTTCCTGTCCCACAGAGCACCCCTTTAAATGTGACATGGCAGTGACACGGGGGGAGGCCTGGGCGGTTCCAGCTAGACCATCATGCAGTAAGTCTGGGCAGTGCCCTGCAGCACAGACCTGAGTCAAACTGCCGCCCTGCTCTGGCTGTTCCCTTTGCCCTTCCATTGAGGGAGTCACCGTGCCCTGGCGCTCAGCCACCGGCCAGCAGTCGCCAGGGCTGTCACCATCTCACTGGGGCTCTGGGGGCTGCTTTTGGGCAGGCCTGGCCTGGCAGCTTTCGGAGCTGGGCTACGCCTGGGGGTGGCAGCCGTGGAGCCAAGAGCAGCAGCCCCAGCTCGTACGCTACCGAGGACTGACGTGCCAGGACTCCCAGCTGGTGGACAGCGTGGGCAGGGACGCAGGGAGAGGTTTGCCTCGGGTGCAGCAACGTGGCCTTCAGCCACTAGATGGCGACGGAGGCTCACGGCTCCTGGCAGGTGGCTGTGGGGCGGTGGGGGGCACTGGACTTTGGACACTAACTTTCTCGTCTCCATGCTGTTTCCTCTCCCCCTGGCTGGGGCTGGGCACACGCCAAGGGCGGATCTCGCACCTCTGGCATTTCCTGGGCGGCGAGGCTGCTGTCTCCCTAGCCCCCTCCCGCTGTATCTTAGTCCACCCTGCGGTGACGGCGGGGCCTCGCTCCCTCTTTCTCCCACAGTGGAGGATCATCAGTGCCCCACAGCTGTGCTGTGGCCGGGCACGGACCCGCCCTATCCAGACAGCAGCTGGGCCTGCGCGTCACACGGGGGCCTAACAGGTGAGTCCTAGCGCTGCTAGGAGCATCCTGGTTGGAAAGCAGGCCAGTGTCTCTCTTCCAGCAGCGCCCAGTGGCCCCAGCCAGGATCAGGGCCCCGCTGTGCTGGGTGGTGCACAGACAGAGCCAGGGGCAGCCGCGGTCCAAGCACCGTGCAATGTACAGAAGCAAAGGCCATACAGGGCGTGAGGGAGAGAAAGGCCATGGGGTCCAGCCTGTAGCTGTTTGCTTTAGGCTCTGGGGCCCGGCTGCCTGGCTGATTGCCCCGAGGTGTCTAGCAGAGGAGGTTCTGGAGTGGGGATCAGAAGGAGCGCAGGGTGGCACCAGCGGCTTTGCAGGGTGGGGAAGGTAACAGAGATGCTTGTGGGAGGAGGCTGGCGTGGTTGGCAGAGCGGGGAGCAGGGGGCACGATAGGGAAAAGCAGAGCTATGCCGTGCCTTGGAGGACAGGGCGCTTCAGTGTGATTGGGTGAAGCAGGGGGAGCCAGGGGAGGGGTGATGTAGTCAGAGGGGTTTGAGCAGCTGCATTTTGAATGGCCAGGAGCGGGGCAGCAGGCATGTCGGGGTCTGGAGTGCACGGGGGTCCAGAATCGAGCTAGGAGATGAGCATGTGGGCAGTGTTCCCTCTAATTTTCCCCACACGTGTGCAGAATGAATTTTGTGATGTGCACTAATGTGGCAGGGATATGTGACACATCCCCTCCGTATGGGTGCACATCACAAAATTCATGTGGCAGGGGTGGGGCTGAAGAGTTCGGGGTGCGGGAGGGGGCTCGGGGCTGGGGCAGAGGGTTGGGCTGGAGATGAGGAGTTTGGGGTGCAGGCTGCCCTGGGGCTACGGCGGGGAGAGAGGATTCCCCCCAGCTCTCTCCCCCTGCAGCAGCACCTGGGCTGGGTGGGGAGAGGTGCCTCTCCCCCCAGCCATGGCAGGTCCAGGCGCCGGGGCAGGGTTGGGGCCGGGGCTGGGGGAGAGGAATCTCTCCCTGCTGCAGCCCTGAGCACCTGTGTGGCACTTAGTAGGCTTCTGCGTGGCCGCGCAGCCTCGAGGGAACGTAGCGGGTGGGCGTGCCATGCAGACAGGAAAGGTAGCTAGAGCCATGCTGTGGCGGGAGACGTGGCAGGGTTTGGCCGAGGTGTGTGAAGCAAGAGCAAGGTAGCAGCCAAAGCGGGCCCACAAGATACGGGCCGAAGGGCTGGCGAGGTCTGAGCCGCTCAGCAGATGTCTGCCTCAGCGTGACACAAAGCTCGTCTATGCTAGAAATGTTCCCCTTTGCTGAACCTGGGAGATCAGACCCGGGGCTGAATACGCTTTGATTGTAAGTGTAGACAGGACGAGCCCACGTTCGGTGCCAGCTCAGGTACCGTCTACATGGGCCGTTACACCGTGTTCAGCTTCCTCTATTGCGTGCAGTGGAGAATGTCGTTGGTGTAGACACGCTCGTCACGTTGGCCATGATCCGCCCGTGATCTCTCTGGGCCGGATTCTGCTACCTCATGCACTGGTCCATGAGCAGCCCTGTTGGTTTCAGGGTGGCTTTGAATGGAGTACGGCCCTGTGGGCATAACCATGCTCGGGCCCCACTCTGATCTCCCTCGGTGCTCACAGCAGAGCAGCAGTGTGAGCACGCGTCCTGGTCCCTGGTCTCTCGCTGGGCTTTTCTTGCCTCCATTCGTCTCTGAAGAGGAACCTTTCCCACTGTTTTCCCGCTGGAGTTTCTCATTTTCAGTGGAACATTTTGGGGTGGGGAGCACAGGGGGGCCACTTTGCTTCTCAAGTGACAATGGAAACTCTGGCTGTTTCTGTCAGCGGGGAGGCGGGGGCAGTGGGGAGGTCCTGCTGTGCAGAAGTTGGCTTACACACAAGTTCACAGCCAAATTCCCCCTCCCCACCTGGCGCTCCCCTGCCTCAAGGGACTATCCACCCTGTCCATGCCCCTCGTAAGGCACCGCTGGTCTGGCTGGCAGGGTGAGTCAGCAAAGCGGCACTGCGTGTCCATAGAGCCAGATCCCCTTGTCAAACAAACGGTGATAGGGCAAGTGTCATTTTCCCAGGAGGGGTTTTCTTTTCTAAAAGGATGTTGCTTCAACAGTGGGGCTTTTCAACAGAAAATTGAGTCAAGATCATTCCAACCCTCTTCGAAATTCCTTTCTTTGCATCGTGCTGTCTGTAGCACAACTCCCTTCTCCTCCCCCGCCCCCCATAGCAAACCACAACCATGGGCAGAGATGAACTTTGCAGAGAGGCTTCCCCTTCACCCCTGTGCCACAGAATTGCATCCATAGGACCAGATGAGGGGCCTCTTTTGCCGTCTGCTCCTCTTTCAGGGCATGAATCGTCCTCTGGGGTTGTCCCCTCTTCAGCGGCTTCAGATGCTGCCTCGTGGGTCACCTGCTCCAACATCTCCTCCATCTTCAACAGCCAAGCTCTGCTTCTCACCTCTTGCCCACAGTGCTCCGAAGTGCCTGGCCAACCCGCCCCATTAACCCTGTGCTCAGCACTGGCTCCAATGTACACTAGCGTGCTCTTGAACACCAGACCTGTGCTGCTGGGCCCTGGGTGACACGTACAGCCACTTTCGCTCGACCCATTGTAACAAGATGCAGAAGAATGGATAGATCTCCCCTCAAATCACATGGGCAATGTCTGCCCTCAAAAGCACCCAGTCAAGGTCCTAAGAGCAGAGTTCCATCAGCTGAGAATGATGGGATCTCCCGGATGGCTCTGTGCATTTATTGGCCACAAAAGGGGCTGGAGAAATAGCTAAGGTAGGGGGCCAACCGCACACCCAAGCCAAGCTATTCAGATTCAGCAGATCGAGCGTCGTGGTCCAGAAATAACAGACCGTCGTGAAATGACTCCGCAAGCTGGAGATGGTGATTGTGGTGGCAGATGAGATGGTGGGTGGGGTGGGGTGGGGAAGGCACAAACAGTCCTTTGCTCATGGTGTCGTTGGAGGAGACGCCCTCGGGCTCACTGACATCAATGCCTGGGAGGGATCTAGCAGAGAAGATACCAAGCTACGAAGCGTGGCAGCAGGTCTCAGGGTCACAAGTGGCTTTGGGTTTTGATGGAGCTGGTGCCATGAGCGGGTGCCCGGTGGTGGTGGTGATCAGTTGTGTGGGACAGCCATTGTGCACACTGTGGTCTAAATGTGGTGAACAGAGAATCTAGTGGGGATCCTGCAGGTTTTAATTTGTTCTATTGCACAAACAACATTCATCGGCCAAAAAGTGGCCCGGCTGGGGCACGACAACGAACGCTTCTGTTGACCAAGTCGGTGCTGACCCTCAGCAGGTGGATCGACCTGCTGCTGCTGCTGTGTCCCACCAGCTGTGTCTATACATTGCGGATGCTCTGGGAGCCAGAGATGGTTGGGAGATCCCAGGAGATGTAACTATTCTCCGGCACCTGTTACGGGATACAGTTTTATCATCTCACTTGGCGTTCTCCAAGCAGCTTTGGGTGAGACCCAGAGCGTCACTGGTGGCTGCTATGTGCCACCCCTGACTCGCTCCTGCCTGTGAACTACATGGCAATGGTTAAATGGAGTTTCCAAGACTGGCACCAAAAGAGGATCAACGTGATAGTTCCAGTGGCTGAGGAAGGTGCCCTGTCTCTTGCTGTCATCACAGACCCTGCGGGGAGGTCCTGGCCAAAGTGAAACCCCTCTGAGGCCTATCTCAAGAGTTGACTATCTGATGATAGTCCAGAGGGGCTTTGGAGAGCCACACACCTGGCTGGGTGCCTGCCGGGGCATCTCTGGCATCCAGGCTACTCTAGAAAGTCAGTGCAGCTTCAAAATGCCCTGTCCACCCAGTGCCTCGAGTTGGTGAGATGCTGGACAGATAAGGTAAAGCCCCCTCATTCAGACGCTAGGACCCGCCTGTGACGACGTGGGACTGTTCTTAATGTTTCCTCTGAATACTGTGGGGGTGCCTCAGTTTCCCCTATGCATTTCTTAAGTCTCTAGGTGGTGGGATAAGGGGCTGTAATTGTTGCAAAGCAAAGGGCCAGGGTACATAAATGGCCAAAACTCTGTCTCCTGGCAATGGATGGCCTGGGCCCTTCCCCACTGCAAGGTGAGAGCTGAAGGGTTGGAGAACAAAGGAATCAGGTGACCTCCTGGCCCGGGAAAGGGACAAAGCCCAGAGGAGGAGGGGGTGGAGGGTGAATCAGTTTGGGGCAGGCTGGCTGGGGATGTGGAGTGAAGTGCAGACATGGTTGTCTGGCTCGCTGCCCCCCCAAATGGACCCGGCTGAGGGGTCCTGTTCTCTGTACCTACAAGCTCTGTGTTAGACCCTGTTCCTGTCATCTAATAAACCTTCTGTTTTAGTGGCTGGCTGAGAGTCACGTCTGACTGCGGAGTTGGGGGGCAGGACCCTCTGGCTTCCCCAGGAGCCCCACCTGGGCGGACTCACTGTGGGAAGCGCACGGAGGGGCAGAGGATGCTGAATGCTCCGAGGTCAGACCCAGGAAGGTGGAAGCCGTGTGAGCTGTGTGCCCTGCAGACAGGCTGCTCCCAGAGAGGAGACTTCCCCAGAGTCCTGCCTGGCTTCGTAGGGAGCAGTTCCAGAGCAGCGCCCAGGGATGCCGGGACAGCCCACAATCCACATCATCTTTGAGTCCAAAAAAAAGTCCTTTGCCCTTCATTTTGGTCTGGACTCCACCTTTGGTCTCTGGATTGCCCCAGCCACATTCCAGCCTGGGTGCTTCCCACCACCCCAGCAGTAGGGTAGAGCTTCTTCATGCAGTCATTAGTCCAGTACCATTATAAAGCCTGTGTTGGACTCAGCATCTCAGGATAGCCATGACAGGACTCCAGCTTTTCAGGAGGTGGGTTTAGCCGGGAACCCAGCTGAGGAGGGCATTGACCCTGCCTGGCTTTTCTGTCCCAATAGCTCCCTGGACAAACCTCACAAAAGACAAAGCTCCTGGGAAGATATTCGGGACACCAGCATAACAGATGCCCCTGGGGCCTTGAGGGCAGCCTGGGCGCTAAACTGGCATTGCACAGTCCTGATGTCTCCAAGCAATCAATCTTGCAGGCAGGTGCCCCTGAGCTGGGGCCTGGAGGGCAGCAGGGTCAAACGCCCCATGTGCTCTTCGAATATGATCCTATTTCCGTGGCAGAAAAATTGTTCCATGCTAGAAGGGGAGTGTCCAACTGTGAACATAAGAACGGCCACACTGGGTCAGACCAAAGATCCATCTAGCCCAGTGTCCTGTCTTCTGACAGTGGCCAATGCCAGGTGCCCCAGAGGGAATGAACAGAACAGGTGATCAGGTGATCCGTCCCCTGTGAAAGGGGCAACACTAGCATCCCTCACATTAGATAGCGCCCAGTTCAGTGTCTTTTATAACCATGCAACCACTGTGTATTACACCTCTGATATAACCCTACTTCTTCGCATACCACCCCCACAGCCCTACCTCAGCCTCCCGACCTGCCCTGTCCTTTGGCTGGCAATCGCTCTCTGGCTTTGTCTGCAGCGGGAACATAGAACACATTTCTCCGCCCCAGTTCTGCTCTTCCAGTGCTAGCGGGAGCTCCAGCTGAGCTGGGCCACCCAACAGAGGCCGAGTGTGATTAGGAAACGCTGGAGCCAGCTGGTCCCTGACATTTTCAGAGTCTCGCTGTAGCAATGACTGTAATTCCCGACTTACAACACGGAGCCAGTTTCCCTTTGGAACACTCCGTCCAGCAAACAAAGCTGGCATGTGGCTAGCAAGAGCAGGGGCAGGCCAGCATTTACAATGTCCCTTGAGACAGAGAGATTAGCCAGCCCTTTATGCCGTGGTGATAAGATTGCCCCATTAGAACAAGGTGACAGTCTAAATTTTAAATGACCCCAGAGATTTTTGCCCGTGCCGTAAAGAGCCCTGTAATGGCTTCTCTCCAGATGACAGAGTAAGAGCGGGAGGCCTCTCGCGGTGGTCTCTGTCGCTGTTTCCCCCTTTGAGTCTGTCGGCCGGAGAGCCGCGCTGTCTCTCACACCGTCGGCCTGGACAAGGGGCAGCGGCTAACAGCCTTGATGTGCTGCGTCTCATGCACATTAGAATTTGTGGGAAGAGTTTGGAGATCATAGGTTCCACCCTGTCTAACCTGGGAGGTCGACTTGTGCAACACCTCAGCAGATGGTGGCAGCCATTCCAGTCACACGACCGATGGGGCTCTGTGTGCGCGTGTGCGTGCAGGTGCGATCACATCCCCAAAGACTCCACTGCAAGAATGTTAATGGTGCGCAGTCAACAGTGAGGAAATGCCGGTATTAAAGTTGCCTGGGCAACCTTAATTTGGCCCCATCGTGGGTATGCATTATGATACACGCATGTAATTCAAGACGGTGTAATGATTTTTTTCCCTCAAGACACCCACTTTGCCAGTGGGTTTCACAGCTATTTGCTTGACAGCAAGGAAGTGTTGAGGCCTGGGACTATTCCAGGCTCTCTACGGGCGTGTACCCTTCTGTGCCAATCCATCCAGCCTCTCCCTCTCCCTTGCTTCTATCCTTCCCTCCTCAGCTCCAGCACCCGTCCTCTCCTGCTAGCCCCCTGGCTCCTGCCCCTGCCCTTATCCTCCTCCCTCTGCCCCGTCCATCCCCCTATCTCTCCTCCTGCCCAACTCTGCAACTCCTGCCTATGGTTCTCCATCCCCCTCTCCCTCTGCACCTGTCCTCCTCCCCTCTTGCTCCTCTCCCTCTCCCAATCTGCTGTCCTCCTCTGCCCCTGCCCCCCACCCTGCATCTCTTTCCCTCCCCCCATCAGTTCTTCACCCCACCAGTCAGGGAGCTTCCTCCACCTTCTGTCGGCTTTCTGGGGCTCAGCAGGGGAAGCACAGAAAGCACAGGAGATAGAATCACCCTGCTCTCCGTTCTGGTGCCTGGCAGATGAAGGAAGCCACACTTGCAGGGAAAATCCTGCTCAGCCTCTGCGTCTCCGGGCTGGAGCATGCTCAGTTGCTTTGTGAGAATGGCCCATGCACAGTCCCGCCAGCGCCTAGGAGGTGTGAGGGGGTGGAGCATGCTCAGTTCAGATGGAGTCTTTGGGGGAATTTAGCTGCCAACTTCAACCAGTCTCTACTGAGCATGTGCAGACAGATTCTTCAGAGGTTTATAGCTTGGGCAGCAAAGGGCACATCCCTGCCACCAGGGCAACCCCCCTGGCAAATGTCAAGTCCCCGCTCCAAAGCATGGAGGCACGAGAGCTTCCCAACAAATCAGCTGTGCCATTGTTTTAACGTGGTCGAAAACAGCACCGTTCATCTCGTCCTGAGGAATACGCTGGGCAAAGTTATAAGCAACTGGAAAGGTGGTTTTAGAACAGGAAGTGTCAGGCCACCTGTACTAGAGAAAGGTGTAGGGAGACGCTGCAGTGGCACCAGCGGGAAAAACTCTAAGGGGTCCTTAAAAATCGGCTGCTTCTACTCTGGGAAGACCAGCTACTAGTATGCGTGTAACCGTGTAGTTATTGCATGGCGCCACTAATGGGGTCCCTCTAAATGGTTCTAAACGGATGAGCTCGGTGATGCTTCAAAGCTCCAGTGAAAGGCATTCCCTCCCCCTCCTTGTCTCTCCCAGAGCAAGGTGCAAAGGTAACAGTGCTTAGTATGGGCTGGGACGTCGCTGCAAGGCCCCCAGACTGAGCTGGGGCCCAACAGGGAATGTGTGCCTCACTGCGCCCCTGCCTGCACAAGGGCCTGCCAGTTATTGGCACAAAGACGTTTTAAAAAATAAAACCATCTTATGCTGCCCAGACCAGCTCCCAGGGCACGTGTGCTATGATTCGGAATGGAACGCAGCTGTTGTTTTGGTGGGCGCTCTGGCTGGCTATGGATTTTACCAGTGCTTCCCTGCTGTCTAGTTCAGAATTAGATCTGGGGAAGGGGGCACTTCCCAAACTGGTTAAAACCACCCCCAAAATCCCACTAGCATTTTCATCCAAGGATGGCTCCTTCCTGCCTTTTTCCAGGCTTCAGGGGGTGACACACCATGCCCCCTTCTCCTTCCCATGGGGCAACGTGTGGCGCCATCGCCCCCGCTGGCTGACGCTGGCCTGTTCCCTCCCACCTAGCACTAATCCACCCCAAGATGCTCCTAGGCAGTTGCAGCAGGACTAAGACAAGGGACCCCAAAAGGGTTAATTTGTCAAATCCAGCTCTGAGAAGTTGCCAGGGCAGGGATGATCCTCCCCCCCTGCCCCCCATTGTTACTGATCCACCCAGAATAGAGCATTCCCACGATTTATTCCCTAGGCACTGACCGTGTGCTTGGTGTACCCGTCACCCTGCCCTGAGGAGTTTGCAGAGCAGGAGTCACGAGAGGGGCGCCTGGGTTAGATTTAACGTTTGTAATGGGATGGGATTGGAGAAGGGTCTGTTGGTTGTCACGGGCAGGGGTTTATGGGCTGCTGGAAGGTGTGAATCTTTAGCAGTGATTTGAATGAGGAGAAAGTGGAGGAGCCTTTCCTATTGGGCTTTTGGGGGTGGGGGGTGCAGTATTGGACCAAGTATAGGGGGCAGCTTGGAAGGGGGGAGGGAGTGGAAGGTGAATTTGGTTGAGATTTTCAAAGTGGCTTAGGGAATCTTTGTCCCATTGCCTGTTAATAGACACAGATGTTGGGCCCTTGGTGACTGAGTGACATGATGGATTCCCATGTTCCCATGGAGCTAGACACCTGGGATTTAGCTCGTTCATTCACAATGGGCCCGACTGATCCAGAGAAGGCCCTGATCTGATCTTTCTCTTGTAGGTCACCATTGGCTCTGAAAATCCCCGAGTTTGGAGGGTTTGTCGTCTGAGGTCAGCAGATTGTTGACGGCGAGTGAGAGTCCTGCAGACAGTGATAGCCGTGCCCACGCAAGGGCTGGATAACTGTCAACTACCACCCCCGTAGCCTCCCTAAAAGGCACTGTGAAGCCCTGTCTGAACTGGGCTCTCTGCCTTTGAACATTTCTCCTGCATTAATCTCTACCTGTGCTTCCACCGTAACGCTATTTGCCTGAGGAGCTCTGTGCCGAGATGTGGCCATACACACCTGTATTAAGTGCCTGTTTCACTCTTTATCCCCAAATGTGATTTACAGGCTTGACTTCTGGGATCGGACAGTTTCCACACCCTCCCCGGCTCTGTTTCTCAGGGTCATGTAATAGCTTTCACGGAAGGGTCGTTAAGAGACAATGCCAGAGCAGGTAGATTTAATGGCTCTAATCCAGTCTTTTTGCAGAGCATGAACCCAAGTGGAACAGTGTGTGTCAGACTGAAAAACCAGGTGGATTAAGAGTCCCACACAGATGACCAGGAGCATCTGAACTGGCTGGGAGAATGTCAACCGGTTCTGTTCTGTTCCTGTAATTGAAGAGGAAAATTGATCTCACTTAGCCTATAAAACTAGCGGAGATTGTCTACGTGCGGAGGCTGCTTAGGGTTTACAGTCCGTTTTCTCTAATGCTGTCGTCCCCCAGCTAACTAAAAACAGTTTGTTTCCAAGAGGCTGGTGGTCAGCATAACACTGGCCACGTGCCCCAACGAGGGGAACACAGGTGCCCAAGCCCAGCCAGGCCTGCAGGGGAGAAGCAGTCGGCATCTGGGGTCGTGTAGCTGGGTCCTGGGCTACGAGTGGCAGAATCAGGGGATTCCACCGTGACACAGGGAAGGGCCAGAGACTATGAACCTCAGGGGCGCTCTCCGAGAGACCCAAGACATGACAGCTAGCCCTGTAGCCATGAGACTGTAAGAAGGTGGGTAAGTATTAGGCTTCCCATTTTACAGGGCATTAACCGAGATGGAGAGTGAATGTGATTTGCCCAAGGTCCCACAGGGGGTCTGTGAGAGAAGTGGGAACAGATCTCAGGGCTCCCAAAGCCCAGTCCCTGCTCTAACCCAGCGGCACTTGCTCCTGGTCTAATGCACCCTCAGGGTTCCAGCTCTGTAGCTGTTCCTCTGAGCACACCCGCGTGGGGAAGACGAGGGGCTGGTGGCATCTCCTCTGGCTGCGGGGAACGTCACTGCTGGTTCCTTTAATAGGGAACTTCAAGGGTCAGCTGCCAGGACCTGGGTGCAGGATTCTGTGTTGCTGCTGCGGCAGCGGAATGATTCCCCCCACCCCCCACCCCCCCAGGTCCTGGCAGCTAAGTCTAGGAGATGTTAATCCTGTTTGGCTGTGAGGTTGTTGACGGCGAGTGAGAGTCCTGCAGATAGTGATAGCCGTGCCCACGCAAGGGCTGGATAACTGTCAACTACCACCCCCGTAGCCTCCCTAAAAGGCACTGTGAAGCCCTGTCTGAACTGGGCTCTCTGCCTTCGAACATTTCTCCTGCTCCTGTAGCTGCATTAATCTTACCTGTGCCTGATCAGTGAGGTGGGGCTCTGCTGTTCAGAGGTGTGCAGTTAGCATCCGGCTCAGCTTCGCGTTCCCGGGTCAAAGACCCCCAGACGCTGGCCTAAAGACACTTTCTCTCTGTCATCTAGGTATATCTAAGG
This sequence comes from Natator depressus, assembly GCF_965152275.1. Lineage (NCBI taxonomy): Eukaryota > Metazoa > Chordata > Testudines > Cheloniidae > Natator > Natator depressus. Next base: position 8,068,087 of record NC_134242.1, read on the forward strand.
CACCCATCGCCATGGTCCCTGAGCACCCATCTCCTTCTCTGCCTTCTCCCTGGATAATGAACACTCATGACAGTAACTCTCCCCAAAGAGATGAACCACTTGGAGCCAACAATAGGGAGATGGGAGCACTCCTGAGCTCTGGCGTGCTCATGTTCTCTCTCCCTCTTGTTGCTTGGCAGGACCCTGAGGGGTCTGGATAAATGAGCAGGCCTCTGAGAGCCTCTCTGCATGTCTCCCTAGGGGTTGTGTCTCCTGAGTGATTCACTTACCCACTCAGCTGTATTATCTGGCTGCAGATCCAAGGGCTGCCCTCCAGCCAGGCAGGGAGAGAGGCAAATGTTTGAAGGTGATCCTCTTTCAAAGGAATCCATCACTGGGCCAGTTACTTTGGGGGCGGGAGGGAGTTCTGCTCATTCTCTTCCCAGGGCATGCTTCCAAAGTAGGCAAAGCTAAGGCCTACAGGAAGAGTTTGCATCACTGTCTGGGCTGAGCCCTTGTTTGCCTGGAGGCCAGTGTGTTTGAGGGGGTAGTTGTTTGCTGCGGATGCTGGCAGTGCACAATAGCCTGCCTTTTGTGTGTTCTTCCCAAGCGCATGAGGGAGTGCACACTGAGTGAACTAATAGCAGGAAGAAGTGGCTGTTGGCTCAGAAATCTCTCTTCTCCTCCCCCCCATCCCGCCTTGCTTCTCCTGTCAAGGCTCTGCCACTGGACTTAGAAGGCAATTTGACTGACCCTAAATCAGCAGGGATGCCGTTCGGGGTAAACCAAAATCCCTGGCAGCCTGCCCTGACCTGAGCAGAGCTAATCTAGCCTCCAGCGAACTCACAGTGAACCCACACTGAGTACCAATATAGGTCAGATAAAGACCCCTTACCTACCGCAGCCCCAGCCCATTACATGGGTGAGTAATGAATTAATTATGGGGCACTTCCTGAGCATAGGCTCCAGCTTCCAAAACGAGCCCTTTGCAAGGGGCTTTCTGGCTGGATGCAGACTTCCCAGGAGCAGAAATTTCCTGCATCCCAATCTGTTCGCTCCTTCCTGTTTGTTTCACAGGCTTTCACTATGCAGTTCAGCAGCAAATGTGCATGAGAAATGTTCCCTCTGAGTCCCTAACTGGTGCTGTTCTGGGCTAAGGGGATGTTCACGGTGTCAGGGCTGTTTAGAATTATTGCTAATTGTTTGTGTTAAGGTAGCCGCAAGAGGCCCCAGGTGAGCCAGGCGCTCCATGATGCGAGATGCCGTATAAACACCTAGTAAGAGGCTGTCCCTCCCCTGAAGAATTGACAGTCGAAATAGACAAGCCAGATGGGGTGGGAGAAAGGGACGTTAACCCCATGCCTGTATTTGAACCCCTTGCCAAGAGAAACCCAGAGGTATCATTTCCTAGTTGTTAGTTGTCTCCCAAGTGCTTCTCTCTCTAGCAGGCTGGAGCTAATGAGAGGCCCTGCTTCAGAGAACCGAAAGCTTGATCCGGTGAGGACCAGGTCCTATCAGATGTTTTTAAAGCTGCTCTGCCCTCATTTGGAGGGGCGGGGTGGGGAGTTCAGCACCTTGCCCTGCACTGCGACCTCATTGAGACACAGAGCCATAGCCCTTAGAGACGGAAAAGGCTGATGGTCCCAGCTGGTGCAAAGCAGGGCCCCGTGGGAGGGTTCTTTACAGTCTAGTTCCCAATGCTCTGGCCACGGGAGTCCACCACAGTCTAATTGGCTGTGACAACTCTGCTGTGAGGGCCTGATTCAAAAAGCTATTGAAATGCCATGAAAAGGCTCCCATTGGCTTCAGTGGGCTTTGGAAAAGGCCCGTACTGTGTAGCACTCATAAGATGAAGCAAATAGTCTCCCCCTAGCCTTGCTACAGTGAACAAATTGCAGAGGAGTTCATCAAATAAGGCTAGCATTGAAGCCACTGGAATTTAAAGGTACCTCCTCCATGAAGATCGGCCCCACGCACTTCAGCTGATTTGCTTAGAAACAAACATTTTTATCACCCCAACAGCAATTTCCTCCACATTGTGTCCAGCAGCCCAAGTGCGGGGGGGGGGGGGGAGGAAGCAGGGGGGGCACCTCTTCCCAGCCCCTTTGTTCTGCAGCATTTCATTTCTTATATCTGCCGAGGTTTCCTCCCCAACCTTTTGCTGCCTGGATTTATCAGTCCATTTCATCATGTTACACTTGGTCACCGACGTGACACCTCTGTCATAAATACGCAGGCAGGGGCTGGGCTTGGCGCCTCTTTGTGAATGTGATGGCTGGGGCGGGGGGGAATGCAGAGCAAAAGAGGGCTGGAGCCAGCTGTTTGTCCGTAGCGCCAGCAGAGCGTGGGCATCAGAAGGGCCTGGCTGCCCCCCCTGAACTGTCCCTCAGGGTGCGTCAATCTTAAACTGGAGGGACCATTTGAGGAGTGAGGGAGGAGTTCCGCCTTTGTGCTTGTTTACTCCTTGGCCTCTGCTGGGCCTGCCAGCCGGGGCACCGCGCGAGTGCCAGTTACCCTGGGGTTTGTGATGGGCACGCCTTGCTTGCTAAAACTGCGCCCAACGTCCCCCCTCCCCTCCCCCCCCCCACTACTCTCAAATGGCAAAAACTCCCTGTCACTGGTGAGCCTGGCTGGATGGGAACCAGGCTCCATAACCCGTTATGATCACACCCTGAGCCAGCCGGGATTTATGACTCACAGCTAATACCAGGGACAACAGTCACACAAGGAGCCATTGAACTGGGGCGTGATCGATGCTGCTGAGTGCTTTGCAGCCAGCTCTCTGCACGGCCGGGAAATGTCAGGGTGTATCTTGCTCTCTGGTCCTGGGAGCCCGAGTCCAGCCCTGTGACAGGTGCCGTGTTCGGGGTCCCTTGTGTAGCTGCCATCCCAGGGTGCTAGGTGACTGGGCTGACATTTCTGGGATTGGTACGAACACCCGGGAACCACGAGGAAGGGCATAGCTACTCCCAACGCAGCTGCGGTGGCTTGGGCAGCTGTTTCGTGAGCCCGTCTCATCTGTGTAGGGATGAAGGGAGACTGCAGAAGGGCTGGGGGGGGGGTTGCTGGTGAAGAAGCAGTGGAACGAAGTGGGGCTTTATTCTTTGTCTGGGGGGAAATGTCTCGATCAGGGCCCCGGGGTCCTGGGGTCTGCACACACCCAGTCCCTGCCCCACAGAGGCTGACAGTGGGTGAGAGAGAGGAAGGAGTATCCTCTCTTGGCTGATGGGGAAGTGAAGGTCAGAGAGCTGGTCACCCAGGCAGCTTGCAGCAAAGCCAGGAACTGAGCCTAGATCTCCTGAGTCCCTCCTCGTTCCACTGACCCAGGGAGGCCACCAGACCCAGCAAAGAGTGGGATGAAACCTCTAGCGAGGTTATGGGGCTCGTGTTTGCCGGAGCGGGGGTGGACCTTTGTGACCTTTGCACCAGAGGGAGGTACTGGAGTAACTACAGGTCCCCTTGCGATGGCTCAGCGCTGCCCAGCCCAGCCTGGCCCAGGGCTTTTTCAATGCCGGATGCTTTCCTTCTGGATCATGTCCTGGGCCGTGAACACCCGGGCAGGCAAAGGCGGGTGGTGTCTGTTGTGGCAGAGAGGGACGACATTACTGCTGGGCTGGAGTCCCTGCCAAACCGGAGCTGAGGGCCCCTCTGCCTGGGACCATTTCAGGTTCAAACTGGGCTGACCTGAACCCTTTAGCAGGAGCAAACTCCCTGGAGCAGGAGAAGGAACCGGGAGAGTGTCACCCCACCAGGGTCTAGTTAAATGCCCAGCGGTCTTGGGGCGCCGAGCCCCTTGCACCCCCAAAGTCCCTGGCCCTGCTTTCTGAGCCGCCTGGGGTCCCTGCGGGGCGAAGGAGTGCGGTGGCTCTGCTTCTGGGCCAGGGGCTGCGGATGGTTTGGTTTCGACTCGGGGTTGAGCAGGGGCGGCTGGATGGGCCAGCCCCACTTCTGGGGGCAGCCCTCCCGCTCCCGTGGGGGCTGGCTGGGCGGGGGGGGGCTCTGTCCCCCCCTCCCCGCAGTGGGGGAGCAAGGCGGGGGCGGGCCGGCGCCCGGCGGGTGCCCGCGCCGGAGGGGGGCTCGCAGCGCCCGGGGCCGAGCGGCGGGCGCTGCCCAGCGTCCTGAGCCGGGCCCCGGGCAGGCCGCTGGCCCCGGTGCTGAAGCCCCGCCCCGCCGCGCGGCGCTGACGTGGCCGGGCGAGCAGCCCAGCCCGCCGCCCGCCGCTCCCGGGCCAGGCAGAGGCGGCGTGTGGCCGGCGGCGGCGGGTCTGCGGCGATGCGAGCGGGCTGCGCTCGGCTCCGCTCCCCGCCAAGCCGCCCCGGCCGAGTATGGGCTGCATCGGCTCCAAAGGCACCCTCGGTAAGCGCGGCCGGGCCCCGCGGGATGCCCCTAGCGCAGCAGCCGGGGCGGGGGGGCCCGCGGCCGCGGGATGCAGCGGGGAGGGGGCCGCGCCGCAGCCGGGGGGGTCGCGGGCCGGCGGGAGCCGGCGCGGTTAGCATGCAGCCGGCAGGGCCGTTGCCCCGGCGCCAGTCTCCTTAGGAGACCTTCAGCACCCGCGATCCGCTCCCGGAGGGAGGGAGGAAGCGGCCGCGGCTGCGGACGCCGGGGCGGGCCGGTGGGGAGCGATTCCCCGCCTCGGTGGAGCGCGGCCGGGCCCGCAGCTTCTCCTGGCCGGGCTGCGGGAGGGGGCTGGCGGGGACGCGGCGCGGAAGGACCAGGGGCAGGGTCAGCCCGGCCCGGCTCGGCTCGGCGCTGGTTCGGAGCGGGCTGGCCGGTGGCAGCGGGGCGGGACGCGCTGGGAGTCGCTGTGCCCCGTTGGCCGGAGTGCGGGGCTGGGGGGCCCCGGGGTGCTGCGCTGCGTCAGCCCCAGGGCCCCCATCCTGAGCTTGCACCGCTCGCTGAGTTGCTCGAAGTTGCTAGGAGGGAGGTGGGCCGGCCCCAGCGCTCTGCCTTGGCCGCTGCGGGGAGAAGGCCCCCGGCCTGGATGTGATTGACCCACCCCCCTTCCCCAGCGCGCAGCCCCGGAGCTCGCTCTCCCTTCCCTGCTTACCCGGCTCCCAGCAGCGGCTCTGCCAGACCCACACCCCAGTTGCTGGGCAGGGATGGTCCTGGTGCTACTGGGGCCTGCCGTGTTGCTCTCTGGCCAGCTCGTCCCTTCTCCAGGGGGCAGCTCCGGGGCCCCTTGCTGTGGGGGTGAATCTCCTGGGCCCTGGGATTGCGGGGAGCCCTTCCCCAGACAGGGCCAGTCCCCCAAGGGGAGAGATTCCATCAGGTGGGCCGGCCAAGGCCATGGGGAAATGCCCCTGAGCCCCCACAGCACAGGGGGCTTGTTAGCCAAGGCCAGCCCCAGCCATGAGGGCGGGCAGAGGGCGGCTGGGGCCTGTCTCTATATGGACACCCTGTACTGCAGCCCCTTCAAAACTCATCTGCCTCTGCGGCCTGGCGATCCTAGTCCCGGGTTAAACCACAATGGTTCCCAACGTCCTGGCCAGCCGGGCTCAGCTTCTGCCGGGGTTGGGTGTACTCCCCTGGGGGGAGGGGACCAGTCCCAGGGTCTCTTACCATGTCAGCATCCTTGGTGCTGCACAAGCCTCTGTCCCTGTGCAGACGCACCCAGACACCCCACTTCCTCCTCCCTGCTCTCTGAGACCCCGTCCCAAGAGTGATAGGGACTCGTGTTACTGGTGGGTTAACGGCTGCTGTGGACTGGTCGGGCACCATTACTGCCCCGGGGAACCCCACTAGTACCCCTGAGCAGCAGCTGTTCAGGGAGACTTTGTCTCCTCTCGCCGAGCCTGTTTTTGAGAGGAAGGATGGTCTTGTGGATAAAACCCTGGACTCAGACTCATGCCCGTAAGGGCCTGAGTGGGGCTTACGTGATGCCTAGGCCTCGTCCAGCTCTTTGCAAGGGTCGTCCCCCCCTGCCACTGCGTACCTGGTGCCTCTACTTTGTCTCCTGCAGAGCCCTAGCCTGGGCCCAGCAGTCCCTGCGCTCCAGCTTCCCCAGCTCAACTTCCTGCTTCGAGGGCACTGTCCTGTGGACACCTGCATCGGCGGGGGGGTTTCTGCCAATGTAGTTAATGCGCCTCTCCGGGAGTCGGTAGCCAGCTGGCTGGAAGGATTCTTCTGTTGCGTTAGCTGCAGGGGTTAGGTCTGCACTTGGGGTGCGGAGAGCTTCACAGCCCTGAGGGGGTCCCTAAGCCAATCTGTTTCCTAAGTGGAGACCAGGCCTGAGTTTCTCTCATTCTCTTTGGAGGCCTCGCTGATTTGCCACCCCATGTGCCTCCAGCCCACCAGTATCCCCATCGCTCAGTGTCCCACAGCCTGAGGCACAAAGTCTGGGCTGCCCTTCTTCACCATCCCATTTTGTCACCCCCTGGACAGCCTAGGGCCCCACAATACCCTATGCAACCGCTTCACGCCGAATGCATCCCCACCTCTTTGGATATATCTAGCTCTGATGACCTGTCCTTCGGCTTCTCACTGCCTTTTCTGGGCCTTTGTTTTGATCCCACTTAAATCAATGTGGGTTTTTGTCCAGTGACGTCAATGGAAGCAGGATCGGACCTTTTCTTTCCAGTGCGCATCCAGCCTGCACTGGCTCGGGCTGTTAGGAAGGATCCCTGCTTTGGAAAGGCCCAGCATGCTCCTGTGTCTCTCAGTTTAACTCTCTGCCTTGCTGTTTGCTTTGCTCCGAGGTCTAGGCAACCAGCTGTGCCTCTAATCCAAGGTTTGAGGTAGCCTCCAGCCTGACCCTGTGTGGTGAGCTCACAACTCAGCCTAGCAGCCGGCTCCTTCACTGGCTTTAAAATCTGCCCCTTTAAAATCAACCCTGTTTAAACACCCACCTCTTACACCAGACCTCCGGGCCTGATCCTGCACGATCCTGAGCCCCCTCCGCTCCTGTTGACTTGGGTCGCCATTGCGGGTGCACTGCAGGATGAGGTCCTAATTATATCTCTGGTGCTCAGTGGGTCTCCAACGCTTCCATCGAAGGCTGGTTGCGGTCCCCTTTGTCGGCTCCCAAACAAAAGCTGCTCTCACCAGTCATCGTCCAGTCATTTTCCCTGCTGTGCCATTCAGCCGGGTAATAGCAGGGTCATTACAATTGCCGGTGAGTCTGACTGTCCCCCTGGCTTTTGCTGCTTGGACGCTCTGAGTCCCAGGGCTTGACCCCTACCGGACCGGGAGGGTGCCTGTTACCTAGCAACTTGTAACCAAACTGTGTCGGCTTTGGTAAGCTTAGGCTGTGTAACTAGCTCCCCTCCCCATCTGTTGGTTTGTTTCACTTGTTGCATTGGGTCTGAAACCAAAGAGATAAGCTCCTCCAGGGAAGGGAATCTCTTCTACTTAGGGAGTACAGCTCCGAGCACGGTCGGGCCTGGAGCGCGCAGCTGTCCCCACCGTGGGATAATCTTTGGGTTCCTTGTTAGGTAGCGAGCGATTACCCCACCAGCCTCCCCCATGCTGATGTAACGTTTCCTTCCTGTCAAGTTTGGAGTCGTCACCGTAGCCAGTTGATTTTTATCATCTCACCACGCAGCGGAGGCATGAGTGATGAGCTTTGCTCCCCCCGGCAAGCATTCCAGCTAAGCCTTTTTTTGGCCTTAAGCTTTTACTCCAGCATTAGCATCAAGCCGGTTGTCACTCCTTGCTATGAGCTCCGTTTAGCTGACAGCCGGCTTTCGCTTGGCACAGGGCCATGCCTCACCGTGTGCTCTTAGCCTGGCCACTGGAAATGTCACGCTTCCCCACACAAGGCAGCGTGCGCTGGGAGTGACACACGGCTGGCTGGGTGGAGTCTGAGGGCTGGGGCCTGATTCTGCTCCCACTGAAGTCAACGGTACAACTCCCAGGGACTTCAGGTGGAGAGCAGTATCCAGCCTGATGTGGGAGCTAGACACCTCATCTAGGGGGACCTCCAGCTGGGGCTTGGGTCGGGAAACTCCAGCTAGGGCATGGACCTTACTGGACAGGCTGTTCTGAGAGAAGGAGGCTGCTCCTTTCTCGTCTCCCTGTCCCACGACTGACCCAGCCCCTAACGCAGAAATGCTGAAACCCCCCGACTGGCCCAGCCCCTGCCTACGTCATGACATCCGTATAGTGTGTGCTCACACATGCCACACTCAGCCACGCTCACTAGCATGACACACTTACTGTACCCCCAGTTAGGTCAAATCCACATTCGCTAACGTAGCAGCAGCCTGGATACCCGCCGGGGGTCATGGATACATGGCTGTGTCCAGGCAGTGTTAGTCATAGTGGGTGTCCCATCCTGGGTCTTTGGCAGCTATTGGACTGGCACTGTAGTGCCAGGTCTGAGACAGGAAAGGATCCCACCTCATGTACCGGATCTGTCCCCAGCCCTGGTGCCCGTGGGTTTCGTCCACACCATCAAGGTTGCAGTTTTGTAGTCCCAGAGCAGTGACCAAGGCAGGTGGGTCCTCTGATGTGGCATGGAGACAGAGCTGTGCCTCTCCCTGGCTGAGAGACGCTCCTGGCCAGGATCACGTTCTGTATGCTTGGGGCAGTGCTGGGGGGGTCCCGGGGACAGTGCCTCCCTGCGCTCTGTCCCTCTGCCCGCCCCCTCCCCAGCATCCTGGCTCTGATATACCATCTTGGGGGCGGGGAAGGAAACCTTCCCCGTCCTCGGTCCATTCTGTGCCTCTCTTCTCCTCCCCCGGTGTTAGCAGCGGGAGGTCACCTTTGCAGGGTGCTGGGGGTCAGCCCCTGGCCCTCTCTGCTCTCCACCCTGCGTGATTCCAGCGCCGGCTGACGCACGTTGCCTCTCCCTGACCCTGCTCCAGCTGGCCACACGTGCCCAGAATCTCTGATGCTGGGGCTGTCCGTGCTGTGCCAGCGGGGGGAGCCTGTCCCGGGAGGAGGCGTGTGGGAACTGGCACCCGGCTGGCTCATGCCCGACACTGGGCAGGAGGCTGTCTCCTGTCCCAGCCCTGACGTGTGTTCATCAGAAAAACTCACTGTGCCAGAAGCACCGTCTCCCCCCTGGAATATTAATGGCTCCATGGTGGGAACATTGTGTCCCTCGAATGGAGCAGGCTGTAGCAGAATGCACGTTCCTTGGAAGGAATCTTGGCTGGAAGGCACATTTCCCACCCCCCATGCAGTGGGGCTGCCCCTCACCCCCGACCTGCGGGGCCCACAGCCTCCTTCCAGCCCCCACTGCCTTCTCCTTGCCCCACCCCACAGGGCTGTGTCTTGTCACCCCCCACCAGAGTTCAGTGCCTTCTCCCCCCCTCCCCCACTCCACACCCCCCCTCCCCCCCTCTGCCACATGGCTCAGTGCCTCCTGCCCTCCATGGCCTGCAGGGCTCGGGACCTCTCTCCTCATTCCTGCTGCCCATAGTGTTTGGTGCCTCCCCCCGCGCCTCCCCTGCATGGCCTGCAGGGCTCAGACCCTCTCCTGGAGGGAATGAACAGGTGGTTCAGGGCGCAGGATTGTCTAGGATCAAGCACACGACAAATCAAGCCCTGTCCCCAGAACTTATGCCGAAAACACCCAGCTCCCTGCGCCCCGCTCCCCTCCCTGCCATGGCAACCCCGTCTCTCTAGCCCCTAGCATCCCAGCCAGCATTCACACCCCGTGTCACGGAGTCCCCAGGCGATGCTCTGGAACTGCTCCCTATGCAGCCAGGCAGGACTCTGGGGAAGTCTCCTCTCTGGGAGCAGGGCAAGCAGCTCACCCGGCTTCCACCTTCCTGGGTCTGACCTTGGAGCATTCAGCCTCCTCTGCTCCTCTGTGCACAGCCAGTCCGCCCAGGTGGGGTCCTGGGGAAGCCAGAGGGTCCTGCCCCCCAACTTCGCAGTCAGACGTGACTCTCAGCCAGCCAGTAAAACAGAAGGTTTATTAGATGACAGGAACATGGTCTAAAACAGAGCTTGTAGGTACAGAGAACAGCACCCCTCAGCCGGGTCCATTTTGGTGGGCAGGGAGCCGGACAACCACGTCTACACTTCACTCGTCCCCAGCCAGCCCCCAACTGACTCATCCTCCACCCCCTCCTCCTCTGGGCTTTGTCCCTTTCCCTGGCCAGGAGGTCACCTGATTCCTTTGTTCTCCAACCCTTCAGCTCTCACCTTGCAGGGGGGAAGGGCCCAGGCCATCCGTTGCCAGGAGACAGAGTTTTGGCCATTTATGTACCCCGGCCCTTTGTCCTTCAACAATTACACCCCCTTATCCCACCACCTAGAGACTTAAGAAATGCATAGGGGAAACTGAGGCACCCCTACAATATTCAGAGGAAACATTAAGAACAGTCCTGCTTTGTCACACCCAATCACTAGTGTAATGCAACCACTGCTGGGGTGGAACAGGGGACGTGAAGAAGAATCCTGTATCCTGAGGCAGACAGGCTATCCTTACGCAAGCTGGGAGTTGGCCGGGTCTGTGGAGATACTGCCCCAATGCGTGTAACAATGACCACGGTCCATTGGGTTTACATCGCCTGTCCAGCGAGCCAGGGCCTCCTAGCACCGTGCTGGGGCACTGACTGAATGCTGACACAGATGGAAGGGTGCCCTTTGCTGAGTCACCCCTCCCTGTTTCTGCAGCTGGCTGGTCCTTGGAGGTCTCCCATCCAAACTTCAACAAGGCCTGCCGCTGCTTAGTGCAGATGGGCTCCTGGTGGTTTGGCTCTGTGCCTTCCTTCCTTTCTTTTGGGCCACGAGCCCTGTGCACTGCCAGCCGCCACGGCACCTGCCCAGGGTCCTCGGCTCTGCTCCTGATTTGCCACGGTAGCACAGAGCGGTTATGCCCCATGGGGAAAAAATACGCCAGCCACGGCCATCCGTGCCCAAAGGTCACCTGCCAGGCGGCCAGAAACTGCAGCAGAACCCAAGCCGCAAGCCCTTTGCTGCTCCTGTGGGATGCAGCCAAGCTTCTGGGAAAGGGGGAAGCACCTGGCTCTGGCTAGTGCAATTCCACCTTCCCAGCTTCCAGGCACCTCTGCTCTTCCCCGCTCTAGTACAGCAGCTCCCCAGCGGTGGGTCCTGGCCCCTCTGGGGATCGTGGGAAGAGTGGCGGTGGGTCGTGCGTGCCCCAGAGGCGCTCTCCCCCTCTGCCCCGTGCTCTCACTTGCCCTGGTGCAGCAGCAGCCCTGCAGAGGAAGTGTCCGGAGCCAGGGAGTGGACAGTCAGCAGCCTGGCAGTGATCCTGACCCAGCTGGGGGCATGGCTGAGGAGAGCCAAACACGGGGGCTTGGGCTGAGAAGGGGAGTGAGGAGCAGGGGGTTGGAGAGTGGGGGAGGGGAGTGGAGAAGGGGGTCAGGGGGCTGGAGGGCCCCCACTTTAAAGGCACTCTGCAGCCTGGTGTGACAGCTCCTAGCAAGCCCGAGTTGTTTTCTCTCTCACTGTCTCTGTATATGTCACGGGGGATCCCTCAAAAGACACAGTGCGGCTGGTGGGTCACCTTAGTAAAAAGTTTGGCAACTTCTGCTCTAAGAGGCAGCGCTGTCTAGTGGTTTGAGCACAGGACTGGAATCGGCTCCTGCTTATGCCTGGGTAACTGGGGCGTGACCCCACTGGTGTCAATGCGAGGAGCCAAGCCTGGGGAAAGAGGAAGGGTTAATAACATGGACAGAAGCAAGTCAGTGCTTGTGGGAGAAGTGGGCAAATCTGGGCATGAAGGTGGAATTGCTGGCAAAATGGAAGGGGCTGGGGTCTCGCCTCCAGCGTAGAGGGTGGCCTGTAAAGATGGGCCCGGGAGGAGAATCTTCCTCTTGCTATGCTTGGCCTGTGGGCCTAAACCCACAGTGAGGGGTGCACCTGGCTGGACAAAGAGAAAGCATTGCATGCTGGGAAATGCAGTCCCTGGGTTACAGCTCCCCATGCACACTGAGCTCTGTCATGGGCCCCGTTGGAGTACGGTGTGGGCTGCAGCTGGTCCGATGCAGCGTTCTGGGTCTCTAAGCAAGACAGGCCCAGAGCGGGAAATAGCTAGATTTTCCTTTTTCAATGTGTGCGTTGTGCCTGCCACTGGGAACTGCTGTGGTATAAAGCCAGGCCTTTGCCTCTTGGGTGGAAGATGTTCCACGCTAGCACCTCCCCAATGATTTCATTGACTGCGGGGCTGGCTTTGTGGGAGCATCGAAAGCTCTGGCCAGGATCAGCGACGCTCTGGCCAGAATCAGGGCCCCATGGTGCTGGGTGCTGCACAGACACACCGGCCCTGCCCTGACGAATTTACAACCCGGTGAAAAGCTGGAGGCAGTGACTGTGTTAAGCAAGAGGAGAGAGGAAGGGTGAGAGGGTCAGCGGGGCGTAGTGAGCTCCTGGAGTAGATCAGAGAAGGCGTTAACCTGGGCTGAATTAACACTAGGAAAACCAGACTGGTCTTCTCAGCCATGCATTGACAGGCCGTGGGGCAGGTTAACCTCCCATGGCTCATGCCTGCCATTTCTATGCCTTTCACAGGGTGTAGGTCTCTTTTTGTGGCTGCAGGGTGAAATGCACCCCTGACCCGGAGGGGAGGCACAAGGCCTAGGCACCGCTTATGACTTGTGCTGGCCCCTGTGCACCGGGTGAATTACTCCCCGAAAGAACCTGGCCTGGTTTGCAGCAAACAGCTACAATTTTCCCGGCACTTCTCCAGGGAGGGAAGCTCTGCTTGTGCTTTGGGGGCTCTGTGCTTTACATAGTGACCCAAGCAGCTTTGTAAACGAAGGCACAAAATTGTCCCCACCAGCAGAATCCACATGACGCTAAGATGCAGCAGGCCGAGGCAAAGGGCTGCTCTCGGTGCTGCCTAGGGAAGCCTCATGCTGGGATTCTGCTCCATTCCCTACCTGTGCAGGACTGGGACTTTCCCACTGAGCGGAGCTGGGAGGGAACGCGACCCATCAATCCCATCCTCCTTTACTGACCTGCCAAGTCCTTGTGTTCTGGACCCCCAGGGGTTTTCCTGCCACCTGTGAGGACATCCGCAGCCTATGCTGGAGGCTTCCCCTGGTTCATTTGAGGGGGTCTGGGTCAGCTCTTGCAGGGGAACCCAGAGCCCTTCTAGTCAGGTCTTGGCAGGTACGTAGAGAGGACATGGGTTTTTCAGCCCTTTTGTTCCGCAGTGTAACAGATGCCTTGAGAATGGGGATATTAAAATCCCCTCCCTAGGCCATGAGCAGGAACCTGTTCAAGTCACTGGCAACATTCTTAATGGGAGCAGAATCAGGGCCTTAAACTGCTAAAAAAACCAATTCCAAACCGCCCCTGTAAATAAGAGAATGTAGTAGTGTCCCCTGGTGGGAGCCCAGCATCTGACCTTGTGTGTGTGTGGGGGGGGGCAGCAGCCCAGCCCCACCCCAAACTTCATGCCTTTTTAACAAACAGCCATGAGTGTGAGGATCAGGCCTTTGGCATTTCACACTTACAATGAGTTTTGGATGGTCTCAGACACACACTAGGGAGAATCCTGGTGTCACGGAGTGTGGGGGAGTCCAGGCCCTGCACCCCTCTTCCTGGGATTCACTGAGACTCTCAGCCAGCCAGTAAAACAGAAGGTTTATTGGACAACAGGAACACAGTCCAAAACAGAGCTTGTGGGTACACCCAGGACCCCTCAGTCAAGTCCTTCTGGGGGGCAGGGAGCTTAGACCCCAGCCCTGGGGTTCCCTGCCTTCCTCCACCCAGCCCCAAACTGAAACTAAACCCACCGAGCAGGTTCCCTGCTGCAGCCTCCATCCACATTCCTGGGCAGAGGTGTCACCTCCCCCTCCCCCTCCTGGCTCAGGTGACAGGCTCTCAGGTCTCCCGTCCCCAGGGCACATTCCCAGGTCAACACTCCCCCCTCCCTGCTGCGTCACATCGTCACATCTCTCCCCCCTTCGAGACTGAACTGAGCGGGGTCACTGTGACCAGTGACCTGGGGAAGTTCGGGGCCCCCTCTCCGGGACAGCGCATCCGCTATCAGGTTGGCACTTCCCTTCACATGGACCACGTCCATGTCGTAATCCTGCAGGAGCAGGCTCCACCTCAGGAGCTTGGCGTTGGCTCCTTTCATCTGGTGCAGCCAGGTCAGGGGAGAGTGGTCGGTGTACACGGTGAAGTGTCGCCCGAAGAGATAGGGCTCTAGTTTCTTGAGGGCCCACACCATGGCCAGGCACTCCTTCTCGATGGCCGCGTAGTGTCGCTCCCGGGGTAGCAACTTCTTGCTCAGGTACACGATGGGGTGTCTCTCCCCCTTTTCATCCTCCTGCATTAACACCGCCCCCAGTCCCGTGTCGGAGGCGTCGGTGAACACCACAAAGGGCTTGTCAAAGTCTGGGTTTGCTAGAACTGGGCCACTGACCAGAGCCTCCTTCAGCGCCCGGAAAGCCTCCTGGCACTGCTCGGTCCAGACCACCTTGTCTGGCTTCCCCTTCTTGCATAGCTCAGTGATGGGGGTGGCTATGGCGCTAAAGTGGGGCACAAATCTTCGGTAGTATCCTGCCATCCCAATAAAGGCTTGGACCTGCTTTTTGGTGTGGGGAGCGGGCCAGTCTCTGATCACCTCCACCTTGGCCGGTTCTGGCTTTAGGCGGCCGCTCCCCACCCGATGGCCCAGGTAAGATACTTCAGCCATCCCCACCTTGCACTTCTCCGCTTTGACAGTCAGCCCAGCCCCCTGGAGTCGGTCCAGCACTTGTCTAACCTGGGACACGTGGTCCTCCCAGGTCTGGCTAAAGACACAGATGTCGTCAATATACGCCACGGCAAAACTCTCCATCCCCCTCAGGAGCTGGTCCACCAGGCGCTGGAAGGTGGCCGGCGCTCCCTTGAGGCCGAAAGGCAGGGTCAGAAACTCATAGAGCCCCAGAGGGGTGATAAAGGCCGATTTCAGCCGGGCATCTGCATCCAGCGGCACCTGCCAGTAACCCTTTGTAAGGTCCATGGTGGTAAGGTACCGAGCTCCTCCCAGCTTGTCTAGGAGCTCGTCCGGCCTGGGCATGGGGTAGGCATCCGATACAGTGATGGCATTGAGCTTCCGATAGTCCACACAGAACCGGACTGACCCATCCTTTTTGGGGACCAGCACCACCGGCGAGGCCCAAGGGCTGGCCGATGGCTGGATCACCCCCAAAGCCAGCATGTCCCGGACCTCTCTTTCCAGGTCCTGAGCAGTTTTCCCTGTGACTCGGAAGGGGGAGCATCTTATCGGCGGGTGCGACCCTGTCTGCACCCGGTGGACAGTCAGATTAGTGCGTCCAGGCTGGTTGGAAAAGAGCTGTCGGTACGGATGCAGCACCCCCCTGACCTCAGCTTGCTGGGCAGGGGTGAGCTGATCCGAGAGGGGGATTGTTTCCAGGGGGGAACCAGCTCTGGTCCCAGGGAATAGATCTACTAAAGGGTCATCTCCCTGCTCCTCCCACTGACCACACACAGCTAACACCACATTCCCCCTGGCATAATATGGCTTCATCATATTCACATGGTACACCCGGCGGTGGTGGGCCCGGTTCGACAGCTCCACCACATAGTTTACCTCATTGAGCTGCTTGACGACCTTGAACGGGCCCTCCCAGGCGGCCTGTAGTTTGTTCTTTCTCACGGGGATGAGAACCATCACCTGATCCCCGGTGGCGTAGGCACGGGCCCGCGCCGTGCGGTCATACCAGACCTTCTGCTTCCTCTGGGCTCTGGCCAGATTCTCCCTGGCCAGGCCCATGAGTTCAGCCAGTCTCTCTCGGAAGGTCAGGACATACTCCACCACTGACTCTCCATCGGGAGTGGCCTTCCCCTCCCACTCGTCTCTCATCAGGTCCAGGGGGCCCCTCACCCTCCTTCCATATAACAGTTCGAAAGGCGAAAATCCGGTAGACTCCTGGGGCACCTCCCTGTACGCGAACAGCAGGTGAGGTAAGTACTTGTCCCAATCCTGCGGGTGCTGGTTCATAAAGGTTTTCAGCATCATCTTTAGCGTCCCGTTAAACCTCTCCACCAGCCCATTGGACTGGGGGTGATACGCTGAGGCCCAGTCATGCCGGACCCCACATTTGTCCCACAAGCACCGGAGCAGGGCCGACATGAAGTTGGAGCCTTGGTCTGTCAAGACTTCCCTGGGGAACCCCACTCGGCTGAAAATGGTCAGGAGCGCATCTGCCACGGTGTCTGCTTCAATGGAAGCTAAGGGCACTGCCTCGGGGTAGCGGGTGGCGAAATCTACCACCACCAGAATGTATTTCTTCCCCGACCGGGTCGTCTTGCTGAGAGGCCCCACGATGTCCATGGCCACCTTCTGGAAAGGCTCCTCTATGATGGGCAAAGGTCTCAACGCCGCTTTCCCCTTGTCCCGGGCCTTCCCCACCCTCTGACAGGGGTCACAGGATCGGCAATACTGCCGGACGGTGGTAAAGACCCCGGGCCAGTAAAAGTTCTGTAGCAACCTCTGCCGGGTGCGCCGGATTCCTTGGTGCCCTGCGAGGGGGATGTCATGGGACAGGGACAGGAGCTTGCGGCGGTACTTCTGGGGGACCACCAGCTGCCTCCTGATCCCACAGGATTCCCCTTCCCCTGGGGGAGCCCATTCTCGGTACAGGAACCCCTTCTCCCACAGGAACCTCTCCTGGCAGCCTCTCCTCATGGTCCGTCCCTCACTGAGGTCGGCCAGGTCCCTGAGCTTCTGCAAGGAGGGATCTTTCCTCAACTCGGCCTGGAACTCAGCGGCTGGGGAAGGGATGGGGCCCGGTTCCCCCTCCGTGGCCAGGTCTGAGGCCGCAGCCTCTCTGAGCCGTGCCCCTCGGCGCTCCCTCCCCACCCGAGTAGGGTCTCGCGCCTCCAGTGTGGTACCCTCCCCAGGGTCAGGTCGCAGTGCCCCTCGCCGGCTCTGGCTACGGGTCACAACCAGGGCGGTCTGGGGGTCGCTTGGCCAGTCCTCTAGGTCCCCCCCATCAAAACTTCAGTGGGCAAATGGTGGTGTACCCCCACATCCTTGGGGCCCTCCTTGGTCCCTCATTTCAGGTGTACCCTTGCCACGGGCACCTTAAATGGGGTCCCGCCCACCCCCGTCAGGGTCAGGTAGGTGTTGGGCACCACCCGATCTGGGGCCACCACCTCGGGCCGGGCCAGCGTCACCTCCGCGCCCGTATCCCAGTATCCATTGACCTTCCTCCCATCCACCTCCAGGGGAACAAGGCACTCTCTCCGGAGGGACAGCCCCGCACCCACCCTGTAAACCGAGCACCCTGAGTCCAGAGCCTCCAGCCCTCTGGCGGGGCTGGCTGGGGGTACTCTTCCCTCCTGAGCAGGTGGCAAACTGGTAGCCCCCCTTTCCTGGGTCGCCTGCCCCTCGTCCAGCTGAGTCCCTACCCAGTTAACCCTGGGTAGGTTGGGTCTGCTCAGTTTGTCCCTGAGCCCGGGGCACTGGGCCCGTACGTGGCCTCTCTGGCCACAGTGATAGCAGCTCAGGTCACGTTGGTCCCCTCGAACGGGTCGGAGGGGCCCGACACCAGGCGTTCCCCTTTGGAGGGGGTTCTCCCTATTTCCCCGCTGGGAGGCCCCATGGTGACTCTCTCTCTGCATCGGGGGGGGCCTGTTCTTTTGGGACTCCTCCCGGCTACCCCCTGACCGACTGTTCACAAACTCGTCGGCCAGCTGCCCTGCATGCTGGGGGTTCGCGAGCTTTTTGTCCACCAGCCACAGCCTCAGGTCGGAAGGGCACTGTTCATACAGGTGCTCCAGTACAAACAGGTCAAGCAGGTCCTCTTTAGCTTGGGCCCCCGCTGTCCACTTGCGGGCATATCCCTGCATCCTGTTGACCAGTTGTAGGTAGGTGACCTCAGGCGTTTTACGCTGACTCCGGAACCTTCTCCGGTACATCTCAGGGGTCAGCCCAAACTCACGGAGCAGGGCCTGTTTGAACAGTTCATAGTCCCCTGCCTCTGCCCCTGTCATCCGGCTGTAGACCTCCACGGCTTTGGGGTCCAGTAAGGGGGTGAGGAACTGGAGCCTGTCTGCAGGGTCAACCCTGTGCAGCTCGCAGGCATTCTCAAAGGCCGTCAGGAAGCTATCCATGTCCTCCCCCTCCTCCCGCTGGGCCAGGAAGCACTTATCAAAGCTCCTTGCAGTCTTGGGTCCCCCCTCACTCACCGCAGCCGGGGCCCCACTGCTCCTCAGCCTGGCCAGCTCCAGCTCATGCTGTCTTTGTTTCTCCTTCTCCTGCTGCTCATGTTGACGTTCCCTCTCCTTCTCCTGACGTTCCCTCTCCTTCTCCTGACGCTCCCTCTCCTTCTCCTCCTGCTCATGTTGACGTTGTTTCTCCTTCTCCTCCTGCTCATGTTGACGTTGTTTCTCCTCATGTTGACGTTGTTTTTCATGATCCTCCAGCTCCCTCATTTTCCTCTCCCTTTCCCATTCCAGCTGCATCCGCTCCAGGGATGGGGAGCTCCGCCAGGAGGATCCCCTGCTGGCTGCTGGGGTCAGGGGGCCCTCGGTATTCGCTGGGCTTCCCACAACCCCTCCCCCAGGCATAGGTAGGAAGGGTCTCGGGGTGTCCTGGGCAGCAGTCTGACCCCTCCCAGCCTGGTCAGGCCCCAGGGCCCACGCTGCGTCCGCCGGGCGGCTTCCCTCAGGGACAGGGATCGGGTCATCCAAGCGATCCCTCTCCTCCAGCTGGGCAATCAGCTGTTCCTTGGTGGACCTCCCGACGCGCAGCCCCCTCTGCCTGCACAGCTCCACCAGGTCGCTCTTAAGGCGTTTAGCGTACATCTCCCGGCTGGCCACTCGCAGGCCGGGCAGCTGTCCACGGTTTCCAGGAAAAGCCCCTAGTGTGCCAGTCCTTCTTGAGGTCACCACCTCTTTGCCAGGGTCGAGCTGCAGACTCCTCCGCCCCTGGGACCGCTCGCTGCAATCCCCCGGGGGACCCTGTTACTGCAAAAGTCCTTCTCTCTGGTCACACACTCCCAGGGGTTAACCGCCCCCTGAAACCGTCTCTCTCTGAATCTTCAGCACGCCTGGTCCCCGTCAATCCCCCTTCGTTTTACTGTTCCCCAGTCACTTACTGCAGGAAGCGCCGTTCACGGGGTGCAGTAGATCCCACCGCTGCCACCAGTTGTCACGGAGTGTGGGGGAGTCCAGGCCCTGCACCCCTCTTCCTGGGATTCACTGAGACTCTCAGCCAGCCAGTAAAACAGAAGGTTTATTGGACAACAGGAACACAGTCCAAAACAGAGCTTGTGGGTACACCCAGGACCCCTCAGTCAAGTCCTTCTGGCGGGCAGGGAGCTTAGACCCCAGCCCTGGGGTTCCCTGCCTTCCTCCACCCAGCCCCAAACTGAAACTAAACCCACCGAGCAGGTTCCCTGCTGCAGCCTCCGTCCACATTCCTGGGCAGAGGTGTCACCTCCCCCTCCCCCTCCTGGCTCAGGTGACAGGCTCTCAGGTCTCCCGTCCCCAGGGCACATTCCCAGGTCAACACTCCCCCCTCCCTGCTGCGTCACATCGTCACACCTGGCTCCCAGGATTGCCCTAACTAGTGAGATTTCACAGCGTGCCGAGTATGGCATTCCAGTCCATCCTGACTCTGGTGGTGCCTTGTCTCCCATTGATGTGGCCACAGCTCGGAGACAGAACCCCCACCCCCCAACCAAAACCACAGCGCCTCTGAAAGGGTTCCAAGCAAGCCACATGAGGATGTGGCCGGGATGGCAGGGTGACAGAGTCTCTGCTGGAATAGCATGCTGAGGACGGGCCTGGCTCACAGGCCCTGGGGAGACATTCACCCTGAGGCAGAGGGCCAGCAAACTGCCTATTCATCACTTACGCCCTGTGGCCTAGTAGAGCGAAGTTCAGACCTGCCCCTCCTGAGATAGAAATGCACGTGACCCACTGGTGGGTGAGTGTGTGGTCAGTCCCTTTTCGTGCCTGATCCACAAAGAATGGGATCCTGTTCCAGCCGCTGCCGGGGAGCCTGGAATCCAGTTGTGTGTGTAGCTTTGGGGGTCCCAGTTGGACCCCTGGTGTTTTGACCAGGATGGCAGCTGTCACAAATGCCTTCTATGATAAGTATTACAGTAGGGCGTAGGGGCCCCAATCCCACTGCGCTAGGCACGATGCAAACATATAACAAAGGGAGGGTCCCTGCCCCCGAAAGCATGCCGAACTAAGCAGAAGAGACAACAGGTAGATGCAATAGACAGACGGACAGGGGAACAATGAGACGATTGGGATCAGCGGCGCACCAGCTGCCGATCGTTTATGTTCCATCCGGCTGAGACAAGAGAGAACAGCACAGTTAGTGCCGACAGCGTGTCTGCTAGGAAATCCGGCAGCCCTGTTCGGGTGTGTCTGTGCACGGTAGCCCGTGTGCGCGTGTGTGTGCATTTGCACGTGTAGGGCCTTTATGCTGTTCTCTTTTGCTAGAAGAGTGCAATTCGCTCCCTCTGCGTGGCAGGTTTGTTCAAGGTTCCACACACACCACCTCCCGCCGTGTGGAGGGTTTGCTGCCCTGGGGTTTACATGGCACTGCGTTGGGGTGGACTTCACTGGACGGACTCACAAAATCCAGGGGGATAGCCCTGGGGAAATGCAAAAGATTGGCCTTGGATTCCGTGCTGCAAATACTAGTGCAAAATCCCACCCCCTTTCAACACGGGGGCTGAAACCCACAGGGAGGTCCGCGCACCGAGGTCCCTCTTTGAAGTTGGATTGACATAGCTGCGTTGGCTGGAGGTCTGTGAAGAAACCACACCTCTGATGACACGTTTATACTGACCTAAGCCCCAGGGTAGATGCAGCTCTGTTAATGGAAGAAGGAAGGCTTCCATCGATTGAGGCTCTGACGACAGGCTCTCGTGGTGCAGCTGTGCTACGGCCGCGGAGGGGGGTTCTTCGGTCCTTGCTGTAAATCCACCACTCCACGAGGTGGTAGCCAGGTTGATGGAAGAATTTTTTTTTATTTTAACCTAGGTGTGTCTACACCAGGGCTTAGGTCAGCTTTATTACATCCCATTTTTCACAGCCCTGAGCGTGAGAAGTGAAGCGGACCTATCTCGGCAGTGTAGATCAGCCCGTAGCGACGGTCATTCGGGGACGTGGTGTCCCTACACGGACAGAGAAACCCATCCCCCTTCCCCAGCGCTGTCTGCACTACAGGCTTATGCTGGCCTAGCTATGCCGCTGTCGTCTCCGGGTGTAGACACAGCTGGGCCTCCATGGTGCTTTAGTGCCTGTTAATACTTGGACGAAAACATTAAACCAGCCTCTCCTCTCCCCTTCTTATTGCTCCTGTTCCCCTGGGGAACAGAAAGTAATACCCCCTCTGTGCTTTTATGGTCCCGCTGGGATGACTAACGTTAACCCCTCGTTGTCACTGCCCGCCGCCTCCTGATGGCACTCGGAGATCTTAGAAAAGGCTTGCTGGTAACAACGGGGTGACGTTTACATTCAAAGTCTGGGATTCCTTAAAGGGAAGAATCAACCCCCGCCGTTGCCCAGAATCGGAGAGATCTGGTCCCAGCAGAAAGCGCAGAGCTGGAGTTTGGTGCAGAGCAGAGGGGACACAGCCAGTGTCCTGCCCATGGCAGTCACTTTCCTGGAGGGAGCAGTGCAGTTTAGAGTCCCCAGAGGGCCCCGCAGCAGGGCTAGGCTCTTGGGGGCTGACATTTCTCTGTGCTCTCCCCACAGTGGCTGTGGACACGACTTTGCATGTGGAGTGGAATGAGGTGAAGGCCCTGCCTGCCCTCTCGCCTTTGGGGAGCACCAGGACGTCGCTGGTCCACAGGCTGGTTCGGCAGAGCTCGGTGGACAGCCAGGACTCTCTCGAGGTGCCACGGTTCTCATCCCTCTGCCTTTGGGGACGGGGGGTGCTCCGTAGGTGAAATGAGCTATGAGTGGGCGTGTGGGTCTATGGGGCAGCTGTTTGGGGCAGGGGAAGATGGGGAGGAGGGCCATGTGCGTAGCTTCTCTGCCTTTCAAATTCAAGTGAAAGCCAGCTGCCGGTTATCTAGGGGTTCTGTTAAGGCCCCAGCTGCTGGAGTCAGGCCTAAGTCTCACTTCTGCCCTACTTACGTGACACGTAGGCCTTGTGCGATGAAAACAGCACCTGGGGTTTGGCCAGGGTTGCTGTCCTCCCTACCATCAGGATAGACCCACAATAGCAACACTTCCCCCTTTGCCAGTGCCTTGCAGCTGAAGATCCCAGAGTGCTTTGCAACCCAAGAATGAGCCTCACCTTGCAACCTTCCCCCGGGACACAGGTGGCAGCGGTAGGCCTATATTGGAGGAGGGGAAAGTGAGGCCCAGAGGGAG
Organism: Natator depressus; assembly: GCF_965152275.1. NCBI lineage: Eukaryota > Metazoa > Chordata > Testudines > Cheloniidae > Natator > Natator depressus. The sequence goes on from NC_134242.1 coordinate 8,090,296, forward strand.
TACGGCCCCCGTTTTCCACCGTAGCATCCAAATATCAGTGGCTTGTTTTGCAATCGTGGATCTAAGAGACTTGCTCAAGGTCAGGTCCAGCATGGGCAGCTTTGCCAGCCCAACCCCATCTTGCACCAACCCACCCTGGCGTGGCGCTCAGATCCCACAGTAACTGTCGACTGTGTGATACGTCAGAAATCTTTATTGGCATGACAGGCAAGGGTAGAACCTTTGGGCAGGGAGGAGCTGGCTGCAGGGGGACATTACTGAATTCCAGTCATCTCCTCCCCTGGCCTTTCGTTTCAGGGTCTCCCACATCTCACGGCTGCCTGGTTTAACTTTCTGCCTAAGGCTGCTGTATCCCCGGGGCTTTCTGAGGTTGTGTCTACACTGCAAGTGAAGATGTGCTTATAGCACGGGTAGGCACCCCTGTGCTAGTTTTAACCTGGGCCACGATAGTAGTGGAGATGTCCATCCAAGGCCTCATGTTCGTACCCATCCCGCCGCTGTGACCAGCTCCAACCAGAAAACTGGCTGTCCCCTTTGCCCTTGTCTGGGCTAGAGTATTTTGCCACTGTGAGCACCACTGCAGCTCCCAAGCGCACTGTGCTCCAGGCTCACGTCACCGGGCAATTGCGAACGCCCTGGGGAGCAAAGCTGCCTCCGCGGCCATGTCCCTCGGCATCGTTGCAGGGCCAGCGTGCACAGGAATAACGCATTGGTGGTGCAGTCGGTCTTCCCGCTCTGTCTGTCTCCCTGCCCGGTGCTCTAGCTGTATCCCCAGCTCAGGGCTCTGCTCCCTGCAGCTGTGACGGGTTGGGGATCACTCACGTCCGTAAGCACCGCCCGTCTTGTAACTTAGGGTGCTGTACTGCTTTGCTGCTGTGGCTCAGAACCTTGACACCCATAGCTGGTCCTTGAGTATAAAGGTCACATCGTGGCTTCCACCGGCCTCGTTACACCTTGCAGCGTGACCCCAACAGCCCTTCTGGTCCCCAGATCCGTCTAACCTGAGTTCTTAATGACCAGCCACTCGGATTTTCCCCTCTGGCTCACCGGATCAGTTCGCTTTCGGGACACGTGCTCCAAACAGTTTGCACAAAGGAGAGGTGCTAGGCGTAAAAATAAAAAGTTTACTTAATAGAAAAATCCCAGGTTCAAAGATGAGCCAGTGAGGAAAAACAAACCCAGGCAAGTAACGCAGCGAATTAACAGACACACAACTCCAGGCTTCACACTTCTGTGTTAGTTAACTTGTATTAGAAAAGGGACATTGTCTATTGCCCCTGCACGGTTTCCCCGCATGCCCTTATGATAGAAGGGATCCAGCCTTTCCCCAGCTTCCCATTTAGAGGCTGTCCCTCACCCCCATCGTTTCTGGATAAAAACCCTCAGATGCAAGCGTGATTTTAAAAGGCTTTCCCCCCTCACCCCTCTCTTTCTCCTGGCATGATGGCTCTCAGTTATTCAGAGTAAACTCCTTCCTTAGGTTTCCAAGAATGGGGGTTTCTTGTCAGTTTCAATGTCTTTCCATTAACTTTAATGGTCCCCCATTGTCTGTTCCTGGCTGGACAATGGGTCATTGCTTGGAGCCAGTTTCATGGAAACATCTGGCTTGAGAGAAACCACCCCTTCTGGGCGGTGTGTGTGAAATCGTAGAACAAGTCATGAGTTTAGTACTTTATATACAGAGATTGATCACCACAATCTGTCTCCATATCTTATAATACCCATCACGCTCAGAACATCACAGGCTTTCATAAGAGACTTCACTCGCTGCACTTTTCTAGTACGATAACGTTGTGTGCAAGACATTGGTTCAGTTACTTGCTCCCTGGAGTTCAGCCCCCCTGGTTTCCCCTTGGAGTGTCTGGCCCCGGATTGTCACAGCAGCCTCTCTGTGGTTAGAGTGCTGGGGGACTACGGCTCCCCCAGGGGTAGAAATGGGTGCCCAAAATCAGGGGTGTCTGGGCCAAGCTAGGAGGCCAAGTGGGTCTGCACACACTCTTCCCCCTCCCCCCGCCCGCCCCCCGATGCTTACACCCTCAACGTACTTACACTGCCCGAGCCACCCGTGGACTGCCTCGGCCGTGTCCCCCGTGCTACTGAGACCTGAAAAAGTAAGAGCGGGGAAGGGTCCTTGTAAATCCACCTACACCCCATGTTGCTCCAGCACCCACTTGTCCTCCCCGTCACCCCGAGCAGCAATTTATCCCCCCAGACCCGAACTGCGCTAGGTCAGGGAAGGAAGGGAATGTCTCCTCTCCAGACCCAGCGAGTGCAGATGGATGCTCTGTAAAAATAGGACACGCAGTGTGACTGCTCTGCACTGCTGCAGCTTGCAGGGGCTGTGACTGGACCAGGGCTAGCAAAATCTGGGTGTCCTTGTTCTGCTCTGGTTTCTTCCTCCATGCAGCTCCCTACCCCTGATCCAGTCAGACCCACATGCCCCCCACTCTGCTCAAAACTCTCTCCTGATTTGACAATAAAGCCAGTCCCTTGCCTTGGAGTAATTCATCAATTCCCAGGCCAGAAGGGACCACTGTGATCATCTAGTGTGACCTCCTGTATCACCCAGGCCAGAGGACTTACCGCAATAATTCCTAGAGCAGATCTTTTGGAGAAAACATCCAATAGTGGTTTAACAATTGTCAGGGGTGAAGAATCCACCATGACCCTTGGTCAGTTTTTCTAGCGGTTAATTAGCCCCATTGTCAAAAATTTACACCTTGTTTCCAGGCTGAATTTGTCTAGCTTTAACTTCCAGCCGTTGGATTGTGTTGTACCTTTCTCTGCCAGACTGAGGAGCCCATTATTAAATGTTTGTTCCCCCTCATCAGTCTGGATTGTAGGTGGCTTTGTCCTCCCAAGTCCAGACCAGGCTCAGGGCTGTAGAGATGGTAGATAAAGTGAATGCCCAAGCTATGGGTGGGCCCCAGGGGCATTCTCTGCCGCTCATGAGCACCCTGCTTCGGCCACATAGGCGCTAACTCTGGGGGTGCTCCGGGGTTGGAGCACCGACGGCCGGCAGCCTCCCCATCAGCTCACCCCCCTCCCCCAGCGCCTGCTGGCGGGCCCTGCGGATCAGCGCCTCCCCACTCCCTCCCCACGCCTTTCACCCACTGTGATCAGCTGCTTTGCGGTGTGCAGGAGGCTGGGGAGGGACGAAGGGGGAGCAGTGAGGATTAGGTACGCTTGGGGAGGGAGTGGAACTGGGCGGAGCCGGGGTGGGGCCTTGGGGGAAGGGGTGGAATGGGGTGGGGCCTGGGGCAGAGCCAGGGGTCGAGCACCTCCGCCGCTTTGCTTTGGAAAGTCGGTGCCTGTGTCCTGCCAGGCTTCCTTTCTGAGCAGGGGAGAGACCTTGCTGAGCTCAGAACATGGGTCTAGCCCCGAGCTCTGCACCCAGCAACCCCCTGGTTCAGCCCTGGGGAAAGCAACCCTTTTGCTCTCCTGTGAGGAGCAGTGCACCCAACGGGGGCTGGGGCAAACGAGGCAGAGATATGTTGGGAGTGTGGAAGCAGTTGAAGTCTGTCTCTTTCCCCCTAGGTACAGCCTCCATGATCTTCAGTGGGATTGGGGGTGCTCAGCAGTGCTCATAATCTCCCGCTTTGATGCAGGGGCCTAAATACGGCTTTAGGAGCCAGCTCTGGGGTTCCAGGTTTGCCAGTGCGTGAAGCCCCCTCAGAGCAAGGCAGAGCCTTTTAATGGATGCCTCTGGGATGGCTCTCTGGGTACCCAGGGCAGTGAGTCCCCCTGTTCTCCCTCACGCTGGAGGCAGGGGGATACTTGCTTGTGCTTAGCTGGGTGTCAGCTACCTGACACCTCCAGCCTGGTAGCCCCCAAAAGCGCCCTCCTCGGGGCAACGCCAGCCCTCCCTTTGTCTTGCAGGCTAATGATAGGTGCACCCCGCTCCCGGAGCCCCTCTGCAGGGTGTCCTGTAGTGTCCAGCCCCTTATCCACTGAACGCCCCCAGAAACACCAGGTCTCCTGTCCCCAAGGGGCCAGTGCACACACCAGTTTGTAGGATTCAGCTCAGGATCGGCTCCTTGCTTAACATCACAGCTCTGAGATAGTCAGAGTGAGCCATGGAGATGTTTAATATCAAAGATTCAAGAGGGCATGGGAAAGGATGTTGGAAACAAACTCGTAATGTGCTTTCTGGGGGGCCAGGCTGAGCTACCGGCTAAAGCTGTTTACCTTACCCCCAAAGTCCTCTGCAGCATTTCAGACAAGGCTGGTTGTGGTCCCATTTTCATGCCTGTCCCCGCGCTGCCCGTTACTTCCAAAGTGCAGGCTGACGGGGTGTCGTCTTCCTCGGTTATTTGTGTCCTCAAAGTAACCAGGGAGCTAAGCAGGGGGCAGCATCCATTGTGTTCGCTGAGAGTGCTTAATTTACAGCTCAGCAGAGAGACAAGTGAGTAAACATCCCTTGGCTGACAGAAAACCTGTTTGTCAACTCGGCTTTGAGACGGAGTCGAAACCTTGTTTGCTGTACACATCATAACTCCTCGGGTAGTGTCTGTACCTACCATTCACACCACGAGTAATGACCAGTGTGAGCCCAGCTTTCATTTAAGACCTCCCAGTGACGTTCCTTGGTGAACCAGAACGGACACACCAGAATCAGGACGTGCCTGTAACCGCTCTAACCCATTGGCATTGAGGGATTCTTGGATTACAACCTCCCACGTGGTTTATGTGCTGGTGACTCCCTGGGCCTCTGGGCACTGGCATTCTGCAGCCGACTGAGAACGCAACTCCCCCCTCACTCCAGCACCCCACATACCCTGTCCCTACACCCACACCCTCCCTCCCCTCCTTTCCCCAATGCGCAGGCCACTCTGGCCCCCGTACACACATTGCCCCGTCCTTGCCCCTCTGGGGTGATGGGCTTGGAGGCTACAGAATGTGGGGAATAGGGGGATCCCAGTCCCAAGGGGATGAGCCTTCCAGTGCCCTGCTGATCAGGGCAGGACAGCCGTGGGTTAATCCCCAGTGTGGAGTCGCACCAGCATTCAAAGCCCAGAGGAGACTAAGGTCTCGGCACCTTTAGACTTCTTGGCATTCCTCCCCAGCAGTAGCCAAGCACCTTGGTCAGCCTTGCCCACTCATTTGGGTAACCAGAGCCCTTGCTCCTGGGCAGGTGGGGTGTCTGGGCTGAGCAGACATGGGCCTTTGCACTGGGGAAAGGGCAGGAACCATGGTGAGCCCCAGGGATTCCTGCTGGCACCATCCCCAGGGATTTGGACCATGTCCCTGGGGCTTGGTTGCCCTGGAGCTCTCAGGCATTCCTGGCATCACCGTTACCCCCCAGAAACCCAGCGCTTCTCTTGTGGCCATTCCCCAGGGCACTGCTGGTCCTGACACACCCTCTGCTGTCATGGACCTGGCTCCCGGAGCACCCCTGGGGTTGGGGCGGATCCAGCACTGGGCTCGATGGGGGGGGGGTCTGTGTCTAAACAAAGAGAGAATTCAGGGAACCCCCACAAATGTGCCGGGGATTGGCACCGGGCTGGGCTGGGCTCATAATCAACAGAGCGAGTCCTCGGCAGGCTGCAAAGGGCTTCTGGGCCCAAAGAGCCCAAGGGCGGCTTCTAGACCCCAGCATGAAACTGTCCTTTGGATCATCCTTGTTTGCTCTCTTATGGCTGCCTCTGAAACAAGCCTCCATCTTCTGCATCCCCCCATCAGTCCCCTCCCCCACCCTCTGCCACCCCTCCTCACTCAGTCTCCAGCCGGTGCACCCCTTTCCCCTGCTGTGCCCTTTGAAATGCAGCCTGGAATGCGGGACACGACTGGGAGCTCTTTAGGGCAGGGCCTGTCTCTTGCACACCCGTGCGTGGTGTGCCCAGTGCAATGGGCCTCTCTCACAGCTGCAGTGATACAAGTGCACAGAACACCAGAGACTGGTCCCAGGCAGGGGCAGCGAGCTGCTGAGTGGGCAGGTTAATTGCTCTGTTCGGTGCCCTGAGCCCGGGACGGTATTATTGGGTGCTCTTAGCTCAGTGCCCCCAGCCTGCTGGCCCCTGGATGAGACCCAAGTGCTGGGCGGTGAAGTGGGGTCTGGATATTGGAGAACCAAGGAGCAATTTAGCCTTATCTCAATGAACCGCAGAGCAGCAATAACTGCCTGGCCTGTGACAGCCCCTGCCCATAGCTCAGCCAGCAAGGGCTGGGCGCTTAGCATGTGCCCTGCACCGAGGGACCCGGGGGAGCCTGTGCAGTGTCTCTCCACTGACCTCCTCACCTCCTGGTCCCTGACTCCCTGCTGGCCCGGCTGGGGTATTGATACTCCCTGGTCCCTGACTCCCTGCTGGCCTGGCTCGGGTATCGATACTTCCTGGTCCCTGAGACCCCAGCCAGGCCAGCAGGGACTCAGGGACCTGGGAGTATCAATACCCCAGCCAGGCCAGCAGGGACCGGGGAGTATCGATACCCCAGCTAAGCCAGCAGGGACACAGGGACCAGGGAGTATCGATACCCCGACCAGGCCAGCAGGGACTTAGGGACCTGAGAGTATCAATTCCCTGATGGCCTGGCTGGGGTATGGATACTCCCTGGTCCCTGAGTCCCTTCACGTGCTCGGGCCAGGCTGGGTGTCAGGGCTGCAGGATCAGCGGGAGGGGAAAGCTCAGGGCTCACTTCACACTGACCACAGCCACGGAGGGCTCCTGGCGGCAGGGGCAGCAAGGAGAGGCCTTCCCAGCATCTGTGCGAGACAGATTCACCATCACGGCTCCAGCCTCAGAGGACGGGAATTTGAACATCAGCAATGAGGGAAGAGATGTGCCCCAGTCAGGACAGCAGGGAGTATCGATACCCCTGCCAGGCCAGCAGGGAATCGATACTCTCAGGTCCCTGTGTCCCTGCTGGCCTAGCTGGGGTATCGATACTCCCTGGTCCCTGCTGGCCTGGCTGGGGTATTGATACTCCCTGGTCCCTGACTCCCTGCTGGCCTGGCTCAGGTATCGATACTTCCTGGTCCTTGCTGGCCTGGCTGGGGTATTGATACTCCCTGGTCCCTGAGTCCCTGCTGGCCTGGCTTGGGTATCGATACTCCCAGGTCTCTGAGTCCCTGCTGGCCTGGCAGGGGTATCGATATTCCCTGCTGGCCTGACTGGGGCACATCTCTTCCCTCATTGCTGATGTTCAAATTCCCGTCCCCTGAGGCTGGAGCCGTGATGGTGAATCTGTCTCGCACAGATGCCGGGAAGGCCTCTCCTTGCTGCCCCTGCCACCAGGAGCCCTCCGTGGCTGTGGTCAGTGTGAAGTGAGCCCTGAGCTTTCCCCTCCCACTGGTCCTGCAGCCCTGACACCCAGCCTGGCCCGAGCACGTGAAGGTTTTCCCACGAGCTTCGCTGAGCCTGTCCTGTGCAGCCAGCAGCCTGTGAGCTCGGCTGGGGCCTGCCCCCTCCATCCCCCACTCTGCCCCCTTTCCCACGCCCTGCTGCAGCCCCAGCTCCCTGGTATCTTTTCCTGCCGCGCTACACTGACGTCAGTGCCAAGCCAGGCCTGTATCCTGGGAGAAATCAGTCCATGGTGACTGGTTGCCATGGAAATACACCTTGTTGCAAGCTACAAGTCCAGAGTCACTTCCTAGGAAGCCACTGGCTGTGAGCCACTGGGGCTGGGTCTAGGGCTGCTGCCAGGGAGGCAGGGGGCAGCTGGCAGTGCCAGGTAAGACCACGCGGAGGCTGCGCTTCTCCCGGGTGGTGCTGGGACTGTGCCCAGGGGCCATACACGGTGACAGGAGCGGAATTGGTTCCTA